>NC_140497.1:86768032-87265532 GCF_964271855.1 Acomys minous
GAGAGAGGCCATGCTGGCAGAAATGAGGTCTTTAGACCCAGTTATTCTTATGAATTCTGAATATACAGACTGGTGATTTTTTTTTTTAATTATAGGTTAGGGAATCCTACTGTTAAGACTTGTGAGCTTGGCTGGGCATGTGGTGCACACCTTTAATCCCAGCACTCTGGAGGCAGAGGCAGAGGCAGAGGCAGAGGCAGAGGCAGAGGCAGAGGCAGAGGCAGAGGCAGAGGCAGAGGCAGAGGCAGAGGCAGGCAAATTCTCTGGGAGTTCAAGGTCAAGCTGGTGTTCATAGCTAAGCTGTTCGGTGAGAGAAGTGCCTGCCATGCAGGTGTGAGGACCTGAGCTTAAACCCCTAGGACCCACATAACGCTGGACGTGATGAGATGAGCGGGTTTGTAATCCCAGCACTTCTGTGGCAAGGTGAAAACCAGGGACAGGACATTCCCTGGGAGTTCTTGGGCCAGTCAGCCTTGCAGACGCACTGGAGAACAAAGGGCTCCTGTTTCAAACACCGCGGAAAGCAAGGACCAGGATCCAAGGTGCTTCTCTAACTTCCATCACCCACAGTCACACACTTTCATTCACACATACATACACATCATAAACACACGCACACGCACCCACACCCACATCCCCACAACCATGAAACCCAGAAAAAAATTTAGCAAGTAAATCCTGGAAACTCAGTATTCAATGACAAGTATGACCTGCAGGATTTGTCTTCTGGTTGTGAAAGATCTCATTTTTAAATTATTATTATTATTATTATTATTATTATTATTATTATTATTATTATTATTATTTACAAAATAAAGCATAGGGTCTTTTGCTCTTAATGCTGGAGATAACAGTGAGTACAGATGTGAAATCTGCTCATTGTAAAAATGAAAAATCTGTTTTTGAGTATATCCCTTCACTATCCAGTCAACTGAGCCATCTCACCAGCTCCAAGCCCCCCTTTAAAACACGAAAAATATGATGTACTTATAGAAAAAGTATAACATTATCTGCGTGTGCGTGACACACATACGCATTAAGAGCACTTCTTGTTACCCAGGACCTGGGTTCAATTCCCAGGACCCATATTGTGGTCCACAACCATCTGGATACACTCCGGCTCCAGGAGACCTAGCGCCCTCTTCTGACAACCGTGGGCACCTGGCACGCACATGGTGCACGTGCATACGTGCAGGCAAAACACGCATCCACACAAATAAACACATCTTAAAAATGTATTGCCACTGTCTTGCAAGTACCCTATGTTATCCCTCCTAGTCACCAGCCCTCACCTGCTTTTCCCTGGACCACACACAGCACATGCATGCCACAGAAAACCAAAAAAGGCTACAAGCAAAAATTAAGTGACTGTAATTTTTCCTTTTATGTGACTGCACTGTTAAAGAGCTGAGATCGCCACTTGTAAAAAACCGGACTTGGTATGTCCACACACAGTTCTAGAGTGTGCCTGGAGCCAGAGGTCTCTATTTATTGCTTGTACTTAGCATTCATATATTTTCAACCAAAACCATATTAGCAATAACAGCAATAGGACAGCACCCCCCCCCCCAAAGATACTCGGATAAAACCAAGTTAAATATTCTTCATCATATCATCTTGAATATAAAAAAGCTGAGCTGCAGTATTTAATATTTTAAATTTATACTGGTTAAGGCATCCATTTACACAACACTTATTAAAGTCATGTGCTCAGAGACAAAAATCATCAGAAAATCAGCCCATTGATCTCAGAAGGCACAATAAGACTGACTCAAATGCTTGTAGGGCTCTAGTAATTTTTTTTTTTAAATAGTATTAGATTTTCCTTCTCTGGTAGGCATTTCTAAAAGAGAAGAGAGCAAGCTTACCAATTTAAATATTGATAAATAAAGGCAATACTCATTCAAAACAGAAAAGCTAGCATTATTAAATAATTTTTAAGCATCCAGAAATCTCCAAAGATTTTAAAAAAGATTTGAGCAGGTCTATGAAAAGTGTTGAATTAATTATTAATGTTTTTAGCTTTAGTAGTTAAAAGGAGGATACTGAATTAATTAGGGAATCATTGCTATATATGTAACCCAACTAATCTTAAAGTGCTGGAATTATATTTAAAAACTTGTATTTTCCTTTAATTTACATTATTAATTTATATCCTAAGGAAGGATTTTTTGCTAACCAAAAGTGAATTATGGCTCAGGTGTTGCCAAGTTCTAAATCACAACATCCAGACTTAAGAGACTTTAAAGTATTGTATCTGTTGTAAGGGAATGCGCTTAACTATATGGTGGGGTCAGAGTCACGTCCTGCTGAGCCGACTTCAGCATTGCTACTGGGGAGTTGAAGCTCGGTTGTTACACGCGGTGCAGCCACAGTATTTATGGTGTAGTCTACTGCGAAGTGCTCAACTTGGGTTCACTGAGTCTTTATCTTATTTATTTTTCTTTTGTAGAAAATATAAGGTGGGTGCGGAAACACAATAAAGCAGGCAACCAAGGGGCCATCACACACACCCAGAAGCTGGAGCTTTCTGAGGAATAAATATCTGCCCTATGGTCTCTTCAACAAGGATTTTATCAAGTCAGAAAAGACCTTAGGTCTACCCTGCCCAGGGAGGTTTCCTGCATGCTCCTCAATTCGGGGTGAGCTAGACACGGCAGTGAGATCCCAACAAACACAACTGGGGGGAATAAATGGGAATGCAGCCTTAATTAATGGGGGAGAACAGCAGGTTAGACAGTATGTAAGATCTGACTCCGTAGCTTCTTCCTCTAGCACATGTGTGTGGGTGCAGCAAGTCTGAGTTTTCTCAGTGATAATCTCGGATATAAGAACATAATGCTTTTATCATGGCTTGCAGCATTTAAAAATTTCTATACTATACATGCGCTGGTCCTGCACTAATACAACAATTAGAAGCACATATCCTATGTAAAATCCTTAACCCTTCTTTTGGCCATATTAACAGACCTATTTATGATCGTCCATCATAGCAAATGTGTCAAGTACGGATGCGAGTAGAGATGGAGGAACTAAAGGTTTTCGTAAAGAGGCCTCCGCTTCCATTCCCTGATTTTATGAGGCTGTGACCTACTGAGATGCATTTACTGGCTTTCATGTCATTTCAGCTGTGCATTTAAAGACACGGTCTCGGCTTCTTCTCATTGGCGGCATGGCAGCTCTCCCCATTAATATCAGATAGCTCAGAATAAAATGTACATTGTTAAATAAACTCACACAGCATGAAGGGTTCTAGGAGCCTTTGCATAATAATCAATCTTGCTTTTTCCACCAGGAAGGGGGAAGTTTAATGGGTTTTAGGGTCACTACTACATATGCAGAATGGAATCCTAGAAAATTAAGCAGCCACTTTAGAACGTCCGCATTCACACCGCCTTAAACAAGTGCATCAAGGAACAGGAAAAAAATAATTATTTTCTTTCAGCTTTGAGTGCGTGGTTTCAGCAGATTCTGACAGCAAACCAATTTCATGTCACTTCTTCCAAGCTTCATGTTTAAGTCATGTCTTTTGGGACTTGTTCACGTTTTAAATTTAAGGTTGATCTTTTAAAAAGTCTAACTTTTAAAAAAGTTGAATCACTCGGCACATTTAACTGCTATCTGTTTAGAGCAGAGTCGATTAGAGGTGGAGGTGAAAGTCGGGCGGTGGTGGCGCACACCTTTAGTCCCAGCACTCGGGAGGCAGAGGCAGGCATATCGCTGTGAGTTCAAGGCTAGCTTGGTCTACAAAGGGAGTCCAGGACAGCCAAGGCTACACAGAGAAATTCTGTCTCAAAAAACCAAAAAATAAAAAATAAAAAATAAAAATAGATGTGGAGTCTGGGGAGACGCCTCATTAGCCAAAGGGTTTGCTACTCAAGCAGGAAGACCAGAGTTCGGATCCCCAGAACCCATACAAAAAGGGCAGGCACAGCAGGGAGTGCCGGAAAGTTCACCAGGGAGGAGGGGCCCTGGGGCTTGATGGCTAGCTGTCTCGGTCTCTGTTCTATTGCTGTGAAGAGAAAACATGACCAAGGCAACTCTTATGAAAGAAAGCGTTTTCTTGAGGGCTGACTTACATTCTCAGGGGCTCAGTGCACTGTCATCGTGGCAGAGAGCATGCTAGAGAAGTTGCTGAGTGCAACATCCTAATATGCAGGCTGAAGAGAGAGCCTGGGCCTGACATGGGCTTTGAGAAACCTTAAAGCCTACCTTAAGCGACCCACTTCCTCCAACAATGCCAAGCCTACTCCAAGAAGGCCACGCCCCCTCGTCCTTCTAATCCTTTCACATAGTGCCATTCCCTAACAAGCAAACATTCAAACCCTACAGACTTCCTCACACGAAGCTTCCAGATTCTGCAAAATATACACTAGGTGATGCTATTTCTCTCCTCAAACCCTTGCCTGGCTTCTATGATGCTGAGAACAGAGTCCAGACCTTTTGTGGTCTCAAGGATCGTGGTGATCAGCCTTCTGCTGACTTCAAATGCCTCATTTCACTCTCTGCTCCAATCAGACTGTCCACTCTGAGTATCCTGAGAGCATCTCTGTGCTTTTGAGGAGCAGCACATCTACCTTCAGAACACACTTCTGCTTCTGCTGCCTTCACCGAGCCAGTGTTTCTGTGGGGGATTCCTTTCGTGGATTGGGTGCTGCGCAGCTCCCGGATTACTTCTCAGCTCAGATATCAGGCCTTTCCTAGCGGAAACAAACACTCATTGCAACAGCTCTAACACTTCTTTTTTGATTGGTGGATCTGAGACAGGGTCTCACCATGTCACGCTGACTGGCCTGGAACTCACTACGTAGACCAGGCTGGCCTCAAATTCACAGAGATCTACCTGACTCTGCCTCCAGGGCGCGCTATCACTGCCTGGCTTGATCACTGGGAACACGGCTTCACTCATCACAGAATTTAGTAATTACTTTTTATCAGCTCTAGAATTATGCTTTATCACATGAGTTTGACACTCGATCCTGTCAAAATGTAATGCTTAGTTAGGTTGAAATTTGGTTTTGAGCACTGCATAAGACGCACTGTTACAACAGATGGCGTTCTCATCACTAACGAATGGAAGCAGCTGCGTACAAACTTCAAGTACTCACATCGATTAAGTCTGAGAGGTCATGAATATAATACTTGAACACCGAGGCGTTGGTGGCTTCAAGTGTTAGGAGATACTCGTTCCGTGCTTTAATCGACTTCAGTTTATTTTCTGAATATTTTGCTTGTCTCTGGTGACGAAGAAGATGCAGACAGCAGGTAAGAGAGCAAAGTCACTTTTAATAAGACAGAAACACACACGGATTTTCACTAATCTAAGCAATTTATTCTACATATAAAAATGACCTTTCGTGTCCTTTGCGGAAAGTACATTTCAAATGTGATTTAAACAACAAACTAAAATTTCCCTGGGCTCTGGGAATATCAGCAATGTATTTGGGCTCAGGGCCCATTTTCACTGAGCTCCCTTGTTAATACTCCAGTTCTCTAGACTTGTACAGAATACTTGGCACTCACCGCGCAATGATGTCCAGCTGTTATGACGTAATTTTATGTATCTTAAACATCCTTTGTCCCAGTGGGAGGAAGTGCGTGTCTTTTCACAGCAATTCGCCACGTGTATCTATTGCTGTTGTGTGAGGGCTCTTAGGACTATGCTGTCTCCTCAGAGGAGGGCCCCCAGGGCTCCGCAAGTGTAATTTTTAACCCACCTTTTCCTTCATTTTTTCAATCTTCTTTACAGAGCTGCGCCGCTGGTGTCGCTCTTCGAGTCTGATGTGGAAGACGGGGTCTCCGGCCCGCCCGATTTGCTTCTCTTCTTGTTTCTCGGCTTCTTTCAGCTTGCTCTCTGCACTGATGCTCTCTGCGTGGTACATATGGTACGTTTTCATCACCTGTGAGAAAGTGACCCAGACTGTTAAAAGATGTCTGCCCATAGCTTTCAGGGTGAGCAGGGGTCATTATAAGGTACGCATGGTAAAAAATGCCACCTTCCAGCTGGCAGGGGGCAAGCCAGACTGTTAGTAAAACAGGTGAACGATGGTCTCCTGCTTCTACATAAGCCCAAGAAATATGCAAATTCACCCGGCAGGAAGAGGCGCTTGGGGGACAGACTCTGATGAAAATGTGATTCACAGAGGCTTATGTGTGCTTTTCAATGTACTTGCAAAGTTCTCCTAAGTGTGAAAGTGCTCAGCACTATGACCTGGTAGCATACGCC
Source organism: Acomys minous (assembly GCF_964271855.1). Taxonomy (NCBI): domain Eukaryota; kingdom Metazoa; phylum Chordata; class Mammalia; order Rodentia; family Muridae; genus Acomys; species Acomys minous. Next base: position 86,774,259 of record NC_140497.1, read on the forward strand.
ATCTAGTAATGAGTTAAGTTTTAGTCTAAACCTAACTCCACATTAGCACAACCCTTACTTAAGATATTTTATTGAACAAAATATTAAGGCTCGCAGAAAAGTTTAGTATAAAAGTTGATTTTCTGATCACATAGTAATACTTTATAGTCAATGTAGAAAAAGAAACGATACTAAAAAGGGATCACAAAATAAGCAGAAAGCAAGAATGCCACTGGGAGATCTGGAATACAATCCAGTCTTTTCCCTATGAACATACATACACTCACCCTTCATTTTAAAATGCCACATACTCTTTCTCCAGTTAAGAATTGGGATCAATCAATCTATGCATTTTTGATGTGTTTTAAAATATATTGTGATGTAGTGTTTGTTAGAAAGTGTGTGGGCATGTGTGCAGGTGTGTATGTGTGTGCGCGCGCATGTGCGTGCATGTGCATACAGGCTAGAGTCAGGTGTTTTCCCCACACATGCTTCCTACCCTTACTATCTGAGACAGGGTCTCTTACCAAACAAACCTGATTTGGCTTGACTGACTAGCCAATGAGCTTTGGCGACCTTCTTGTCACCCCTACCCCAGCACCAGGGGTCACAGCATTCCCTTCCACGGCCAGACTTTTAAACTCTACAGTGTTCCAGAAGCCTAGTCTCCATGTGTGCACTGCCTGAGTCACCAAGTGTCCTTCTAAGATGCGAGCTTAATGCTGTTCAGCGCTAAGTGCCGGCACAGGTGACTAACGTGCTACTGTTAGCTGTATTAGGTTCAGGCTATACTGAAACCCTTTGCGTGCAGCACACTGTCTTCATTTCTTGGGAACACCATGTACAACCAGTGTGTTAGTAAAATTGCGGGATATATGGAGCATAAGCATTTTATAATACATCTTTCCTACAGATAAGATAAATTCACATGATAGATCTTCAATTATTAAAAACTTTGCATATACTACTGCTACAAAATGTACACAAAGAAACTTGTAACAAACATCCTTCCTAGGACAACTTTCCTAAGGTGAAACCATAGTATTGGAGAGCGTGTGTATGTATGTGTGTGTGTGTGTGTGTGTGTGTATGTATGTATGTATGTGTGTGTGTATGTGTGTGTGTATGTATGTGTGTGTGTTGTGTGTGTGTATGTGTGTGTGTGTGTATGTGTGTATGTATGTGTGTGTTGTGTGTGTGTATGTGTGTGTGTGTTGTGTGTGTGTATGTGTGTGTGTGGTGTGTGTGTGTGTATGTGTGTGTATGTGTTGTGTCTGTGCAGCTGCCTGAGGAGGCTAAAGGCATCGGGTCTCCCTGGAGCTGGAGTTATAGACAGGTATAAGCTCCTGTGGGTGCTGGAAACTGAACTGGGGTCCTCTGCAAGAGCTGTAAGTGCTCTCCACTGTGAAGCCGTCTCTCCAGTCTTGGCATCCACTGGTCTTATAACATCTATTTATAATCTCCACATTCCTACCTATAGAAGAATAGCAGTAGTCAAGTTTTCCCGTAAAATTTCAACGTGCTGCTATATGCAGGGTTAGGTATCTGGGAAGACTCCGAAGCCTTTTACTCTGTGTACAGTTATATTTGCTGAGAGGAACAACTGCACAGAGGCATGATGCACCAAGGCAACCCAGAATGCATCTGCATTTGCAGGAGGCAGGTTTCATTTCCCGTGCAAATAACAAAGTTACCCAGATTCAATTTAGTTACGCTAAGGTATAGTTGTTAAGAAGCTGAGGTAAAAGTAACGTTCTAAAGTAACGCGCTTTCCTTTCCCCATTTGGAAAGATGAGTTTTAGAATAGACAGAAACCTGGCTGTCTGGCTGAAAATGAATAAATGAATTCATTTAACTTAGGGCCCTGCAAAATTGTTGTTTTCCTAGGGCGGCAGGAAAGGTAGGAAGCGAACACTTCACTGTGGTCCGACAGCACACTCTGGGTCCCATTGTCTGTTCGTAGTAATTACTGGGCCTGAGGGAGTCTGGTTGGTCACTGCAGTTTAACAGCAAAGAAAATAGCCATTAGGAAGCAGCTGGACAGCTGTGGGGTAAGAAGGGAGTTACCCTGCAGCTGGCCAAACAGCAGTGGCAAGGAATCCACTACACACCGTGCATTTCAAGGCTGGGCTCTGTTTATATTTCCTGCGTGGAGTAAATCTACAGACCATTGTAGGCCTGGGTGCCAGTTACCTTTTAAAATGACAGGGGCAAAAAAAAAAAAAATCCATGCGTGTACACACAGTCCAATCTCAGAGTTGCTTCCTTTTCTTGCTAATAAGAAGTTAAGAAATAGGAACACCCACTCCAGCTGGATGAAAAAGCAGCTCAGACAGCGCTGGGCATCTGAGAATTCCTTTGTAGCCCAACCCTGAGAAAGACCTGTCTTCCCTCTGTCTTGTGCTACGCTACTGAGGGCTAGAACAAGCAGGTAATTTGCACAGGCTAGGTAAGCCTAGTTACAAGAAAGTAGACTGATGCCAGCCCGGTGTGTGTTACACGGAGCACATCTGAGTCTGAACAACTTAAAGTTAGCACGAAAGGGGACTTGGCATGGTAGCTCAGGGTTATGCTGTTCCCCAGGTCAGTGAACAACTTTCTTTGTTGGGTTTTCCAGTTCCACTCAGGATCTCCACTCTACTCTTAAATGTCGAGTGTTAGGGTGAATGGATTTTTATTTTATTTATTTATTTTGCAACCAGAAGGAACAAAGCTTTTACTCAAAGAATTAGAGACTTTTGTAAATACAACAAATTAAAATTTTTAAGTTATCTATGACCGTATCAAGCTGCTTATAATCTAAGCACATTTTTCTCATGTCTGGTGAATGGGTTTTTAAAAAAGATGGGGAGAAAAAAAAATCTCAAAGCCTTTTGAGAATTCTGACTGCAGAAAATGAAGACAAGTACAAGGTGCATGATTCAAAATGGAAGTTGATAGAAGGCAAATGTGTGTGTAGGAAAAATAACAGCAGACAGCTCTCCTGCTTTTCAGAGAGGAGAAAGGAACTTTTATATTTTTGAGGTGAAGTTGAAATCTGTACTTTAAGGGGGGAAAAAAACCCAGCTTTTCCTCCAGCTCATGCAACAACGCACCCTTTGCATACCAAATGGCCCCGTGGGCATATATCCATTTAAATGCAGTCTCAGAGCACACTTTGCTATTTGGTCTCTTTTCTACTAGAAGTTCATGCATAATTCTCCAATCAGTGTCCTCCTTATTATTCCGGAACTGCGGGGAAAGTACATGCAGTGTAAAGCTACCCTCACCAAGAAGCCATTTTTCTTTCTTTCTTCTTCTTCTTTTTTTTTTTTGTGTGTGTGTTTAGGTGTATGTCTGCTGGTTGTGCGTGTGTATGGCATGTGTAAGTGCACATGTGGAGACCAGAGGAATGCACACGCGCTGTCTTGTTCTATTACTTTTTCTCGATTTCCTTGAGACAGGGGTTCTCACGAAACCTGGAGCTGGACCGGAAGGCAGAGGGAGGGCCCTGATATCCTTCCATCTCCGCTCTCCCACTGAACTGGGGTTACAGGATCACATGCGTGATGCGTGACCAACATCTGAGCTCTTATGTGGGCCCTGGGGACTTTTACTCAGGCCTAAGCCACTGAGCCGTCTCCCCAGGTTCACATTATGGATAATTTTCATGAGACTGGACAATTTTCATGAGACTGGACAATTTTACATCACACCTTTCCACACATGCTGCTGATTTTTTTTTTTATATTGCAATGGCCCATGCCACTTAACCGACACCACTCTTGTATTTTAAATCATAATAATTAAAATGCCTGAGCTATATTTTAATATTTTTATATGCAAACTTGTTACACACCGGGAAACTCCATGCATGTTGGAGAAGACCAGTGGATTTAAGCTGTAGTTTCCACCTTTTGACTTGTGGCTCAGAAGTTAAGGACATCAACTGGAAAGATGCTCATTAACAACTACGAGTGAACACTACTCAATACCTCGTTCACCTTATGAAGTTATTGCGCAGATTTCAAACTGTGTGCCAGCAATTATTAAGCATTACAAGTGTATGATATATGTGTATGTCACGTTTACAGCATATTCACCATCAGTTCAGAGAAGTGCACATGCACGCGCACACGCACGGGCAGTCAGCCCACTAAGCACTACGACGTGCTCCCAGCCTGCTAGACGCTGTTCTAGCAAGCACTTTGCTGGTTCTTCTAGCCCCTCTAATGAGACAGGTACCTTTGTTTTTCCTCATGCTAATATTTCGAGCCGTCCTCCAAGGTGAGCTTAAATCTCATCTCCTGTTCTATAGGCCGAGCAATCTTTTTCTTCAGATTATCTAGACTTATTGATGGCACGCAGGCTGCATGCTATGTGTTACAGACTTTCGTGGGCCATCCACTATCATGGCTTATTTGGATGAGAAGCAATGAAGGACAAGAGCCACCAAATGGAAGCAAAGTGTTTTAATGCTTGCTCAGTCATTTAACAAATGCTCATTAAATGCCTACTATATGCCCAGCAGGAATTTTTTTTTCCATCCTTGGCATCTAAATTAGCACCCTATTAACCACCTGAGATCAGCCGAGGGTTAAAAGAACCAGTTCAAAACCATCTGTGAAATACAGTGTATCAGTTACTTTTCTGTTGCTGTGATAAAACACCACGATCAAAAGTGAGTTATGGGATAAAGTTTCATTTTGTCCAGGGTTCCAGAGAGATAAAGCGTCTAGGATAGTGGGAAGAGACATAGCAAACAAGCCAAGCATGGGAGCAAGAGCAGGAATCTCAGGGAATCAGACAGTAAACCTCAAGCACAAGTCAGGTGGGGGTGGGGAGGGAGAAGGGGGAGACAGAGACAGAGAGACAAAGAGAGAGACACACAGAGAGTGAGAGAGAGAGACAGAGACAGAGTGAGAGAGAGAGAGGGAGTGGGAGAGGGAGAAGAAGAGACTATGAACTGTCAGTGATATGAACCTTGGAATTCTCAGAGCTGACCACTAGCATTGTCTCCAGGTAAAGCCACCAAATGGAAGCAAAATGTTTTAATGCCTGAGGCTTCGGGACATCTCCCATTCAAGCCACTGCAAAGAGTTAGTATGGGGATTTGGGCCCCTCAAAAAACAAAACAAAATAAAACAAAACAACAACAACAACAACAAAACCCTGTGTACTAGCTTGGCAGGGGAAGAGGATGTCTCGTGTTCTGGACAGTGGTCCCTAACTCTACAGCCTGCTGTTTTACTACCCACCAGTCACAAAAAGGTCTCAGAAACATGCTTCGGCATTCTGTGACAATGACTTAAGGTAGAGGTTCATTTTATAAAGCACACACACACATACACATGTTTCATGCTCACACACTTAAATGTACACATTCACACACACACACTCACACACATTCATACTCACATACGTTCATACTCACACACATTCACACTCACACCACACACAGACATATACATGCACACACATACACATATATACAAACATACATGCATACATACATACATGCATACATACATACATGGCTCCAATTATAACTGGGTTTCTACAAGCCGTCATTCTAATAGTACCACCAGGGTAGACCACAACTTTGGAAGCCCATCACTCTTGTTTCCCAGGAAGATTCAGGGTCAGGTGAAGGATGGACCACTGAGACACCTCCAGCTGTACCAGAAAGCACAGCATGACAAGCCTGGCCCCCAGGGCCTAGGGAGCATCAGCCTGTCCTTCTGAGTATGGCCTCCACTCAGCCATCTGTGGTGAAGCCAGTACTTGGGCCACTGCGAGCTACGATCAATCATTCCCCTTGCTGTCTCTAGCCTTCTTGCTCTATGGTAAACGGGGCCAACCAGGGCAAGGAACATAGCTTTGGGGGCAAGCAGAGGTGGATCTGAGTTCTGCTGTTGCTACTGCCCGACTGGGCAGGTTCCTTAAGTTTCTTAAGCTCTGTTCATCCCGGTCAAAGCGAAGAGTAAATCGCAGACCACGCAAAGCACAGAGCCCGGTGGGTAGCCCTCCTCCCTTACCATTTCTAAGGCAAGATGTAGAGGGAAAAGTGCAAGCGTTGGCCCGCGATTTCCAGCTCGGAAGCAGAGAGGCACAGGCCACCATCTCTCAGAGGCAGCTGGGAAATCTGAGGCATAACAAAAAGAGATTGGCCCACTGACACCCAGGCAGGCCAAAACCTCTTCAAAATCCATAAACGCATCAGCTAGGAAGCTCTAGGAGTCGGCTGCGCAGACATCCACATGTGCACAGCACACCTGAACTCATGTTTTAGAAAAGCTCTCAGCCCCACTTGAGTGTGCACCCCATAATTAGCTCCTGGTTCAACCTATGGTAACAGTTAACTATAAAGCTAAGTGGGCACTAGACTAGGTTTCAGGGGTCAGACTATGCTAGCGTGTGTTCAACTACGTAACAGCAGCTTCATTCCAGGGCTGTGCTAGGCTTGGGGCCAGAGGGAGCCAACAGGGCAGGCACAGGCAAGCTTCCTCACAGCGGCCTGCAAAGCACGCAGGTGGGAGTGGGCAATGCTACCGTTGGATGAATGGTAGTGAGGTGGCGGGGACTTCCCAGGGTTCTCTTTAAGTACTTCACATTTAACCCTGGAAGCCTGCTTAGAGAGACAAGTGAGAGAAAAAGTTTTATTTATATAAAGAATATAGGGCTGGAGAGATGGCTCAGCGGTTAAGAGCACTGACTGCTCTTCCAGAGGTCATGAGTTCAATTCCCAGCAACCACATGGTGGCTCACAACCACCATGCCCTCTTCTGGCATGCAGTACATGCAGGCATAATACTGTATACATAATAAATAAATAAATATTTTAAAAGAATGCTTCAAAAAAAAATAAAGAATATAAAGTCAGGACAAGCCAATTCTCAGTGAGAATGCTAGTCAGTCCCCATCTATACCACAGCTCTCTGCCTCCATCCAAGTCCTCCTGGACCACTGGTTGTGACCCCTTTGGTGGGGGCAGGGAGGAGTCGTTGGATGTCCCTTTCACAGGGGTCACCAAAGACCACTGGGAAACACAGATATTTACATTGCGATTCCCCACAGTAACTAATTTACAATTATGAATAATTTTATGGCTGGGGTGGGGGGGCATGGGGGGGCGGTCACCACAGCATGAGGAACTGTATTAAAGGGTCGCAGCGTCAGGAAGGTTGAGAACCTCTGACATGGACGATACATCCCATCATTACCAGTGGCATCAAAGTTAGACAAGCAGCTGGTGGTTAAGTCACAAACAACTGCTCAGTAGAACCATCATGGTGGTGAGCTTTCTTCCTCAGGCTTTTGAGGTTAAAAAAAAAAGTAATTTACAAAACTATATTTTCAAAGCAACTTTTAGAGGAGAAGTCACTTGGTTATGAGCTCAGACTCCTAAGAAAAACAGGCTCTGAGTTCAAATCCTGCTTCTGTACTTTGTATGTGTACTCCTAGGTGAGAGACTGTAGCTCAGAATAAACAACACACCTCAATCATCTCCTGCAGAAACCACCGACTTCTGCTCCAACTGCAGACGGACCTCAGTCCCCTCTCCTCTGAGACACTGTTGATGGGTCAACCCCCGAACCTTCTGCGTGGCTCTTGAGTACCTGCGTGTTAATGACTTTATGCGCTTCGTTTTTATTTTCTGCTAATTTGTTTACTGTTGGTTTGCTTTATAGGTCCAAATTGTTACACTTCAGAGAGGGGAGGGTTGAAATGAAGTTTTTTTTTCTCCTACATAATTGAACTTGTGCCCCAATTCCTTTATTATAAACAGGATTATGATACTGTTCGCTGTACAGGGCTGTGGGAGGACTACATGCATTAAGGGACAAGCAGCATGGGAGAAAAGCTCACAGAATAACTACTCCATAGATGCCAGCTGCTGACAGTTGAAGGAAATGCCAAAAAATTTTAATCTATGCAGTGACTTCTCCACGACGGGGAAAATGATCATCTCTGAAGAGGTAACAGGAGTAAGGTGAGAAGTATTTCCACGTAAGTGTATGCTAAGATTTGTGTGTGTGTGTGTGTGTCTGTGACAATTTTACTCTTTTGAACAAGTGAATAGATAAAGACGAACAATCTAATATAATGAAAAGATGAAAGATCATCTGTGAAGCTGGTTTATCAGAAAATTTATAGTGTGCTATGGCCCCACTGACGTGGACTCAGCACAATAGTCTGAATTTATCACCATGTTATACTCAGAATTCATAGAAATGAGAAAAAAACCATTGTCTGGGATACTGGAGCCTGCTGGCTAGAGACAGCCAACCTACCAAAGGACAATGCAACGGAGATGCAGGAAATAAAGTACTGGGAAAGACAGAGAGCCCTCACGCCAAAGTTATGAGGCTTATAAAAATCATAAAAACAATTACATTTAGCTCAGTGTAGTATTAAGGACTCCATTTGAGGTGTGGATACTCAGGGCAGCGTTTATTTAATGGAAAGGACCGGTCTATGGAACAGCAGTTCTGGGGCTGGTGCTGGTGATATAAATTTCAGCCTCCATGACTCTTTGCAGGGGGCTTGTCTATGAGAGAGGACAACAAGAGGCCTCCCCAAAGGACCAAAGTTAGGGACTTAGTCAAATCAAACTATCCCAGACCTTTTGCTAAAGAAAGATAAAGCGTAACGTAGAGGCATCAATCTCAAAAGAAACTGAATGTGATGACTTCTAGTGCAGAAGGCTCAGTCAGAAGGAACTGGAACAGAGCTTCTAACAGCTTCTCAACCTTTGGGTCAGGACCCCTTTGGGGGGGGGCGTCAAGTGACCCTTCTCACAGGGGTCACATATCAGAATATCCTGCATGTAAGATGTTTACATTCCGGTTCAGAACAGCAGCAAAATTACAGTTATGAAGTAGTGATGGAATAATTTTATGGTTGGGAGGGGCACCCCAACATGAGGAGCTGTGTTGAAGGGGCCCAGCATTGGGAAGGTTGAAGACCACTGTAAGGAGGAGATAAAGCTCTGAGGAAATAGAAGGGGTGACATTAGGAGTAGTGTAGACTCCCCTCAGCCTGAGTGTGGCTCCATCCCAAGAAGCTCATCACCCTAATAGAATATCCTAAGCCCAAACACAGGCGACAAACCTGACCTATTAGACCAGGCTATCCTAAATGTGGTTAGCACTTTGGGCTACCCTTAGGCAAAGTCATCTAACACAACCCCAATTCAATAATTTAGGGTTGAGAGACAGACAGATGGATGCTTTAAAGCCATGACAGGATGAGAAAACAAGCCAAAATACAAAAAGACGTTGGAAACACATCACAGAGAATTGGTTGTCGCTGTTCTAGCTTGCTTTCCAGTCAGAACCAAAAATCAATTCAGGGGAAGAAAGCTGTTAATCTTATACTTCCAGGTCACAGTCCATCACTGAAAGAAGTCAAGGCAGGAATACAAGTCAGGGACCTGCAGCAGAAACCATGGAGAACACTGCCTTCTGGTTCATTCTCTGGCTTGATCACACACTCTTTTTCACTGAGCTTTCTTGTAGAGCCCAGGACCACCTGCCTAGGGATGCTACCGCCCATAGTAGGCTGGGCCCTCCTGCATCAGTCGTCAGTAACCAGGACAACCCCCACAGATGCCCACAGGCCAGTGTGATCCAGCCATTTCTTCAGCCGAGGCTTTCCTCTCAGGTAACTCTAGGCTGTGCTAACCTGACAAACTAGAATACCCTTCCTCTGGATAGAGTATGGAGCGCTGCTCCTACACATATCACTAGCTCCAGCAATTATGTTCACATCATCCTAAAACACACACACACACACACACACACACACACACACACACACACACACACACACAGTTCCCTCCACCCCCTGCTTGAGACTAGATGCTTTCTTCCCTGTGCCCAGAAACCAGCGTTCCTGAGGGAGTTCCCTGTATCTCAGACATCCCAGGCTGGGCGTGTCCCCGCTCCTCATGTGTACTGTGCCCCCCTGGGCAAAGCCTTGTGGCGCTGTGAGGGTTCATAGGTGTTTCCGTCGCAAAGGGCCTGGTCAGTCCACATAATGCTTCAGGCCTTTCTGTCTCTAAGATGCTATTGATCTGCTGCTCAAAATGGCAGGTAGTGACGGCTAACAGTGTATGGAAGAGCATCCGTGGATCGGTTACTCTTCAGATGCTGCGGAAAAACAGCACGACCAAGGAGGCTTATAGCGGGCAGTTTTTCTTTGGGCTTTGTTTCCAGAGGGACAGAGTTCATAAAGACAGAGAAGTGTGGCAGCAAGCCCCAGGCATGCTGGCAAGGAGCAGAAGCCAACAGGCTACACACCTCGCTCACAAGCATGAACTAAAGTGGCATGCTGTTTTCAAACTCTCAGAGCTCCTCTCCAGGGACACACTTCCTCCAAACAAGGTTGCACCTCCTAAGCCTCCTTGAACAGCGCCACCAACTGGGGGACTAAATGTTCACAAGTCTGATACAAGGGGGACATTCTTAGCCAAACCAGGGCAACAAATAACATGGATCCCAGTAGCCAGAGGCATGCTATTATTTTTCATGATAAATTTTAGTCTCCAAGAAAAACTAGTGTAACAACAAAATATACCAATTATCGCCTTCCGCCTCTGCTGACCGAGCCAGGAAGCACACCGCCACACCATGTCGGGGTGTGAGGTTTCCTTGGAATCCTCTGGGGGTTTAATTCTATAACTCATTTGCTCCATTTCAAGGAACACACCCAGAAGCGAACAATGCCCTCCCGCCCCCACAGGCTGTCTTGCTCACTCTCAGCTGTATTGATGAACCGTACTTGGGGATATCTATCATTCTAGTGCCTGTAATTAGCTCCCAAACTGATTATTGATCAATCATCAAAGACTCATTAGGAAGCAAAGCCCGGAATTCTTTGGCAGTGAGGGGTTGACATACAGAGACACCATGTGCTTCTGTTTTTAATGGCTGCATTTGCGTTAAACCAAGGCACTTGGTAGTCATATTCAAAATGCTAACCTGAAGAATAATTTTTAAAGGGTTAATATTAATTACAATTAGTTTCTAAGACTTTGCTGCTTTAATAAAACTGTTTAGTGAAAAATGGGTAATTTAGCTTGAAAAGGATAAATTATTTTATACCTCATTACAAAGAAAATGTTTCTATTTGTAGCAAGATAAAACTGTACCTATTAATCTTAATCTGAGCATGCACTATTTCAGCAGTTATTAGAGGCGGTTTCTAATTTAAGGTTTTGAGTCATGGGCAAGGGATATTGCTTCCATTCATCTCTGAGGGGCTCCTGATGAGCATGCATGCTCAGCAAAAATTCCTCAAGGCCCCTTCTTTGTACCACAAAGAAGCCTTGTCCAATTTGACTTTATTGATACATTACTTCATCATGTGATATATGTTATATAGCACACATGACAGCATGTTATGTTTTAGTCTTGTTTCTATTTTTAAGCATATAAGGTAATTTTCATAAGCACAATATAATATTTAATGAATATACCACTAAAATATGTACTTACGTTAGAATGTTCAGAGGCTTCTCATACAAAATGTCATTTTACTTAATAAACTATTTCTCCAAGATTATTTTTCTTTGTTGCTTCTTAAGCATTTCATTGTAGACATGCAAAGAGGCAGGGCTAGAGAGTTTTACAAAGCCCAGCTTATTTAACATTTGTTTTTAAAATCCCAGTTTGGACAACATTCTTGCAATCCACAGGGGTATGGAATTTCTCAAGTGGCAGTGTGCTTTTGCTCAATACATCCCTTCTCTGTGGAGTGTCTTTTCTATCTGTCTTTTGTCAGTAGATGAAGGTGTGGCTTCTCCAGGAAGCTGTCGGGTGGGAGCATCCTTGCAGCCTTGGATCTAACACCGTATGTAGTGAGTACCCCACTAGCCGGGTTCAGCAGCAACAGCAGCAGGTCATTCACTGCTTCTAGGACTTCCATGTGTGCATATATGACCTGGATGCAGCAAAGACAACCCTGCAGCGGTCTTAGTGCTGAGGCAGTGACACTCTGAGGACTTTCCACTTAACTCACTTAGGGCACAGAGTCTGAGGTTTTTGGATGAATGCCAAATAATTGCACGTGTGTGCATTCTCTCTGTCTCTAAATCCTGTGACGTTACAAATCACGGTCCCCTTTGCACATACTTACTGCAAAGATACCATCCACAAAACCGAGCAGACTGTCCTACAGACAGCTAGTTCTATTCTGAGCGACTTGTATATTAAGCTCAGGAATCAGGCTGTCAAGCCCAAAGCTTAGTCTTGTTTCTTGGTTTTGGCATCTCTGGACGAGGAATACGAGAAAGTAGATAGAAGGTTATTGTGGCACTAAAAAGGCCCAAAGCTCATGAAACTGTAGCTGGCACAGGGGACGCTTACTTAATAAATGCTACTGCAGTTAATAAAACATTCCACCATTCTTTCGTATCTGCTGTGGCCTGACTGTTTTGCATCCTTGCAGATTCATATTTTAGAATCCTAACTTCCAAGGTCATGGGATTAGGGGGGTATGGAGCGATTAAGTCATGGGAGTGGGGTGGGGCTGTTAAAAATGGGATAGCTGCCTAAGATGAGGTTGGTTTTTTGTTTTGTTTTGTTTTTCTTGGTTTTTTGAGACAGGGTTTCTCTGTGTAGCTTTGGCTGTCCTAGACTCACTTTGTAGACCAGGCTGGCCTCGAACTCACAGAGATCCACCTCCCTCTGCCTCCCAAGTGATGGGATTAAAGGCTTGCGCCACCACGCCCGGCTACAAATGAGGTCTTAGGCTAGCCCTGCCCACCACAAGAGGACACGGTGAGGTGCTACGAGCCAGAACAGCAGGCCAGGAGCCTCTAGCCAGACACTGAAACATGTTCATGTCACGATCTTGTATTGCACTCAGCCCCCATGCTGTGAGATATGGGCACTTCATGCCTTCATACCTGTGAAGGGCTGGGGAGCAAGGCCATCTCTTTTCTTTTGTTTTATGGATCAAAGAAACTGACCCACAAACAGACTTAATCCTTCCACGTCAGTGGAGCGAGCCAATAACAAAGAGGGCCATTCAGAAAAGTCCGTGTGTACTGAAAAGAACTTTCATATGAAGCTCTCAATGGCACCGGAATCCGAGTTTAATCTATCGTTTGTAGATGGGATACACATTATCCTGAATCCTGGAGGCAGGAGCTAAACAGCAGCTTTGGGTGACAAACGATGCACTTTGAGCATCTGGGGATGTGGAAGGGAAAGGCAGAGGCATGATGAAAGGCTATCAGACACCCCAGATTCTCAGTCACCGGCCACTTCCAGGAACTCTCATGCCTTCAATGCGAAGGGACTACGGCTTACATATGAACCGCTTAAACCGAGGGCACAAAAACACTTGGGATGTAAAGTCATAAAAGCCTCACTCACCTGCACTCAGAATCCCTTTCTCTCAATGAACAATAGTCTGAAACTTGACACCAGTGCTGTAAGTCTCAAATTGAATGCTTCTCACTCTGCTATGAAGATGAAAGGGAGGGAGGGAGGACGCGCCTTTTGTTAACATGAGCAAGAAAGCTTTTTGAGAGCCTAGCCTGCTTTTGATTGGAATCTAACCGTTTAAAAAAAAATGCTATATGCATAATTGTGTGTCCGTGTAAATATGCACGTGTGTATGCAAATGCACGTATTTGGGGGCTGGGGAGGCCTATTCCGGTTGTCCTCCCAATCTCTGAGGCATTCTCTCTCTCTCTCTCTCTCTCTCTCTCTCTCTCTCTCTCTCTCTCTCTCTCTCTTTCTCTCTCTCTCTCTCTGTATCTGTCTCTGTCTCTCTCTGAGACAGGGTCTGTCTGTCTGTCTGTCTGTCTGTCTGTCTGTCTGTCTGTCTGTCTGTCTCTCTCTCTCTCTCTCTCTCTCTCTCTCTCTCTCTCTCTCTCAGAGCTTCTCATTGAATCCGCAGCCTGGAATTACAGGCTGAGGCCACTGTGCTTGGTGTTTTGTGTGGATGTTGGGTCTTCATGTGTGGGTGGCAACCATTTTACCCACCAAGCCATTTCCCCAGACCTTGTCTGTAGCTTTGTTTTACAGTCTCATTTTAGTTAACTGTCATGAAACCATCCGGCAACTGATTGGGAATGGACCTCTGCTTCTCCTCACTCTGTGCTTTGGTCCTGCTGCCACATTTGCTGGATATCTGCATCTTTCCCTCTTAACTGCCCCTAGATGTCTATTTTAGACTCGTCTCTGTAGTTTTCGGTCCTAGCTGCAGTGCTTCCTTTGCAATGCCAAGGTCTGCTGGCACTGCCCATCTTTTAGTGTCTAATGGTAGTCCTTCAGCATCCCAGGGGACAGGTTCCACAGTGCCTCACAGGGACCAGAATCTGGGTGTGGATGCTCAAGTCCTCTGCATTAAAGGGATAATGTAATTGCACAAATACAGATAATGTGTTTGCACCGAATCTGTACACCCTCCAACAGACTCTAAATTATCTCTAGAATATTTACAATACCCAGTGCGATGCAAATGTTGGGTACAGAGGCGCAGGTCCATGTAACCCAAAAAACCATGACGTGCACACAACGCCCATAAACGTCCAGTAGAGATGCTGGTTTGGGGACCGTTTTTGACCCATGGTGGGTTGACTCCACAAATGATGAAATCATGCATATGTATAGTGGTCAACTGGGGTTATCTGCTTGACCATATAATCACAAATAAAAAGGTACAGGAAGTACACTAAAAGCACACACTCAGCCTGGTCTGAGACTTCCTGTCATGGTGGGAGAGGTACTTCCGTCTCCCTGTCCATTAGAGGAGTTGAAAGGGCTAATTATGTAAATGGCTGAGAACAGTGCCCAGGAGGAAGGTTGCTTTCTTACTGGAGGAGCTGGCTATACCTGCTACTCTGAGAGCCTCTGGCTCTGATCCAGGCCTCACAGGAACCTATTGATGATAGTCTAAGTTAAGCCCCGAGTTTCATTTTCAACCTGCCCACGAATTAGTTTTGGGACTCCACTTCCAAAATGAGGAGATTAAGTTGATTGTTTTTAGAGACCAATTTAGTTCTACAGTCCTATCAGCCCATGGCATATTATATCCAGAATGTCGCCTCAAGTAGAAACCATGTGCGTTTAGGTAGGTTAAAACGGATCACCAAACACAACGGACTTAGAACTTGATCCCCTTTATATGTGTGCTTTCGTCCTACTGAGAATCACTTCTAGTCCATTCTGAGATAAAAAACTGAGAAGTGTTTATTCTAAGTATATTTATTATTATATTTGTGTCACATATATTATATAATTGCATCTACAGGTTTGATGAAATAAACTCAATGAATATGTCTGTCAATAGTAGATTCTAATAAGTGAAAAGCCATAATTCTATATTTTAGAATATAACAATTTGGGTAAAATACTTGGTGGTTGGCAAACATGAAACATTCTTTGGTGCTTAATTTTTTTTTTTTTTGTTTTTTTAGTAAAATGTGTATTTTCTTTTTCATTTCCAAGCCGAATAATTTTAGGGAAAACAAGTGCATATTGCTCACTTAGCCAATCTTATTTATCAAGTCTTTGTATTTGTGGCTCAGAAACACCAACCATAAGGAATTTTCAAATCTCATTGATAAAATGAACACTCTTAGCAGGAACTAAGTGATACTCCGCATCTTTAACTAGCAGAGGACCCTGAGTCATATCCCTGTAGAGTGGACGGACAGCTGTGGTCACAGCTCATGAAATATTAACTTTATAAGCAGCTATCACTGTGGTATGAAAAGGAAGCCGGTCAGATTTGCTAACTAAGCTGGGCATGGTGGGCGCTCTTTTAATCCCAGCACTCCTCGGGAAGCGGCTGACAGATCTTCGTGAGTTCCAGGCCAGCCCGGTCTACAAAGCAAATCGAGGACATCCAGGACTACAAGAGAAACCCTGTCTTGAAAAACAAAACCAAAGAACCACCCACCCAAACAAAAAAACAGATTTTCCAACTCTCCCTGAAAATCAGTTCTGGGGTTGTTGACAGGGAGCCATATGGTACAGGTATCTTTTTGTCCCCACTCAAGTAGCGAGCAGCCAAAGCGAGGGGACAGACATAATGGAAAGAGATCGCTGTCCTTGATCTCAAAAAAGACTGCTTTTGAAAACTACCTTTCCAGGTAGATTCATGAGGAACATGGCGTTCCAATGAGGGTTTCAGTGTAGGAGATGTTTTTTGGTTGTTTGTTTTTGTTTTTGTTTAAAACATATTCCTTCCTCCTTATTTCCGTTTGTTCAGGGTTTTGCTCCGAGACTCAGTCCTTTTTGTAGTCCATCTCAAAGGAATGAAGTTTCATTTTCATTACAGAAATATATATCCCAAAGACTCAAAATGCCCTTGAGGTGAAAGAAGTACTTCACTCCCTCTCCCTGCCCCCCAAAATATCTGCTATAAGGCAAGTATATAAAGAGGCTCTTTCAGACCCTCCAATCTCGCCCGGGGCATGCTTCCTCAGAGCTTGTTGGCTTCTGCTATGTAGGTTCACAAGACCTTAGGGAGGCTTCTCTTCCCTGGTTCTGGAGGCCACGATTTCAAGGAAGTCTCCACGTGATAACTCACTCCCATTAAAACAATATCAAGCTCTTTGTATGCTAACTAACGTCTTTAAAGGCTACACTTTAAGCATATGTGAAGGCCAGGGATGGTGCCCCCGACAACTTCTCCGCCAGTTATGTTGTTGGACAAATGGGACTAGGTTCAGAAGGAAGAAAACAGAGGTGGAAGACTCAGACGGTGGCTGGGCGTGGTAGCACACGCCTTTAATCCCAGCACTCAGGAGGCAGAGGCAGGTGGATTGAGGTGAGTTCAAGGCAGCTTGGTCTAAAAAGCAAGTCCAGGACAGCCAAGGCTACACAAAGAAACCCTGTCTCAAAAAACAAAACAACAACAACAAAAAGACTCAGACGGTGGATCTCAGCAACAGCCATTGTCTGAGCGCACGTTTGACACAAGGCAGGGACAGGACCACATTCAAGCTACATGAGAGACAATGCTTTTAAGGTAACTCTAAATGGATACACCTGGGGTCTCCCCCCCACTCCCCCCCCACACCCCTCCCTTTGCCTTTCCTGGCATCTGACATAGTCCCTAAGGCAGAGAGAGGTCCAGTGGAGAGTGCTGGGTTTTTGGAGAAAAAGCAAGCTGGGATTTAGAGATGAGTCATTCACTGTCTGTGTGACCCCGAGCTAATTATTCAGCAGCAGCCATTACTTGTAAAAAAAACTGAGATTAGGCCTGCCGGCCTGCTGTGTCACACGTCACGGGGACTGCTACATGAAATCAACATCACCAAGCGCCTGCCCGAGCATCAGGGTGAGTAGGCATCATTTTCTCAGTTCTCTTCCTAGTGATGACTTCTTGAGCGTGGCTAGCCATGTGCGCCACTGATACACACAGTGAGGGAGGGCCAACCCCATACAACTAACCGTCGGTTTCATGTGCCTTTATCCTGATGTTCGTGCTGATCTCTACTGGAATAAACTTACTATGGGCACTAGCTAAGTCAAGCTAAGGTAAAGAAACATTAACAGAAGAGAGATAATTGTAAACCCTAAGCCTACATCATATGATTTAAAATACAGCATCGCCTTTGGAGACTTTGTCACTGGGTTGATTGAAGGCAGTTTGGTTTTTGAATGTCCCCTCTACTCCCCCCCCCCCCCCCCCCCCGCCCATTTCATATTCCTCATGTCTCGGCTTTTCCTTGTCCCCAGCACAGTTCTGATACTGTTGATTTAGTTCTCTTAGGCAAATTACATCCCTTGTCCCCTGCCCCTTCCCCACCCCACCCCACCCCCCCCCCCAGAAAGAAAAATCACTCTAAGAAAAAAACTACATATAGGCTGAGGAAACCCTAAACCCCAAATCTAAAGTCTGAAACTCCCAAATATAGAGTGCCAACATGATTTTTAAAAGTCTTGACCTTTGCAGCTGGGCACGGTGGTGCACACGCCTATAATCCCAGAGGCAGAGGCAGGTGGATCTCTGTGAGTTCGAGGCCAGCCTGGTCTACAAATCGAGTCCAGGACAGCCAAGGCTACACAGAGAAACCCTGTCTGGAAAAACCCAAACCCAATCCAACCCCAAAATACTTTGGACTTTGAAACTTTTAGGATCTCAGGTGCTTAAAGTAAATATATGCTTATCTGGTAAAGTCTAGGCAAATATTAAAAAATCCGATGTGCCCCGTCCTCTGCCCCAGCAGTGTGGTTAAGGAAGACTCGGTGTGCATGTGTAAAAACTATCTGTGATTGACACATACACTCATTTCTTTTTTCTGTTTATATCTTCTCACTAGAACTTGATCTGTTACAAACATGTTGTACTGTATTCACAGTGCTCTCTCTCCAGTGTATGGAACAGTGCATCGTACAGGAAGCAGTCAAAAAGTCTTAGTCTTTGTAACACTCACTCTTTACAGTAAGTCTGAGAGTTGAGTGTTATTGCGATAGCCACTGCAGACGAAACTGAGGCCAAGGTGGGAGGGCTCTGACCTAATGGCCATCCATCCCTTGCTTCTTTGATGCTTTATCAGCTGTTACAGTGGCTAAATTTGAATGCCAACCTGACAAAGGCCATGGCCCGCTTGGTTAGTGTGTTCAGCATCACTGGAGGTCTCTCTCTAAGGGTGTTTCCAATGGAATTACCGCTGACGCTGATGCACTCTATACGACAGATCACTTTCCCATCATGTCTGGGTCTTCCATGGTAATCCATGTACGGCCTGCACTGAACAAAACAGCTGGGAAGTGGTGACTCTACGTGCTGTGTGATGGCCTCTGGCTGGGACACAGGACTTCTGCTCTCACACTTGGCATCTGATTGGAACTTACAGGGCCAGACCTCCAGGTTCCCTTGGGTTTTTGGACACAGACTAGAAACTACACCATCAATGCTCCAGGCTCTCCAGGCTCCCAGCTCAAGTCTTGGAATGTTTTTGTCCTTCATAACCCTGACAACTAAGCTGGGCATATGGTGCACACCTGTTTTCCCAGCACTCAGCGGGTGATCACTTTCTGTTTCCTATTAGGTATTCAAGGTCAGCCTCTACTATAGAACGGGTTTGAAGCTAGCCTGGGCTACATGAGACTTTGTCAAAATTACTCAAAACTGCATGCACACACGGACATGTGCTTGTACATGCTCACTCACACACACAGCCTCACTGCCACATTGGTTGGTGTTTTTCTGGAGAAACCCTGCCTAATATTGATGTTCAGAGGGGTGAATTGCTTTCCTTGGACTATACACATAGCAGACTGGAGCTGGGATACAAATGCGTCTCCTCCTTTCTTCCTCCTCTTCTCCTCCTCCATCTTCTTCCTCTTGTTCTTTTTGTTTAGTTTAGTTTTGTTTTTTGAGACAGGGTTTCTCTGTGTAGCCTTGGCTGTCCTAGACTCGCTCTGTAGACGAGGCTGGCCTCGAACTCACAGCGATCCCCCTGCCTCTGCCTCCTGAGTGCTGGGATTAAAGATGTGCACCACCACTCCCAGCCCTCCTGTTCTTTTTTATTCTTGCCCTCCCCTTCCTCTTCTTCTTCTTGGCTTTTTTTCTAGACAGTGTTTTCCTACATAGCTTTGGTGTTCTTTGAACTCACGCTGTAGACCGGGTTTGTTTTGAACTCAGAGACCTGTCTCTGCCTCCTGAGTGCTGGGATTAAAGATGAGTGCCGCCACAGCCGCCGGCTTATTGCTGGTTTCTTAACCCACTATCAACCGTGTTGATTCTACTGTGTAGCTCTATGCCACATATTCAACTCGGGAAGTGCGTTAGCAGCCAAGACTCAGAAGTGGAGTCTGAGCATCCTGGATTACCCTTTCACTTTTCGGCCCACCATGCTCCATCTGTTAGCTGGTTTAGATGAACACTGCTAAGCAGTACAGGTTGCCACCCAGACACATGTTCAGTTTCTCACGTTTTCTTTTATTAAAGCAACATTAACTCCATTGATTCTTATAAAAATGTACAAATGGGCCGGTGACGAATCACTTAATTTATCCTAATTTGGGGGGCCCCGGTAACGTTTAGAGATCTGGTTTCAGAGCGATCCCCTAAAACTAGAGCAACAGAATCCAAGTGACAGCAAAGAACCCAGGCTCTGGGGCCAGGTGTGGTTTGAGTTCCCACTTTACTAGAGCCTGTGCAAGCCTGTGGGAGCCCGTGCGAGCCTGTGCGAGCCACGGCAAGCCTCGCTATACCCTTAGGTGCCCCAACTACAGAATCCGGATAATGTGTTAAACCACCTCCTGGTGATGCTGTGCTGAGACCATGGGGTGTGTTAGCACAATAACAAGAACATGTACAATAGGTATGCAACAACGGTCGGCTACTCTGTGAGGCAAAACTAACTATGAGTAACTTCTCGTTTCTTCTAGATGGACAAAATCCTCATAAAACGAACAACAAACATACGGTAGCAATAAACTGGCTAGCGAAAGCCTGCAATTTCCAGCCGTCCTTGAAGCTCCCAGGGGCCATGCTGAGTTCTGGCCAATGAGAGCATACCGTGGGACTTTCGTCATGCCTTCCTGAGAGAGAGATAGCGGCCTGCTCTTCCCTTTCTCTAGTCTGTTTCCAGGAACCCTGAGGCAGTGGCTCCAGCTCCTGTAACTAGGAGCCAGCTCCAAGGACAAATGCTGCAGTTGGGTTTCTCTGCACAACAGATTACACGCAGCCTGGCTCCTGAAGGCTTTCTGGGTATCAGCCCTGCGCTACCAATCTCCAAACTCCAAGGAACAAGCACAAACTTCCTGCATCTTGGCTGTTCAAGGCCAAACTAATCTTAAGTGCCTTGCTTGCCCCTCAAGGTAGTCTGAAACTGCAGCTAGAGCCTTGAAATCCATTCTGAGGCCACGTTTTTTTTTTTTTTTTTTTTTTTGCAAATAACAGCGGGATGGGACAAGCAGAGAAGGAGCTAGCTTGCACATCCTCCAGACCTCTCCTCTTAAGGCGCTTCACCATGCCTGGCAACTTGACTGGACTGAAAAGCATCCAGCAGACGGGTAAAGGAAACCCTTGGCCGTGTTGGTGAGGGTGTTTCCAGAGATAATTAACTAAGGCAGGTGGGCGTGCCCTAACCTGGCCATGGGAGGCGATCATGTGATGGACAAAGTATGGGGCAAAAAGAGGAAGGGAGAGAGGAAGCTCACTTGTGAGGGCAGGTGCTCCCTTCTCCACACCCTAGGAAGCAGGAAGAGACAGCTGGGCTCTCCTCTGCTCCTTCCGCCTTCCCACAGGCTCACAGCCATGGAGCCAAGCAACCACAGACCCAAGAGAAACCATGAGCCAGGATAATCTTCCATCCTTTACATCATTTCTCCCCGGTATCTGTCACCACAGCAACAGAATGGTAAAGACAGCCGGAATTCAGTCTTCTGCCATGATCCTGATCCTCTCTCTCCCCTGTTCAGAACCCCAGGGTTTCATGCTGTCCGTGGCACGTGTCTTGTGCTCTATTTTATTCCACTGACCAGACCGTCACAGTGTAAGTTACATCGCCAACGCAACCTAGACATATCAGATTCAGCTCTAACGTATGGGCGATTTATACGCCATCTCTTTCTATTGTGTGCCTGAGCCTGTTCTGAGCCAAAGCCTTCTGGAATGTTTGCATAATCAACAAGTGCGGTGGGAGCAACACTGCAGGGTCAGGAGGTCCATGCAAGACGATCACCTACTGTGCAGTCGACTGTGATTTAAAATAGTCTACTCATAAATAAATTATATAGTTCCCAAATGTTCACCTCATACTCCCAGGTAGTTTCAAGGGTTTGTGAGCAAATCTGTCTGACTGGGAAATTCAATAGCAGCCAAATCCCCGGGAGGCTATGTGCATTTTATACCCTTGCTTAGTGGCCATTATGACATCAGGAGCTGTTCAAAATTCTGCACATGATACAGCCAGAAGGTTCTTTGTTCCTGAGCAAAATACTAGTCAGTGGTCAAACTAAAGTGTATTCCTTCAAGCCCTGGTCCACTGTTCAACCATTCCACAGTTTTACTCTTTCTTCATGTAAACTGAGCTTGTAAAATGCAGAGATTTCATTTGGACAAGTCAGAATTTGTGTGTCTTTGTAGGGAGAGACCAGCATATCCTTTAAAATAAGTGTGTCTGTGTGTGCTATGACTACTGTGTGTGTGGCTGTGACTGTGTGTGGTGTGGTGTGCGTGTGTGCTGTGACTACTGTGTGTGTGGCTGTGACTGTGGGAGGGAGGTGGAAAGGGTGGAGAGGGTGGAGAAATGCTTAAGGAAGGTGACCTATGGTCTCCACTAACACGCTCTATGAAGTGAATTTTCTTCCCAGGAGTTCAAAATGATCTAGAGAGATGATACCTCTTTGCCTTCCCCTCTACCTCTTACCTCCCACACTGCCTCTGAGGGACCGAATGACTGACAAGGTCATCCAATCTCTGACAACCTTTCCCAGGACCTGGCTGCTTCAGACTTCAGACTGAGGCCCATTATGGGTTTGAGGGCTCGTGTCTGCTGACTTGATCTAACTCCCAGGACCTGCCAGATAGCCAAGCCCAGTGCTCAGAAGGACCTAGGAGAAACTGGTTCCCCTTCATTGTGCTGGGTTTCCTATGCCATTCAACAGGCTGCTCTTGGGTCTGGTGGCAAAGCTTAACTTGACTCCTCCGACTCTGAGCAACATAATTGGTACGAAGCTGCTGTCTGGGTGTTGTGACAACCAGCAGACTTGTTAGGTAAAGATGTCTCGGTGGGTTTGGATTTCCAGGCAGACAAAAAGCCCCAGGCAGGTGAACCCCAGGGAAAACCCAAAGAAGACGTAGAGAATAAAGACTTACAGAAAGTAAGATGAACGCATCCTGCTTATTCTCCTTTATCAGAGGTGTAAAGCTCTTTGACTTTTAAAATCAAAAGTTTCTAGAGGGGGCTGGAGAGGTGGCTCAGAGTTTTAGAGCACTGGTTGCTCTTCCAAAGGTCCTGAGTTCAGTTCCCAGCAATCACATGGTGGTTCACAACCATCTATAATGTGATATGATGCCCTCTTGTGGTGGACAGGCACACATGCAGGCAAAACACTGTATACATAATAAACACACCTTTTAAAAAATATTTCTAGAAACGGCTGAAACCTTAGGTCATCAGAAATTAACAAGTCACAAAGCATGGGCAGGCAGCTGGCCTCTATTATGGGAAGCCCAGTTTCATCAGGTATGCAGTATACAGGTAGGCCTTATAACATGAAAGTTTATAATCAAAGTTTCTCAAAGAGAAATTAACATACAGAGTTTATCTTATGATGATGTACAGTAGCACCCTAAGTAAAATGTAAGTCAATTAAAACAAATTATTATAAGGATATAAAGATATCTCGATGTAAAAAAAAAAAAAAGCAAATTTAGAGTTGTGTCATTAACAAACAACTAACTGACCTGAAACGGGGGAAGGCACATGGAAGGGAATAAAGGAAGGGTTAGGAGACAGCCCAGTAGGAGAACGCTTGCCTAATATGTGTGCAAGTGACCCTAGGGTCACTCCCCAGTCCTGTCAAATATAAATAAATAGTGAGAAAGGCAGACATTAATGTGCGCACAGTAAATTAACTCTAATTGCTCCTCCCACCTAAGAATGGCGATTTTAAGCAAAACATTCAAAAATGAACAAGGGTCTCATATACTCTCTCCAGTCACAGTATGCCTCATTGAGGCATAGAGATTCTGTTCTTCTAAAGCATTTCTAACTGTGTGTGTGTGTGTGTGTGTGTGTGTGTGTGTGTGTGTGTGTGCGCGCTAAGTGCGCACGTGCTCAGACGATCTCTCTAAGTGAGGAGGGACTGGCTTTGGAATGTGCCGAGCACGCGGCTACCGAGTCCCAGACTTTAACCGAAAGAGCATCCATCGACCGCTCAGCATAGAGGGAGCCCTAGAGTGAGTGGCTCCCACACACCAGGAACACACACACAAGGAGCCCGCAGAAGGAGGAAGACTGTGAACTTACTGTGTACAGCTCATTAAGAACCTTCATTAAGTCCTCGTGCAGCTGGAACGCAATCTCTTTGCTCTGCAAGGAAGAAGAAATTGAGAGAGAGAGAAATTACAATGTATGAGAAAATGTTTTAAAACTTTTATCAATTTTAAAGACCACTAACTTAAAATAGAAGGATGTGTATAACACAGTAGAAACCCAACGAGTCCTTATTTCCACAAAACTCTGTCAGCCCCGCAGCGCTTTCTCATACAGCAATGCGCAGGAAGAAGTGAATGAGCAGCCAAGATGGCTTCTCCATCGGTCATATCAGACCTCGTGGGAGTGAGTGGGTGAGGCATACACAGGGTGCTCAGGAGGGAGCTTAACGCCAGGCATGGTGGTGCATGCTTATAATAATACTGGCTTGGGCGGGCTAAAGGAGGAGAACAGTGAGTTTCAGGCCCGTCTGAGCCACTGTCTCAATCAAAAGACAGAGGCCAGCAGCGTGGCCCTTGCAGCGTGTGCCTAAGGTCCTGGGTTTACCCACATAAAGGCGGAAGGAGAAAACTGATGTAATAAAATGGTCCTCTGACCACATGTGCAACATGGCACGTGCCTATCCCATATACACCCTACACACAACAGCAGCAACAACAGCAGGAAAACAAATGAAAAAGTAAAAAAAAAAAAAAAAAAACCAAACTAAAAAGTCTTCCTCTTCAATATAATCACAGAGGAATTTTCTTTAAAATGTAGTTATTATGTATATAGTGTTTTCCCTGCATGAACACCTGTGGGCCAGAAGAGGGCATCAGACTGCATTATAGATGGTTGTGAGCCACCATGTGGTTGGTGGGAATTGAACTCAGAACCCCTGGAAGAGCAGCCAGTGCTCTTAATCTCTGAGCCATCTCTCCAGTGCATCACAGAAGAATTTTGTGGCGATTCCCCAAACAGCAAAGTTAGAGGAAGCAAACACTTCCGGATCACTGTAGCTTTAAGAAAATAACTTCGGAAGCTGTGGGGTAATGAGCCCACTTACGGTCCACATGCTTCTACCTCTGATGAATTATTATTTTTATGAAGACCAGACATCAGAGTCGACTTTTCCCTCTACTTAACCAGAGTTTGATGGAGGGATATTTGAGTATTATCTTCAGCAAGCTTTGTAAATTATTTTAAAGGGAACAGTATTTGCACACGTCTATCTGTTTTGAGTTCATCCTGCAGTCACCTACAGAGACTAGAAAGAGTGTGTTGTGCGGCTTCACCTACAGTGTGGGATGGTTAACAGGAGCTACTGCTGGCTCCCACTCTGGGCTGTATAGTTTTCCACCCTACCTATGGGAGTGAGTACCTAGAACGTGGAGCTAAAGGGCATCTGCTGACCACTCTTAGGATTCTGTGACTCAGATCAAAGTGGGTCCGTCTATATCGGCGAGGTTATTGGTTCAGGCCTCAACAACAACGGAACGTCAAACTGATGACATGAAGGTTCATGGGAGACAAAATGTCATGGGGACAAAACATCAGCGCCTCACTTAAATGCTGAGAAATGCAAGTTCAGGAGCAGCATTTGACACTGGGTTTCCTTGGGATTCTGGGCAAGTATTGTGTACACCGGCTCTGACATCTCAGTCACTAAATTGGGTTTAGGAATTTTAAGTATAGCTCTGCCCTGCTCCATGAGTGTGTGAAAGGTAACCTACACGTGGCTGCAGCTCCATCCCACTAAGTTGGGACTCTGAATGTATGCATTACAATACGATCTCCTGTGGCTTTAGCCTGGTGTGTGTTTTTTTAATATTAAGTTTCATCCAAAGAAGTGGGAAACCGATTTAAACTCTCTAATGGGATCAAAGGCCACTGAGGAGATCTGCTCAGCTACCCACGGTTCAGGTAGCAAGTCCAAAAAGAAAATATTTCTTGGCTAGGATTTCCAAACAATAACAGAAAAAAAAAAAAGCCCCATCGGTTCAATTAATCTCACACCAATGTATTTAAGGTCGGAGTAAAGGCTTAGCTCTAAGGGCTGTCCATGTGATTTTTGGCTAAACATCTTAGAACAAATAGGATAGTTCTTGGTACGTAGCATATTTTTACAAGACTTCAGGTGATGAGGGAGAGGAAATCTGGCATATAATTGCATTTTAGTTTCATCTTTCACACAAGGACTGTCTCTTTATATAATATATATACATATTATGCATTTATATATATTTATAAATGTATATATGTATGTATACACACACATGGAACCACACGGGGTATACACACACCTCACTGAATTTTAATGGCCTTCTGCAATCCAGGAGTTTCCCAAAAACTTGTTTTATATGCTAGCTGAACAGTAAGAAGGATTTCAGTTTAAAATGGTGCCCCAACGCCTCTTCTAATTGAAGAAGTGATTTTTTTTTTGTAGGTAATTGGGTAATTTGAAGAAAATCATTATTATTCATTGTGACAGTAATAAATGGGAGACATGTTTTGACTGGGATGGGGGAGGGTAACCCCTCGTAAGGTTTCCATGCCATGAGAACAGGAACCCTGTCCACAGCCTTCACACACACACACACACACACACGTAAATACATACGGATGTAAGTGTGTCTGGGAGGCAGTATGTCATAACGCTTAGAAGCAAGGACTCTGGAGTCAGAAAACCTAGTCCGACTTTTGGCTCTCTTTCAGTCTGTGACCCAAAAAACCAACGACAACCCTTGGATGTAAAGGCCACCGACCTCCATGGAGGAGGTGCTTCCTGGACACCGCTTGCTCTGATGCTGACGTCACTCCCCCTTGGTTTTCCTAGACGGCCCTGAAGTACTGTGCACCTGGTGGGTTTTCCTCTACCTCCTCCTCATGGATATCGACTCCAGTTAGCTTCCGATGCGCCACACCCTTGGCGGGGGGGGGGGGGGGCGGGTCCTACGGCTAGGACAATGAATGAACGGAGCATACACCAGAAACTGGTAAGTTCCGAAAACCAATATGACGAGATAGACGCGATCGGTGAACGAGGTCTCACGGACCTGGCTCTAGTGGTAGTTATGGCGACCACGGAAAGCCGGTAGAGAATTGTGTCAGTAGGGAGACCCTTAGCTGTCCCCCTGGGATGCAGCATCACGGCTTCCACTTGTTCACCGTGTTACAATCCAAACCTGTCCTGAGACCTAGTAGGCAAGCTCACACCTCACCGTCTCACTTTCTCCCTACTATCAGCTTTTTTTTTCTTTTGAGACAACGTCTTGTGCTGCGGCCAGTGCGGGCCTGGAACACGCTCCTTCAGTCTCTTAGGTGCTGGGATCACAGACATGAGCCGCCACACTGGGGTTCACCGCCACTCCTGTATTTGTAGGGATCCACACAGAGGTGACTGCTTTGAACCCTACTTTTGTGTGAGAAACAGGAACTCTTTTGCACCTTTGTATTTAGAGGGATAGGCGGGGCCAGGACATCAGAAGGCTGTGGGAGGGGTCACTGTTCTGCTGGCAGGGAAGCCTTACAAGGGTCACTTCCTGTGACCCTCCCCCATCCCAGTCCAAACACATCTCCCACGTATTACTGTCAACGAGAAGTAATGATTTCCTTTAAAGAGTACCCCAGATACCTAAAACGATCACTTCTTCAACCAGAACAGCCGCTGGAGCACCCTCCCAAAGCAATAAACTGAAATCCTTCTTACTGCTTAGGAACGAAATAAGCTTTTAGAAAATTCCTGGATTGCCAAAGGCCATTGAAATTCAGTAGGGTGCACGTGCACCTGGGCTCTGTTTCACCCGGAGCTGAAAACAGAAGAGACACTTGAGACTTGAGCAGGGACTGCTGTGTTTAAAAAAAAAAAAAGACACAGATTGAGGGTAATGACTATTCATTTTTGTAGAAGAAAAATACTAATAAATTACATTTGCTAGAAATAATGTTTTCTCTGCTATGTGAGAGGTAGGCGGTTAAAATTACTTTTTTCCCATAGAGGAGGAGAGCCCTTTGATAGCTCAGAGCCCCTTAGAAAAGGCTGCTTCCTCCTAGACTACGCCTGCAGGAGTTGGATGCTTCTCAGTTTGCTGCTGTACTTTTTTTGACAGTGTTCTGGGATTCTGATCCAAGGGGAGAGCTGTTTTTTTTTTTTTTTTTTTGGTCAGAGCTGCAATTTAGTTAACACTTGTTGGATGCCTCCAGAATATACCCAGAGGTAAATTCTGAACTTCTAATTATTTATTAGTTAATTGCCACTTTGATATTTCACATACATCAAGCATAAGTTTAAAATTAACACTCCCAGGGCTTTCTTCTTCTGCATGATAAAAATAAATGAAGTGTGCAGAAGGATATTGAGAAAAGAGGGCTAAAGCAACTGCCATTGTGACGTCTTTCCTTCAAGTGTGTTAATCTAATGTGGCTCTGAGCTATAATTATTCCATCATAGTCAAGTATTTTGTTCTATTCTACTCTCTTTTCCTTTTTTTTTTTTTTCAAGAGAAAGTTTCTCTGTGTAGCCCTGGCTGTCCTGGACTCACTTTGTAGACCAGGCTGGCCTCGAACTCACAGCGATCCGCCTGCCTCTGCCTCCCGAGTGCTGGGATTAAAAGCGTGCGCCGAAATGCCTGGCCCTTCCTCAATTTTTTATGCTTAAATTTTTTATTTCAGATACTTATCAGTACTGACATATGAGTTTCCCATGCAGTCACTCTATCTATAGATGAAAAGCAAGAAAAGTGTGAACACTACATTAACACTGAGTTAAAAGCCAAAAGCCAATTAACAGTTTCAACAAAGTAGGGTTTTTTTTAAAAGATAGAAAAGAATTGTGCTGGCTTTAGTGCAAATATAAAGCAAGTTAAAAGAGTGCAACAAATAAATTCTTCAAAAAAAAAAAAAAACAGGGTTTCTCAGTTCATACTCTTTCCTGCTCTCAACTCACCTAAAAACCAACAGAGTACTCATTATAGATTAGAAATCAGAAATTCTTAAAAATTAACTGAGGAGTTCCGTGATTTTCTGTATAGACACAATCTATTCTATGAACGCCATCGAGAAAGTAATTCTATATACAACCAAAAGCCCCAAGGCTCAGTGGGTGGGGAAGAGTGCCAATTCTGCACCGTGTGGAGTAGAGGGTGGCTGTAGTGAGCTTGGGGCAATGCATGCAGAAGGCCAACGCAAGAAAGGAAGCAGCATTTTCAAGGTCACCCTCGGGTGGGTTCTAGGTACACATCCCACTCACTCATCTGTCCCAAGACACTTCTTGGCATTTGTTCCTTTGCCAAAACTGGTGCAATCTCCTGGGCTGCACAAACTGTTCTTTTTTTTTTTTTTTTTTTTTTTTGCACAAACCCTTCTTGTCAAGATCTATAGAATGAAGCTGTAGGATGTACAAACAGCTCTGAAAGAAGAAACTGTTGTCTAGGAGTAGAGACCAGGGATGTCCAATTCCTGTAAGTTGGGCCAAGTCAATCATGTCCCGTCTGATTTGAAACAGCAACTTCAAGGAAGACCAGGGTGGCCAGTGCCGTCTCACTAATATGCTCAGTTGCACTTTGTGTTATTTGCTTAGGGAATTCCTTGGATGTGAGATTTCTAGGATGAAAATATGAGTTTATAGCCGGGCGGTGGTGGCACACGCCTTTAATCCCAGCACTCGGGAGGCAGAGGCAGGCAGATCACTGTGAGTTCTACAAAGTGAGTCCAGGACAGCCAAGACTACACAGAGAAACCTTGTCTTGAAAAAACAAACAAACAAACAAAACAGAAAATATGAGTTTATGACCCTCAATGGAGCTAGAAATATTTTTTTAAAAGGCTTATTACAAATGTATGCTGCTTTCAGGACAATGATATTCTTTCCTTAAGTCAGAAATCAGAGGTTCATTTGTTGCTCTCCTTGAAGCCATGGTTACTAAGTCTGTCTGTTTTGGCTGGTTAATTTTTCCATATGCCATTAGAAAGAAGAAAAATCTAATTAGGCTTCATCTGACCAAAACCGTTTGCTTGTGATAGACTACACGATTTGAGATGTCTGGTCCATACCTTTTCCTCTGTCCCAGTTTGGTTTCTATTGCTATGAAAAGCCATGGCTCAAAAGCGACTCAGCAGGGGGAGGGCTTATTTTATGTCACAGTTTATAGCCCACCATGAAGGGACGTCAGGGTAGGCATTCAAGGACAAATTTGGAGGCAAGAACTGAGGTAGAGGCCAAGGCAGAATGCAATGGTGCTGAAAGGCTTGCTCAGTTTACTTTACTTCTACAACCTGAGGACCACTTGCCTAGGGGTGGTACCACCCACAGGGGGCTGGGCCCTGCCACATCAATCGTTAATGTACCACAGACCAATCTGGTGCAAGCAAATCCTCAGCTGAGACTGCCTCTTCCCAGATGTGTCTAGGTTGGTCTGTCAGGCTGATGAATAAGCAGGTATCTTCTCTACTTCATTCCCCACAAATCCAAACCCCACCCCGCCTCGTCACTGCTGCTGATCCCCCAGGTCTAGCTTTTGCCTCTCTGTGCTTTCCCAGGCTCTCTGCTCTGCCTGGACTCTGCTGTCTTCCCTCTACCAGATGCAACCTTACAAGCTGCTCTGAAATCACTCTTGCAAGTTGCTCCCCAGAGGGGAGAAAAAAAAAATCAGACCCTCCCTTTATAGTGACTTCATGATTAACTCACTTATGACCATCCCGGGGCATACTGTCTGGTGACTAAACATTTAGAGTCTTTGTTAAAGGCAGTAGATATGTTTTCAGAGATCTCAGATCTTTTCCCGCAGTGGCGGCTGCAGCAACAACAACAACAACAACAGCAACAAAAGATGATGAATATCCTCTATGTCCCAGGATTTTATTCGGACGGTCCTTATTGAACACTGAATACAACTTACCAGGCTCACTATCTTCCCTTTTTTCCCTCAAGGGAACAGTAGGGATTCAGACATGACTTTTGCCCTCCAGAGTTCACTATCTCACAGAGGAACCAGACAAGCTGTGTTTGCTTATCTTTCCTGTTGCTATAGTAAAATGACAAATACCTGAAGCTGGGTAACAATAAAAAGAAAAACAAAAGGCATATGTGTACAACACACACACACACACACACTCACTCACATACACACATCCATATATTCTCCTCTCCCTTTTCCCCTCCCCCCACACTCGCACACAAAGGTTTGTTTAGCTCATAGGTCTGAAAGCACAAAGAGCAAGATCCCTCTTGGCTCTAGTGAGGGCCTCATGGTGGACGTCATGGACAGCAAGGGGAGGGTACATGGAGCAAGGGATTATATTTTGCCAGATAAGAAGCCAGAAAGGGGTCAAGTCGTTCTCGCAGGAGCTCAGGGGTCACAGCAGAATAACCTTAATCCCTTTTCTGCTCAGCTCTGCAAGTCCTAGGAACCCTCTCCATGTCCACACTGAGCTCCAACACTGCCAAACAAGAGTCCCAGGAAAACAAACCCATACCGTAGTGCATGTTGGGACAGCATTCCCTAAAGAGCGGTGGAGTTAAGTGCCACTTTGGTGGGTGGCCAGATCTCTGTGTTACTAGCAACCTACAGGCATGAGGCCCGGAACATTCCAGAAAGGAGAGGAGACAACAGAACAAAGGGCATAATTAATAGAAGCAATGTGGGCACACTGAGTAATCAATCAAGTGACCTGTGCGGTTGGCTTGCATGGCTGACTCAGAAGGTTTCTGGCTGTCATGGAGGGAGTTTTAAAGGAAATATATTGAGATGACCAATTCAGGAACCCTGCCTGACCTTATGCTGAGTCAGAGTGGGAGAGAGAGAGGAAAAGCAGATTAAATATTTAGTGAATGTTTCAAATGATTTTAGCATCTTACACTTGGTTGCCTTGGGATATAAATTCTGGGTAAAGAGGTCAGGCTATGTTTCCACAGAGTGTGGGCTTTTAACTTTCCAGACCTCATTTGGATGTCTTTATATTAATAGAGCCCTTTAATTCACATAAACTCTGAAGACAGAGTCAAGGGTTTCCTCCAAAACACAAATGGAGAAAACAGAATGAGGTTTAATGGCCTGAGCCCAGTTTCAGTAGAGTGCATACAGTGTTTCTTCAGGGTTATTTTCTACCTAGCGACAGACATGGCTTTTCTACTTAAAACCAAAGCTAGAGCCGGACACAGTAGCTCATGGCATAGCAATGCTTGGAAGGCTGAGGCAGGAGGACTGCTCTGAGTTTGAGGCTAGCTTTGGCCGTTAGTAACATGCCAGCTCAGAAATACATAAGCAACACCTGATTTTAAAGAAACAAAACAACAAAGTGAGAAACAGAGGCACAGTTCTCCTCACGGGGCGCCTTACCCCAGGCAGCAGGGAAATGACTGCTTTGCCTCGGCTGAAACTCTAGGCCAGCAGAAAAGACCAGGGCACAAGACTCAGAGGAAGCCACTCTTGTTTTTTTTTTTTTTTTTTTAAGAAACAAATGAAGCCTTCACCCAGAAGGGAGAAGTTTAGGGCATTCTCTGGAGCATATGCTGATGCAGGCCAATGTGATGTGGCATACTGCATTAGAAAAAGTCACTTAGGAAGCTGGGCGTGGTGGTGCATGCCTTTAATCCCAGCACCCGGGAGGCAGAGGCAGGCGGATCGATGTGAGTTCAAGGCCAGCCTGGTCTACAAAGTGAGTTCTGGATAGCCAAGGCTAACACGAGAAACTGTCTCGAAAACCACCCCCCTCCCAAAAAGAAAAAGAAAAAGAAAAAGTCACTTAGTTTGTGAGTGACAACATGAAAGGGGTAGAGATACTCGCTCCAAGTCATTTGCAGCCACCCAGGCACGGAGGGTCCCAGAACACACAGGTCTAATAACTCAGAGTGAAATTTAAAATTCTACTTCTTAATCTTAATATTCCTTATCTCATGAAAAAGAGTTGCCATTTTTTTTCCCAAGGGAAATGATACTCCTCACATACCAGCAGACACACAGGAGAAGAGAGGCCAGAGGAGGCTGCAGCAGCCCCCCCCAGAGAACTGCCAGGAAAAAGGGTTCACAACCTCCCTCTCCCACAGGCCAGAACCACAGGGCACATGGAGACTGCAGAGACCACGGGCTCCCTGAACCCCCCCCCCACCCCCACCCCCCATTCTAGTACCTTGTGGAGTGGCTAGAGCAGAGCAGTGGTTCTCAGCCCTTGTAATGCTTTGATCCTGCAACACAGCTCCTCATGCTGCCGTGTCCCCCAAAATGTAAAACTATTTTTGTTGCTACTTCATAACTGTAATTTTGCTGCTGCTGCTGCTACGAACTGCAATGTAAATGTCTGGTAGGCGGGATAAGTGAGATGCGAGGAGCCCTGGGGTAGTAGGGCTGCTCGCCCCAGGTCAGGGTTACCTTAACCCTAACCCACATGGGGCTTGCGCACCGCTGGGCTAGAGGCGTCCGAGAACTGGACCTTTCAGCTCGGTGCAGCTGTGCCAACAAGTCCCTCCTCAAGCATCCTTCTTGTTTCCAGTTTCCTATTTAACCTCCACTCTCGTGCATGTCTCACGCCCAGGTTTTAGGGCTGCTGTCTGTTTGTGTTTTTCCACACGATACGCTGTGAGGCATTCTGCACAAGCCTCTTCAGCACACCGTGTGCACGCCCCTCTCTGACGTTTTATTTCTTACTTGTAACCTTTCATAGCAGTCGTCTCTAAGAACCTTTGGTTCCTTTACCTTTCAGCTACTTTAACTACTTCATTGTTATTTTTATTATGATTTTTTTTTAATTTCATAGAAGAGCTAATAGGCATCCTCTCCTTTATGCACACTACCTCATTCCCAATTCCAGTCCTCTTGACTAAAATCTGACGGCACTCCCTACTATCCTTGCCTGTCTTTAAACAGGTATCCAAGGTAAAGGGGTCTGATAACTGCCAAGCACAGTTGGGCAGTGGTGCTATCCAGCAGCCTTGGACTGGCTGTGTTGGGTGTTCTGCAGTTAATATCCTGCTCAGGGATAACAGAGTTTACACGCGGCACCCTGAGCTCTTGAGGAGGAGTCATTTTCAGAACTATATACTCCAAATAAAAGAACATATCTGATTAAAATATAAAACCAAGCAATGAAAGGACACCAGGCATATTTAAATCTCAATCCAATCCATATGAAACACACAGACACACAGAAACACACAGACACACACACACACACACACACACACACACACACACACACACACAGACAACATAACATCTCCAAAAACTATCAACTCGACAGTACTGTAAGCATATTAGGCTGGGTGTGGTGGAACACACTTAATCCTAGCCCTCCAGGAACAGAGACCACTGGATCTCAGTGTGTTGGAGCCAGGCTGGCTTACATAATGAGTTCCAGGCTAGCCTACTTAACAAGACCTTGTCTCAAAAGAGAGTGAGTTAGTTGAAACCTCAGACAGAGAAACCAAAATACTAATTGTAAGTGTGACTGCAGGCACAGACAGCTGAATATAAAACGGAGTTTAACACATTCAGCAAAGTGGCAATTTACAAAATTAGCATACAAAAAAAAGTAGCTTTCTTAGACAAAAATAACTGAGAAAGAAGTCAGGGAAACAACTCCATTCACAATCATCTCGAAATAACGACACCAGCCAACAAAACAAACAGGTTCCGAACCAACCTAACCAAGAGCTTGTGAAATATCTCTAACAAAATTGTAGAGCACTGGAGGAAGACAGCAGAAGGTGGAAATATGTCATCGTGTGTCATGGATCGGCAAGATTAATACTGTGAAAGTGGCTGTGTAGCGAATCTATTGATTGTAGCGAATCTATTGATTATATGCAACCGCAGTCAAAATATGAACTCAATTCTTCAAAGAAATAAAAACAAACAAGATAAAACAGAACAATCTTAAACTTTATACGTAAGCAAAAAAGACCCCAAATAGCCAAAGCAGTTCTGAGCAACAGGAATACACCGTGGAAGCTATTGCCACACCTAATCTCAAGTTTTACCTCAGATCCATAGTATTAAAAACAGCATCAGCGTTACACAAAAGACACACCACAGACGTGTAGATCAGTGGAATAGAATGGAGGACCCAGATGGAAGGCCACACACCTGATTTGACAAAATGTAAGCAAAGAAAGAAACAACAGCAGCAGCAGCAACAACAACAACAAACTCAATTGAGAACAGACAGCATTTTAAGCAAAGATTGTGAGAAGGGTATGCCTACACATAATGAATGAAACTAGATCCTTATCTCTCACCCTGCACAAAGCTCAACACTAAATGAACCAAGGACCACAGATTAAGGTAAGAAACTATGAAACCATCAGAGAGAAAACGTAGGGAGTCCACCCTAGGATATAGGCCCAGATAAAGATGTTTTGAATAGGGTTCCAATCCTCCACAGGTAAGGCTAAGAATCATTGCATGAGATTTCATGCAATTAAAAAAGCTTTTGTATAGCAAATGAAACTGTCAAGGACACCGCAGCATGAGGAGCTGTGTTGCAGGATCAAAGCATTATGAGGGCTGAGAACCACTGCTCTGCTCTAGCCACTCCACCAGGTACTAGAATCGGGGGGGGGGGGGGGGGGTTCAGGGAGCCCGTGGTCTCTGCAGTCTCCATGTGCCCTGTGGTTCTGGCCTGTGGGAGAAGAAGGTTGTGAACCCTTTTTCCTGGCAGTTCTCTGGGGGGGCTGCTGCAGCCTCCTCTGGCCTCTCTTCTCCTGTGTGTCTGCTGCCTATAAAATGGGGACAAATCTCTGCTATCTGCATTAACCCAACAGAGGATTAATATCTTGAGTATACAAAGAAAAACAAAAAACAAAACTAAGCCTCAAGGAAAAAAAAAAAGAAACCTAATTGAAAAATGGGCCACAGAACTGAACAGAAAGTTCTCAAAAGAAGAAATACAAATGCCCGATAAACATTTACAAAAGCGTTCAACATCAATAGCCACCAGAGAAATGCAAATAAAGCTACTTTCAGGCTCCATATGACTCTGGTCAGAATGACAGGCCCCAAGGAAACAAATGATAACAAACAATGGCAACGATACTGTTGGGGGTGGAGTCTCTGTGCACTAGTGCGGAGGTTTCTCAGGAAAACTAAAGACAGAACCACCGTGTGATCCATCTATATCACCCCTGGGGATACACCCAAAGGAGGCCATAGCCTACCACAGAGACGCGGACACATCATTGTTCATGGTGGCTGTGCTCCTGATGGCTAGAACGTGGACTCTGTCTTGATGCCATGAACTGAAGAAAGGATAATGGAATGTGGTACCTCTAAACAACGAAACTGTATTCAGGTATTGAAAAAAAAAAAAAAGAAAGAAAGAAATTGTAAAAATTGTGGGAAAATGGATGGGACTGGAAAAATATACCGAACGGGGAAACCCAGACCCAGCAAGGCAAAGAGCGCGTGTTCTCTCTCATCAGTGGAACCCGGCTTTCGGTTTCAGATTTGTATATTTAATTTGGGGTGTCTAGAGAGGCCAGGAAACTAGAAGAGGCTCATGAGAGTGGCAGAGGAGGAGGCCTTAGGGACTGAGGGGAATGAACGCATGTGACAGTAGAGTGGGCGAGGTAAAAGCAGGGTTCAGTGCAGATAGGAGTGGCAGGGGCAAGGGGAAAGAGTGCATAGACAGCAGGTGGGTTAACTAACTACTAAGGCTGTATGCAAAAGCCTTCTGGCATCTCTCAGTTTTGCAATCTAATACAATAATTAAAAAAAAAAAAACCAACACAGGTAACTTGCACGGGCAGACAATGTTGTCCCAGAAGACATGAATTATTTAATGAAAATCTCACTGTTAGGTGTGGGATATCCCTCAACAAGTTATTGCTTAGGGAGACACCAGAGACCCCCAAAACACTACAGGCTATTTTTTAAGACCCTGATGCTCAAGACAACATAGTTTGCTTATAAGACATAAAGAAATCAAGCTGACACTAGTCTGAAAACTTCCTTCCCTCAGGCTTGCTTTCATAGCGCTGTAAGGGTCGAAGCAGGCCAGGAGGGGGGAAAGTCATCAATAATATTATCCAGCAGCAAACACTGGAAGTTGTAATACCAACCTTCTAGGCAAGATGTCTCCTCAACTGAAATAGTAGCATGACTGTTAGAGGGTAACCGACAAATGCATCTGAAGATTACTCTGCCTGAGAGAAATAGTGCCTGGTCCTATAAACCTCATGGTCTTAGCTCCGTTTCTGTCTCTGTAATAAAATACCCCAACCAAAAGCAACTTACAGGCAAAGGGGATTTATTTCAGATCTAGGTTACATCCCATCACTGTCAGCAAGTCCAGCCACAAACCTTACAGAGCTTGTCACAATCATCCACAAATAAGAACAAAGAAATGCGTGCTGCTTAATTGCTTGCTCACGTCAGCTCTGTTTCTCCTGCTTTGCACACTTCAGGACCCTTTGCTTAGGAGGCAGTGTAGCTTGTAGTGGATTATGTTTTTCCCTATCAATTAACTTAATTAGGACAACCCCAGACAGACACACGCACAGGACAACAGAATGTAGACACCTCACCATTAAGACTCTTCCCAAGTGACTCCAGGTTGTATGAACTTAACAAAACTAGCTGTCTCCCTGGCCCAAAGCCATAGTTTCTAGCGGGGACCACACTGCTGTGGTTCTGCTAAATAGACATGTCATCAAACTGTCTTCTAAATATTTATTTTTATATCCAAGGATTAGTACCATTTTCCGCCTTGGCTAGAGAGGCTTCTTTTTACATTGGGCAGCAGTTAATGCAGAGATTCACAACTGGCCAAAGGGGTGAGGGTGACTGTTGATTGCTCAACCCGAAATGGGACATCTGCAACCTTTCCGTTCTCCCTAAGGAGAGTGGGTGGGGAGAACGCAAGTGCTGGGAGACTGGCAGAAGTGCTGTGACATGCTGTCTTCTGAATATGATATGACCAGGGCACCCATGAACTCACAGGATCAACGGCTACCTGCATGGGAACAAGCCAATAAGATCAGCCAACATTCCGGCAGGCAGCAGTAACTAGACCCAGCAGGCTACAGAGGGAGTGAGAGCGAGGGACAGAGATATACAGAAGAGAGAAACAGGGGTGGTGCGAGGTGATACCTAGGGGAGAGGGAGAAGAGTGAGTCAGGATATGACCAAGATGAGCGTATAGATGCATGAAATTGTTAAAGAATAGAATATATCATAAAACATGTAATAATGTTTATTATGGCTTTTAGTCTCTACGTAGAACACTACTGTATGTGTTCATTGCTATTTCTCAAAGTTACAGTGTGTATGTGTATGGGTCCTGGCCATGTTGCTGTCTACCCGGAAGCTGGTTGGCTTTGTTAATTTCTACTGATGCCCACACCACATCTTACTCTCGATTCTACTGGGTCACATTATATCCTTGCAAGTTTTGCTACTATACACAATGTTGGCTGTAGATATTTTAGAATTTGTCTCCTTGTGTGCATGTGAAGGTGTTTCTGACAGGAGGGGAGCTGATAACTGGCTGGGATGATGAGCCCAAGTGTAGCCGGGGACCCCCCTTGAAGGGAGTCACACTGTGTTTAGGGGGTGCACCTCATTCCCTTCATGGCACGTGCTGGATTGCCCCCCAGTGTAGACTGGCTGCTTCACACTCCACAGCAGCCCACG
This sequence comes from Acomys minous, assembly GCF_964271855.1. Taxonomy (NCBI): domain Eukaryota; kingdom Metazoa; phylum Chordata; class Mammalia; order Rodentia; family Muridae; genus Acomys; species Acomys minous. The sequence continues at coordinate 86,812,746 of NC_140497.1, forward strand.
GGGACACCTACTCTCCTGCAGTGCAATTTAGACATTACACTCTGCCAGTTTGAAAAAGCTAAAGTGGCTTCCTTTGATTTTAATGTGTGCTTCCTTGCTGACCTGCAAGGATACTTGTTTGCCTATGTTGAGAGCAGTTTTATCTGTAGTTTCTTTACACTGCCTGGATAATGTAACAGTGTGAACAGTGCGGGAGAGACAGGCATGACTTGCTCAAGACAATGCCTCATGGGAAAACATCACTGGACCATGATGGCCTACCTCCTTTGAATAGGATTATTAGACTGAAAAGCAACTTGGCATGTCATTTATCCGGATATCTATTTCATGTGTCACAGTGAATAACGCACAAGTAACCACATTGCTTGTCACATGAAGAACTGAGAAGAATTCGCTTCAACGTAACTCTTTGATGACTTGTCTTCGTCACTGTTCTATTGCTGTGAAGAGGCACCACAGCCAAGGCAACTCTTGTCAACAAAAGCATTTAATTGAGGCCTTGCTTATAGTTTCAGAGGTTGGACCATTATCATCATGGCGAGGAGCACAGCGCCACATATGGTGCTAAGTAACCAAGAGCTTTTACATCCTGAACTTCAGGGAGGGAAGGAGAGGGAGGGGAGATGAAGGGAGGGAAAGAGAGGGGGGAGGAGGAATAGGAGGAGAAGACAAGGGGAGAGAGAGAGAGAGAGAGAGAGACAGACAGATAGACAGACAGACAGGCAGACAGACTTTGGAAACTTCCTTCAACAAGGCCACAACTCCTAATCCTTCTAATCTTTTCAAACATTTTTTTACTTCCTGGTGACTAAGCATTTGAATATATGAGCCCGTGGGAGCTGCTCTCATCCAAACCACCATACATATGTACCCTGCTTTTCATATTTTTGATTTTTCAATCAAATATCAATGACATGAATGCACTTTTCACTAGGCAGTGATCACGCTATGGAGTCTATCCAGCTCCATTAAGAGGAGACGAAAACTTCAAACAGTGAAAACATCATCATGGTGACCACATTTTCAAGTATTAAGTCCTTGTACAGGAGAAGAGCTTCATATAAACTCACACATCAGGGGTGAGCTGGACACCCCCTCCTGTGGATCTAAGGCTGAGGACGGGGAGATACTGCTCACTGGCAAAACCTACAGGTCTTCGGACCTTTAATCTCCATATTCTGCACTCTGCTCCGTGGGGTTCCTTAGCTCAGAGGGAGCAGAGGCCAAAGCTAGCAAACATGGTGCTAGCGTTTTTTGGTGCTGTTCCTGGGCCCTCTGGTGAGTACACCCTGAACTTGCAAAGCAAGAGGCAGACCCATCTACATGTACAAAACACAGTAACAATGTTTCTATGTCTCCATATGTTTCATATGTAAAGATTAAAACCTATGTGGCATACTATTTTATTCACACATACCAGTGTGTCCATGTATTTATGTGTAAGTAGATCAAAGCAGCAAGACCAGAGGTATAAATACATGTAGGTTATAGGTCTGTTTTAAGTTGGTACATGAAAGTAAAGTATCTCTAAATGGTGTTATCAAATGGTAATGAAGCTTTGATGATGTCTTTTCCTCAACTTTTACACATCGTTGTATTTTAATCATGATTTTATTTAGTTTTCTGATTATGGTATTTTCCTCTTAAAGAGACTAGTGACTTATTTCTGAGTGTTTTCTTCATGGTAAGAACCTAGCTATTTAGTTATTGGGAAAGCCTAGGGCTTTCTCTCCTGTTATAACTGTGACTGTTCCCCACCTGTGACTAAATGCTCGCATCTCCAGCACAGTTAGCTGGATGAGGAGCGCAGCCTACGAAAGCGTGTAGTGCGGGGTGCTCCATGACCGACCTAACTCTCCACACACCACAGCAGGAGCGCAGGGCCATCTAGGAAAATAGCCTGTGAGCAGGGTTGCTTGTCTTAAAGCAAAGAGCAGAGATTCTCGGAGGCACTGATACCAATTCGTTCATTCAAATTCAGTTATTTTCCTGTTCTTTCCAGTATTTAGAGTAGTTTCCAGGGTGCTAGCATAGAAGAAGCAGCCTTACCGTCTAGTGTGAGAGGCAAACAAAACAGGTTCAATTCAGTCCAAACTGGGTTTATTCAAACAGACAAAAGTCTCCATATCACTCCTCAACAAGACACTTAATTTTCAGAATTCATCTTCAAGAACTCAACTGGGTTGGAACCTTCCTGTGGAACAGCGGTTCTCACCCTGTGGGTCTCGACCCATTTGGGGGTCACATATCAGATATCCTGTGTATCAGATATGTACACTCCTAACAGTAGCAGAATTACAGTTATGAAGGAACAACAAACATAACTTTACGGTTGGCGGTCAGCACAACATGAGGGACTGTATTAAGGAAATGCAGTGTTAAGAGCAGTGAGAACCAGTGCCTCAGAGTTCGATACTGGCCAGCAGCATCTCAGAACCACAGTGATTAATGAGCCCACTACAATGACAACAGACCTGAGGAATGGCAGAGGGCGAACGGGTGCAGAGAAAGACATTCCTGTAACTTGGTTCACCAAACACAACCAGAGAAATCAAAACAACAAAACATACCCCTGAAATAAAAAACGCCAAACATCTAGTGAGACACACGCACACAGAATCACAGCCTGCTTGAAAGAGAAAAGCAAGGAACCCAAATCTTCAAGAGAGGCCCAGGCCAGTGCATCTGAAAAAAAAATCTCATTTTTCAGAGCTGTTTCCTCATCGCTACAGTGGAAAACCTTACAGAGCCTATGCTGGTGGCAAGGATTAGGTGATCCGCTCGTGGCTTTGTGTGTGCCCACTGCCTGGCACACAGCATGCGTTCCTAATTGTCAACTTTCACTATTCACTGTGACGGCTCTGTGCCCTCAGTGTGTCCTAACTGCATCTTATGAAGCCACTTTCTGCTTTTCCAAATACTGCTGAGAACTGTCTTCCATTCATCCCATCTTTCCCATCAGAGTGTTCTTAGGCAACTCAACGTAACCCAAGACGAGTGTTTTGGAATAATGCATTGTGAAGAGTGACGTCCATTTGAGAGGGTACTGCGAAGCTGCCACGAGGCAGGTGCTGCTTCTGAGACAGACTTCAGACTGCATAATTGCTAGGTCTGCCTTAGGATAAACTGAACACCTGTCTCCGTTTACAAGCCACCATACGTTCTCAAGCCCTTGTAGACTTGTAGAGAGAGCAGTGCCCGCTGCCTATGGGGGGAGGGGAGTCTTCAAATGCCTGGAGACAGCTGCCATGTCCAACTTCAGACCCCCTTTCTGTGTTTATCATCCCTGGTCACTCCCTTCCCTTGGATAACATGACTTGAGGAAGCCAGCATGAGTCCTCCTTGTCTCCCAGACAACTGGGCACTGTCTTGAGGCTCTTGCCCTCCTGCTTGCTTTGTATTTCATGGGGCGGGAGGGGGGAGCGGGGCTGAGATGCTGAGAGGATTTGTGGGTAGCACACTTACAAGAGCCCCATCTTGTGGAATCAGTCCCCATCTACATCAGTGTGGTCAATAGGAGCCAAAGAATTTTGGAATAATGATGATTAGAGTCCCTGGCCCCTCCCTGACTGGAGAGAGGGCAATCAGCTGAAAGAGTGGAAATGTTAAGGATATCTGATTTGGTTGGAGAGAACAGCAAAGTAGTCACAGATCTTTAAGACAGCCGGAGTCCAGGCAGTTCCCTCGTAGTTGATATGGACAAGAACTCTTTGAAGGCTGGACCTATGCTCTCATGTCACAAGTCACATGACAGGGTAAATGTATCCCCACATTCCTAGGCCATCACAGCTTCCCCCCAAGACAAGCTTCTTCCCACTTCAAGTTACTTTCAGTAATATGTGCAAATGGTAAAGCAGTTTATATCCCATCTCTGGGTTTTACTTTTTTTTTTTTTAACACTTATATGGATTTTTATGCACAGCACTAACACAACACAGCCTGTGGGTAGAAGTCAGAGGGCAACTTGTGGAGGATGGTGCTCTCTCCCTCTACCATGTGGATTCTGGGTGTCTAACTCAGGCCATCAGGATTGGTACCAGGCGCCTCTACCAGCTGAATGGTCTCCTGGCTCACATCTGTTTTTTGGTTTTGATCATTTTGCTTTTCAACTTACTTATCTCATTTTGTATGTATGAGTTTTGGCCTACATGTGTGGATTTGTGTGTACTAGGTGCGTGCTTGGTGTCTGCAGATGTCAGAAGGTGGTAGTGGATCCCTTGGAACCGAGGTTAGGGATGGTTGTGGACTACCGCACGGTGGCTGGAACCAAAGCCGGGTCCCCTACAAGAGCAATAAGTGCTCTTAACTGCACTGGAAGTTTTGGTTCCTTTAAAACCCAGTTATGTAGCGGGGCGTGGTGGTACACGCCTTTAATCTCAGTACTCGGGAGGCAGAGACAGGCGGATCGCTATGAGTTCGAGGCCAGCCTGGTCTACAAAGTGAGTCTAGGACAGCCAAGGCTACACAGAGAAACCCTGTCTCGAAAAACCAGGAAAAAAAAACCCACAAACAAAACTCAGTTATGTTATATAAACATGTTTTTTTTTTAAAATCCCAAGTTGAGATACGGGGCTGCCTTAGTTTATCCACAGCTGTTAAGTATAATTGCCTTGTGCAGGGGCGTGGTCTTCGCCAGCTGCAGATAGTTTAATTCTGAGGACTCTGAGAGGATATAAATATCAGAGCCCAGAGACAGAAAGGATGCTTTGAGGAACCAGTCAGAGGACGAAGGAGGCTGCTGCTGTTTGCTGGGTAGCTGGACTGCTGGATATCCTGATGACTGAGATTGGTACTGCCCCAAAGAACCTAAGGTCCCCAAGCAGCCAGAAGTAGCTAAAGAGAGTCACAACCTCTCTTTCCCACCTCTCCCACCTCTCCTACCTAGTGTTGTGGGGTTAATAGAAGGGAAGTAGAGGCATAAGAAACCAAAATCAATAGATTAAAAAGTAACACTAACACTTAGCCAGGTAGCCATCTTTCCAGCCCATTTATTGTTGTTGTTATTGTTGTTGTTATTATTATTATTATTATTATTATTATTATTATTATTATTATTATTGTGTGCATGTGTGATATGAACATGTGAACAGGCTACGTTTTTAGTCCTAGCCAGATGTGCAACAGGTATGCACATCTGGTCCAGCCTTAGTGCATCCTTGCCGTCTTAGTTAGGGTTTCCATTGCTGTGGTCAAACACTGACTAAAAGCAACTCAAGGAAGAAAGTGTTTATTTCAGCTCACACTCTTACATCACAGCCCATCATCAAAGGAAGTCAGGCCAGGGACCTGGAGGCAGAAACTGATGCAGAGGCCATGGAGGGGTGCTGCTTACTGGCTTGGTCAGCCTGCTTACTTATAGTATCCAGGACTACCAGCCCAGAGGTGGCACCGCCCAGAGTAATCTGCGCCTTCTCACATCAATTATCAGTCAAGAAAATTCCCCACAGACTTGCTTTTGTGGCCTTAGCACTCACCACCATGCCTGTCACCAAAATGTCAATCAATAAACATATGCTGAGTCAATAATGAAGTGAAACTTCTGTTATATTTGGGGGGGGGGAGCCACAGATTTTGATAAAGTTAGATTTCCGATGAAACTAAGAAGGGAGTAGAATTTACAGTGGGTTTGTTGTGGTCATGATTGCTCAGTAGAATCACCTCACTTGGTTAAAAAAAAAATCAAGTTTTTTTTACTCACTTAAAACTCTTGAAGCCTAAAAAGTAGAAATGGTATTTATACACTATTAATTGCTGAACATATCAAATCTATGTGTGTGTGGTGTGTGTGTTGACCAGAGGCTGAGGCTGGAGTCTTCCCAGTCACTTGTCACTGTCTCCTGCTGCGCCCAGAGTTCACCTTCCTGGTTAGTCTGGTTGGCCTGCACTCCCTGTCTCTGTTTCCTCTGTACTGGGGTCCCAGGCTGGCTCCCGTGACTACTTTGTGGGTGCTGGGGATCCAAACTCTGGCCCTCAAACTCCGGCAACAAACACTCTGCCAGCTCAGCCACCTCAAAGCTCTGTTGTATTTCACAAATTATTTTTCAGTATAAATAGTTCATATATTCAGTGTCAAAATCTTTCATTTTTATTGAGTTCTAGATTGATCTGATAATATAGCTGATAAACTTCCTGGGTTTTTTTTTTTAACAAAAAATTTTTTTTCTTTGAGATTTCAAAGCTCTTACAATAAGTCTCAATAGCCATGTTTAGTATGTGTTCTGCAAATGTGTCACGTGGGTTGCTATAGTGCAAGGTCTCACAAGTGTTTCTTCATGCAAATATTAACTGTAGGTGCAGTCTTCCTCAACATGGTATGTGCTGCAGCTGCCAGGAACATTTTAGAATCACACAATGTGGGAAAAAAATATCAAGGGCTGGAGAGATGCCTCAGAGGTTAAGAGCACTAACTGCTCTTCCAAAGGTCCTGAGTTCAATTCCCAGCAATCACATAGTGACTCACAATCATCTATAATGTGATCTGATGCCCTCTTCTGGCCTGCAGGTGTACATGCAGGCAGAATACTGTATACATAATATAATAAATAAATAAATCTTTTTAAAAAATCAAGCAGTATTCAACAGGGAAGACACCCATTCCTAGGTTGCTTTAGAATTTGTTGACCATAATATTTTGATGTGTGGTAAGAATTTTCTGTCTTCACTAGTTCCTTCTTAAAGGTGGCAACCTCTTCTCCAGATGAGAAGGAAAAGAATTCCATTTGCCTGTGACTCATCTCTCTCTCTCTCTCTCTCTCTCTCTCTCTCTCTCTCTCTCTCTCTCTCTCTCTCTCCATGTGTGTGCACATGCGTGCGCATGCATGTTCATGTGGGCACACATATACCATGGTGCCCCAGTGAAGGTTTTAGGGCAACCTCGAGTATTAGTCAGTCCTAATCTGTCACTGTTTGAGAAAGGGCCTCTTGCTGTTTGCCACGCATCCTCCAGGCTGGCCCATCTATGACTTTTAAAAAAATGAACTTGAGCCGGGTGGTGGTGGCTCACACCTTTAATCCCAGCACTCGGGTGGCAGAAGCAGAGACAGGTGGCTCTCTGTGAGTTTGAGGTTAGCCTGGTCTACAGAGTGAGCTCCAGGACAGCCAAGGCTATACAGAGAGACCCTGTCTTGAAAAAGACCAACACCTCCACCCTCCAAAAACTTGATTAGATGTTGATCTTTTATAAATAATATAACCTAAATAAAAAGGATTAAAGGCTCAGCTTCGTATCAGTATTTCCAACCAAGGCCAATTTTGCCTGTGAAAATATTGGGCAATGTCTGAAGGCATCTTCAGCTGCCACTGCGGGGAGGTGCTGCTGGCCTGAGGGAACGGAGTGCCCCACACTCTGAGTTTGTACTCCTCACAGCACAGCCTGCATCTCACCAGCTGCTTCCAGCGGTTTGGTTTGGTTTGTCTCTAGTTTTCAGTTTACCCTTGGGTTTGGGTTTCTTTGGGCTTATCCAGTCTAGATTAGGTAAGCTTGAATGTATAGTTTGCGTCACTTGCTAAACTTGGAATGTTTTCTTGTAATTATCTTTTAATATTTCCTTCTGTATCACACTTTTTCTCCTTCCTTTCAGAAATGCTGATATTGTAAGCATTGGCCGTACTGTGCTAATGGTCCACACGGTGTGCTCTATCTTTTCTTTCAATTTCCTTTTTATTCTTCCTGTTAGATTAGATCATTTTTTCACTAATTTCTACTTCACCAGTGAGCCCCTTGTTAGCTCCATCCTACTAGAAAGTCCATCTATCACGTTTTTAAAGTTTGGTTACTGTATTTTCTAGTTAAAAATATTCCCAATGGGGTTCAGCACTTGAAATTACAGACAGCCCAAGTTCAACTCCTGAAAGCCACAGAGGAAGAAAAGCCTGACTCCTATAACCTCCGCATGCATGCCACAACATACGTGTTCCTTCTATAGCCTCCATATGGATGCATGCCATACGTGCTCCTTTTATAACCTCTGCATACATGACATGACATACATGCTCCTTATATAACACCCACATGCACGCCACAACATGTGTTCCTTCTATAAAAATCCCCTCATGCCACAACATATGTGTTCCTTCTGTAACTTCCACATGCATGCCATGACATATGTGTTCCTTCTGTAACATCCGCAGGCATGCCCACAACATGCGTTCATTCTATAACATCTGCATACATGTCACAACATATGTGTTCCTTCTATAACCTCTACATGCATGACATGTATGTTCCTTCCTTCATCTCTTTTAATGCACATAACAACAACAATTTAAAAAACAACTTCCAATGACTTTTGTTTATGTTTTCTCTTTTTTTTCTCTGTACCTCGAGAGTGCTTGACCTTCTCAGAATGCTTTTATATTGGTTGTTGTACAATATTCAAATACCTGTACCATCTCAGCATTGCTACTGGTGTTTCTTTTTTTTTTTTTCTTTCTCTCTCTCTCTTTCATTGCTTTTGGGCTTTCTTGGTTTCTTGTAGGTTGAGTGATCTTTATATTGTATTCTGGATATTTTCAATATTATATCCATGGGCATTATTTAAATAAACCATAAGCTAATACTTCTATTTTATCAGGAAGTCCATCTGGCTAGATTCAGGTTAGACATTCGGGCCAGCCTTGTATAAGCTGTAGTTTCAATGTCAATTCTGTTTCTAATATCTTTGTGATGCTCTTTGTGTCTTTTCATCATACTTAATACCAGTGGCCACTCAGGATCCCAAAGTGATCTTGGTACTTGGCTCAGTCCTCATGCCTTTGTGGGTACACTGTTTATTTAATCCAGGAGCTCTGTCTCTGCAAGCTCCATTACTTTTTGGCGTTCTAGGTTCTCCCTTTGAGACCTCTAACTAGAGAGTCAAGACTTTTCTTCTATTCTATTCGTTTCGTTTCATCCTACTCTACACGTGCTGAATGTCTGAGAACAAAATTGGTGTTTGCTAAGCACAGATAACAGCTGAGCTACCAGGGAGGGTAGTTTCTCCCTTCAAGACTTCTACAGGGCTGTGGTACCCCATCTCAAGATGTCTGAATACTCAGGAGTTATGAACCACCCACACCCACACAAAACGATTAGCAAAACACTGGAGCTACGCATTCCCTTCCCCACTCTGGTCTTTGAATCACACTAAATGGCTTTGTCTACAGGTCTGTGCATTCATGTCTGGCGTCAGCCCCCAGCGTCCTTGCTGTCAGGCACCGAGGCTGGAAGACACTGAAGGGAAAATACGGGAAACATTGCCGATCTGGCAGAATCCTCAAGTCTGGTCTTTCATCCACCTCCTGCTACTTAAGCTTTCAGACTGCAGCTGCAAGGCATGTGTTTAGGCTTCATGGACGCACTTAGCGGGAAGGACAAGGTGAGCTGTGCTGACTCCATTTACTTGGAGCCTGTATTTACCTTTTGATTTCATCTTTCCTGTTGGCGAGCATGGGTGTTTACCCAGTGTATCATTTAGCGTTTGCCGTGTAACAAAGCACTCAAAGTTACTGGCACAAAGCTACATTTCACTTAGCTCGGGATGCCCTGAGTCAACTTGGGGGTTGCTCTGTTTTGGGCTGGCAAGTCTGGGTTCTTTCTTGCATCTGTGGTCCGCTGGCAGGTAGATGATGTAAGACGCTCTAATTCCTATGTCTAGTAGCTGGCTAGCTGTCACTTAGGACGTCTGTCTCCTCTCATGTGGTCTCAGTCACCCAGCAGGCGAAAGGACTTGCTTCTATGCTGGTTTCATGGTTCCTGCTGCATCATAATAAGGCGATCTCCAGGCCAAAAGCACTTTCAACTGTCTGCTTGGCTCGCATTCACTCTTGTCCCAAGTCCCACAGCCTAAAGTCAGTGTGGGTGAGGCTCGCTGACAGCAGACGCAAGGCAGAACATCACTTGGGCCAGTGCTGTGTACAATATATCATATCCAAAGTGTATGGTAAAGAACGCATGGTAAACATTTAATACTATTACTCCATTGCTTTTTCAAGTAACATCTTCACTGCACAGAAAATGGTAGGGTCGCCACTTTCCTTCCGTTGCCTTCAGTAAGCTCTCCTCTGTTGTCTTTTGACATTTAGCATCATACTAAAGAGCCAGCCTGTGCTCTTTCTGGCAAGGAGGATGTGCTAATGTGCTTGCAGAATTCAGCCAATACTGTGAGTAACACACTAAGATAATGTTATAAAATGCATGTACCTCTATTCTCAGGTTGAATTTTATTTTTAATTCAGTTTCCCCAGGGAGGTATTTATAGAATCTTTTCTACTTTCTGCAAACTCTTTGCTCCCAGCAGACATCTCAGCACATGGGATCACTTCCACAGGCACGGAGGACCTGGAACCGAGAATACTATGACGTCTTGCTCTCTTCCTACCAGTGGTACCATCTTTTTCTCCCAGTCCAGCCTTTGGAGTGTCTTCTCTCCCCAATAGCTCGTGTGTGTGTGTGTGTGTGTGTGTGTGTGTGAATGCATGTTTGTATGTGCATGTATATGAGAGTGTTTGTGTTTGTGTGTGAATGTGTATTCGAGGGTTTGTGAAGGTCAGGGGTCAACCTTGGGTGCTTCCACGTGAGCCAACCACCTTGTTTTCTGAGACAGAATTTAGCATAAGATTGGCGCTCACCAAGAAGACTAGGAGGGCTCATTAGTGGGTCCCAGGGTTGCACCTGTCTCCATCTCCCCTACACCAGACAGGCATGGCACCCAACCTTCTTACATGGGTTCTGGGGCGAATCAAATTCAAGTCGTCATATTTTTGCATGGTGAACACTTTACCAAATGAACTGTCTCCTCAGCCTCATTTCCCCCTTTTCCATGATGCCTTCTGTTCGCTATTTAACTAGTTAAAAACAAAACAAAACATCAACAGCTATGATCACAGTTGAGCAAATGTCCTTGTTGTGTGGTGGAGCGTCTTTCGGGTACATGCCCAGGAATGGTATAGCTGGGTCTTGAAGTAAGCCTATTCCCAATTTTCTGAGATAATGCCAGACTGATTTCCAAAGTGGTTGTATAAGTTTGCGCTCCCACCAGCAATGGAGGAGTGTTCCCTTTTCTCCACATCCTCGCCAGCATGTGCTGTCTCTTGAGATTTTGATCTTAGCTATTCTGATAGGTGTTGGATGGAATCTCAGAATTGTTTTGATTTGCATTTCCCTGATGACTAAGGACTTTGAATATTTCTCTGTTTCTTGACCATTCAATATTCCTCTATTGAGAATTCTCTGTTTAGCTCTGTACCCCATTTTTTAATTGGATTATTTGGTTTGTTAGTGTTGCTCAACTATGAAACAACCTAGATGTTCCTCAACCAAAGAATGGATAAAGAAATTGTGATACAGTTATACACAATGTAATAATACTCAGCTATTAAAAATAAAGAAATCTTGAAATTTGCAGGCAAATGGATGGAGCTAGAAAAGATCATCTTGAGTGAGGTAGCACAGACCCAGAAAGACACACATGGTATATACTCACTTATAAGTGGGCATTAGCCGCCTAATACAGGATAACCACACTACAACGCACAGGCCTAAAGAAGCTAAATAACAAGGAGGACTCTAGGGAGGATGCTTAATTCTCATTCAGAAGGGCAAATAAAAGAGACACTGGAAGTACTTGAAGAGAGGAAACAGGACAGGAGCCCACCATAGATGTCCTCTGAAAGACTCCACCCAGCAGGGGATGGAAGCAGATGATGAGACTCACAGCCAAACTTTGGGCAGAGCACAGGGAGTCTTATGGAAGAGTTGGGGGACAGAAGGACCTGAAAGGGACAGGAGCTCCACAAGGAGAACAAGAGACCCAACAAATCTGGGCCCAGGGGGACCTGCAGAGACTGATGCACCAACCAAGGACCATGCATGGAGAGGACCTAGACTCCCTGCTCAGAAGTGGTCGATAGGCCGCAGCACAGTCCCCCATAATATGGGGAGCAGGAGCTGCTTCTGACATGGACTCTATTGCCCACATGTTGATCACCTCCCCCCTGGCTGGGTGGCTTTGCCAGCCAGGCCACAGAGGAAGAGGGTTCAGGCAGTCCTGATGAGACGTGACAGGCTGAGGTCAAATCAAATGATATGGCAGGAGGGCTCCCTCTTTCTGAGGACTAGACGAGGGGCGAGACGAGGGAAGGGGCTACCAATCAGGATGTAAAGTGAATAAATCAAAAATAAATAAATTTCAACCGCCACCACTGCCACTGCCACCGCCGCAACACCATTGCCACCAAACTGGTGACAGCAACAAAAACAAGAAAGGAACACATGTATACAAAACCAAAACCCTTCCTGGCCCCATATGCTTCTTTAAATACCTACACACTTTCGCCACTTCTCCTCCTCTTTACAGACAAATTTCTAGAAGATACCATCCATGTTTTCTACTGTCACTTGCTACGGTCCGTGGTCCATGAAAGAACAGACCGCCTGCTCCAGTGATGAAGGTGACTGTTTGCCAAGACGACCTGTGGACTTCCTTTTGCGGGGAAGGAGCTCACACCATGGTGCTGTTTAGACCTGACCCAGTCAATACTGCGCGGTGCTCACACACTCTGCGCTTCCTGTCATGTGGACGCCACTCACTGCCTGTTTCTAACACAGATGGAAGTTTTGGATCCATCACTTCATTTGCTCAAGAACTATCTGTTGAGCACCTAGCATGTATCAATTACTGTGAAGACTACAAAAAGTGCTTCCCTTGGGAGCTTGGGTGCAAATTAAACAGAGACAAAAACAAGTATGGAATATGTCACAAAGGGATTAAGTGTTATCTGTCTTTATCTATAGTCTTTCTACACACACACGGGTGTATACCTTCACTCTGAGTGAGGCAGTAGTCTGAAAGGTTCTGACAGGAATGATGGGAGTTATTTAAATAAAAAGTATTCCAGTTTCCCTATTTATGCCTCTTATTTTGCTATTTCACAACTCCTTAGGCGGCAGCCAGGGCTTCCACCCAATTGCTTTCTTATTCAGAAGATCTTTCGTTCCTGGCCCTAATGTTGACAATCCAAAGTGCGCATTCAGCAGGACATGGAAAACCTGCCTGTTCCCCACTCATGTACAGTTTGGGGGACAAACTGTCTACTGTACATATTGTTTTCCCATAAGCATTGGTATGATCTGGACCGTGTTGTTTCCACTAAGGTTTTAATTTATAAAATAATTATTATATTGGGCACCCCTTTACATGGTATGTTTATGTACAAAATCCAAAATTCACAGAGAGGCAGACAGAAGAAGAAAAAAAGTAAACTAGAGAAACCTCAGCAAGTTTTCAAATGTTTCTTGGCAACCACTCTCAAGGTAATTAATTATTGGTCCAACTACTGACGTCTGGGCATTGGTACCACAGTAATGCACCATATGGGCAAAGCTTTCAACACTGCTGACAGCAGTTGGTCTTTAGAAATCATTACGTAATGCATTTGCGAGGAGACACACACACGGATTGTGTGCTTAACTCCCCCTAAGACTTTGATAAAGCTTCTGAACAGATGGCAAATTGCTAGTCTGTAGCTGCTCACCTGCTACACTTCCAGCCAGGTGACTCACACGAGTCTTCTTGTTGCCAGGCAACGAGGCAACTACATGAAGCCAAGAAAAACAGCACCAACCACTGCCATTCATAAAGCATCTACCAAAGCCAGCCATCTTGGTGTGTGTAATTCACAAAAACCAACTAAAAAATATTTCATAAAAATACTTGGGAAAGTTTGCCACGATAAGAAAACAGCAGTTCCGGTTTGATTTACTTCTAGAGAAAGAATCTAGCCATATGGTTGCCAAGACACTCAAGAGAGCCAGCTAGTAGTGCTAGCTTGGGCTTTTCTTACTTATATCAATAATTGAGCTGACCCTGGAGGCCACCAGAATAGCGTTTAATTCTTCTGCTGCAGTGCACTAAAACGCCTTGGGAAAGCTCCCCTTTCATTATTTACGAATGTTACATAGGCAGGCTAACTCACATCCTGTAGTTCTCTGCTAATAAAACAATGAAAAAGACAAACCTGAGTACATTGACTTTTTTAGGGAACGTGTTACTGGGTAAGTCACAGCCAGAAACTCAAAAGGATAAGAAGGGCATCCAGGCTGTGAAAGTCTGAGGCCACCCTTCACCTGGCAATTCTTTGTCCTATTATGCAACCTGAGTCAAATATTAATGGAGCATGGGAGAGTCTGATGTCCACTTAGAGGAAAAGGCACCGAGCCATGCACACAGTGCTGCACAGCACAAAGCCGTCAAGTACCCTATGTGAGGATCAGTTTCCAGACATGAGAAGGGCAGGTTGCCAAGCTACATGCAATGGTATCTCAATTAAAACAAAATCTGTAATAAACAGGTAAATGTAACACACATATACAACTGTGAAATATAAACATATAAGATACTGTATATCACACATATGAATATATATATCAGTGTTGAAAAATGCAAAACACTGGGTGCATTCAATAGAGTAATTAAAATATTTTAGTGTTTTCCACACATCTATAAAGAATATACATATATATATATTGTTATATTTGTTAAAAAAGAACAAAGACTGCACAAACAGGCTGGCAGTTTTCAGTATTTCATGTGCACGAGTATGTGTGTGCATATGCCTGTGTGTGTGTGTGCGTGTGTGTGTGTGTGTGTGTGTGTGTGTGTGTGTGTGTGTAAAGCACTTTTATCTTCTGATCTATCCTACTGGCCCCTCACAGACTTAAACTTTTTCTCAAAACAAGGTCAGAGCCTTCGAGGTTGGCAGTCGACTAGGGGTTTGTATGTATTTTTATTTTTTAATTAACTTCAACTAAAGCATCTGTTTGGACAGGAACTTACTTTAAGCGCTCTCTTTTACCAGCATGGCTTGATCCCCATGAAACACCTCTGTCCTTCATACTGAAGCTTAGAAATAGACAGTTAACTTTGATAGAAGCAACATGGAAGAGAGACTACGGACCTTAGCAGTAATCTCTCCTTCCTGTCAGATTAACGCACACAATCCCTGATGCCCAAAGTGGGCTAATGATCCAGACCTGTGCATCTGAATCGGGTGACCTACAGACTCAGGCCAGAGGAGGGCTATTCTCAGTGGCCTGAGGCCAGGCTCAGCTACTTTAGCCCTCCTCAGGCCATGACTGACCAGTGACAAGGCCAGTCTAAGGGCAGGCCCAGTGGAGACAATGCCACTTATTCTCAGCATCAAAAGCAGCAAGCGTTTCTGCATCCACTGCCCTTTGTTGCAAAAGCTCCTCTGATTAAGGCTGAGAGAGGCATTCTGAAGTTTGGAGCCATGTCAGTTCAGGCACACAATAATAAATTATCCCTGGGGCCTAAGACCCTCCCTCCCTCAGCCACACAGTTTTGCCTTGGCTTTACAGAACCAAGTAACAATTTCCTCCTGTAGCCTCAGATCCAGAGGCCACTTGGTTACCCATGTAACAGCTGTGCCATTAGTGCACCAGTGGGCACAGCTTTCTTGTCGAGTTGGCACTGCAGTTCATAAAGGTCCAGAGCTGGTTATGGCTGTTTATGCTTTCTCTCCTCTACCAGCCTGGGTAGCACCTCCAGGGTCTAAGGACGCTGGCCAGTAGGGAGGACATTTCCAGCTCAGCTTGAAATCGATTTCTCTGTGTCTTATGATGAAGATGTGTAGTGAGGAACAGGGTCTTAC
Organism: Acomys minous; assembly: GCF_964271855.1. Classification (NCBI taxonomy): domain Eukaryota; kingdom Metazoa; phylum Chordata; class Mammalia; order Rodentia; family Muridae; genus Acomys; species Acomys minous. The sequence goes on from NC_140497.1 coordinate 86,828,394, forward strand.
CAATGGATTCCAGTAGTCAACTGGAAGGACCAGCAATAGCATGTGCTGTTTTGCACAAACTGGGAGCTTCCCTGACTAACAGCTATCAAAGAGGCATCCTGCTGGGCATTTTTTGGCACTGAAACTTCTACTTTAATTTCCTTTTTGCCCCACCCCCAACTCCTTCCATAACCCTCTGTCACAACTCCATGTTCTCTCTCTCTCTCTCTCTCTCTCTCTCTCTCTCTCTCTCTCTCTCTCTTTCTCAAAATAACCCACTGAGGCCAATCAGTGCACCCATGTGTGCACGGGCATAGAGCACCCACTGGAACATGAGCAACCTACCAGAAACCATACTCCTGAAGAAACCTGACTCTTCTTCCCCCAAAAGCTATCAACTGTGAACAGCTCCTCGGTTCACGAGCCCCTCTCTGCTCTCCATGATAGAGTTATTTGCTGGCTTGATCTCGTGTAGGTCTTAGGCAGGTGACATGGCTGCTGTGAGTTCGTGAGGATGAGGGTGGTCACCTCCAGAAGTCATCATTTCACAGCAGGCTTCCCCAACCTCTGGCTCTCACGATATTTCTGTTGCCCCCTCCTATTGCGTTCCTGGAGCCATGGAAGGGGAGGCAGTGACATAGATGGTCCATTTAGAGCTGAGTGCTCCAGGGCCAATCAGTTACTCCCTGCACTTTGACCTGCTGTGAGTCACTGGATTAGCCACCCACCCCCCCAAAAAAAAGCAGCTTCTCTGATGAGGACTGAGAACTGCAGTTACAGAACCCTTGAGTCCTAGGATTACTGCTGTCCAGCTATGTGTGGCATCTCCTTTCTTATCCCTTTTTAAAAAACTTATATTTTAAATTAGCTTACACAGCAGTAGGCTTTTCATACATTCGTGGTTTTTGGCTAGCCCTGGCCTTCTGCATTCTCCTCTTCCTTACCCCCCAACCCCAGGTCCACTGAAGCCTTCCCACCTCTAACCCTCTTCCCTAGGCACCCCCAGTCTCATGTCCCTTTTCCTAGCTTCCTGGATTCTGGAAGTTAAATACAGAAATCTAAAGATTCAAACACTAGGATGCGCATATGAGAGACAGCACATGGCATTTGTCTTTCTGTGCCTGGGTTATTGCATGGAATATGTATTTTGCCCCCCGGTTCCCTCCGTGTATTTGCAAATTTCATTGTTCTTTGGAGATGAAAAAATTCTATCATGTGTATGTACCACATTTTTATTATTCATTCATCAGTGGACAGACGTCAAGGCTAATTTCATCCCCTCGCATTATGAATAGAGCAGCAATGACTATGGATGAGCAGATACCGCTGTGTTAGGACATGGAGATCTTCTGGTCTCCCAGTCGATGCTCAGGGGCAAAATAACTTTTTGCAGGAAAGAAATACAGCCAAAAGCAAACCTAACCTAGAAAGTGTCCGACCATAAAGTGACATGACCAATTATCAACCCCCCAAACCCTAAAAAAGCTTATAGTAGCTACGAACTGTCTAACACCTATGAGCAAAGACAAGAGTGCACAGAAAGTGTGCCTCCTCAGCTGACGACCCTGAGCATGTTTTCCCGTCACCCCAAAATGTGGCCTCATAGTATCCGAACGCTAGGAGTTGTGAGGATCCATGAACTCGGTTGGTGCCCTTCGATATCAGCAAGGGGCAGCTTGCTGATGCCACATCATTGTTATTGATGAAGAAACAAAACAAATTGCACTTGCACAGCTAGGCACAATAGATAAAGGCACGTACACATTAATAATTTGAAAACAATTCACAAATAAACCATAGCTTTGAAAGTATTTGTGAGACACAGCGACAACTTAAGATGGGCAAGTGCCACCATTTTACAGTTCTCGCTGGACTACTTAATTCCATACACAGGCTTGAAATTGGTAAGATCATGCGCCTGGTGTTTAAATAAGTGCTTCTTGCAATGTGGCTGCAGCATGGCCCGTGACTCTGCTGACATTACTCGCATCTGAGCACGCAGCATATGAGTGGCATGCTTCCCCGTCCCCGGCGGCGCAAACCAGATGCAGCACGCTCTCTTTCAGGGGAGTATTTTAAGGAAGGAAGAGTCCACTCAGCTGCTAACAAGGTCTAAGCCGCAGTTTCCACTCAGAATACCTTTCCCTCGCATCCTTGATGCCTTATCATTAATTCCTGGTCAGTTCTGACCAATGGGCATAATTTAAAGTTTTTAAAGGATTAAAACTTAAGTATTTCAATAACTGAGTATTATTATTGTTTAAGGGGTTTTACTTTATTTTTAAATATCTGTGTATAAGTGTGTGTCTCTGCGTGGGTATGTGCATGTAAGTGGGGCACCTGCAGAGCCAGAAGGGGGCATCTGAGAGCTTATGAAGCACCTGGATGGAAGCTGGGAATCAAACACAGGTCTTCCGCAAGAGCAGTATGCGCTCTCAACCACTGAGCTATCTCCCCGGCCCAGTAGTATTTTAAAAGATCTCCTGCTGTCTGTCCATTGTACATTTTATGCTAGGTTCATATAGAACTGTTTCTGTAACCACTTCCGGGTCAAGTGTGTGCACAGGCACTTTTACAGCTGCCCCTACCTAATTAACAGTTAATTCTCTAAGTTGTCTCCTACTCCTCCGCATCAAACCGGGCACACCCACAGTCTTCTCGGTCACTACACCCATTTGGATACAAAAGCAGTCCTGCAATCATCTGCTCCAAACTCCTGACTGGACACAACAGCTTGAATGAAAGGACGCCTCCACTGATTAAGTTTAAGAGGATGGGAACTAGCAAGCACACAGCATCTATACAGATCTCTACAAAGCCAGGGGAGACTCTGAAAAAAATGAGGTCACCCCAAACTGTCTCCTCCCAAAGGAGACGTGCACTAAAGAATGTCACAGTAGTTCCAAAGGCCGCTTCGGGCTTGCCACAGTTGTTTCATTTTGATAGAAAATAGGCGGTCAAAGCCGATCCAGCGCTGTAACGATGGAAAATGAGCTGGGGAACTGGAAACTTGGTGACTAAAAAAGAAAAAGCCAGATGGGGCGGTGCCAGCCCGTAATCACAGCACGAGGGCGGCAGAGAGGAGAAGATCATACGGCCACCGCGACAGCCCAGGAGACCAAAACAAACACACAACACAACTCCAAAGGAACGTGATTTCCAGCCGGGGTGCCTAACTAACCTTTTGAAACACAGCGCCATCGCCATTCACCAAGTTCACACCTGAGATCTCTACCACTGAAAGACTAAAAGAGGAGGGGGGGGGGGAAGAAGGGGCGGAGGGGGTGGAAGGGGAGGGGAAGGAGGAACTCACTGTTTTGTAATGTTTGATTTTGTGTTAGGTCACATGCATGGTGTCTTTGACAAGTGGACTATGAGTTGGACCCTCTGTCCCTGTGGTTGTAATGACTGGCCCTGTCAGCTCATCAGCCATGACTGGGAGATATACAGAACACCCCCACTAATGAACAAGAGCAGCAGGACTCTGCTGGATGTGTGCTAAGCCTTAGCATCTGAGTAAGTGATGAATTCCAGCAGCGAGCAAGCAGGTATGGGGCTGTCCGCTTTTTAATTTACTGTGCATTTCCAAGATTCCTCTTTACAAGTTAGGAACTCATTCCCCCAACTGTGGGCAATATTGGCTGTGGGCTGGTGAGACTCACAGCTGATCCCTCCCTGGGACTTGCCCTTGAGAAAGAATTCCCCTGCATCAAGCTGCCTTTCCCCAGAGCACTCCAAGTTCAAGGGCTCCGAACCAAAAGCCCCAGGGCTCCCTGACTGCCTATGAGATAACTCCAAAGGTTCTCCAAAGCCCCGGAGCTCACAGAACATGAGCCTCTCCCTCTGCCCAACCTTGCTTTGTCCACTCTCTGGAAGAGTAGACAGAGTAGCATTCTCTCTGCTCTCTCCATCAACCTCCCAAGACCACAAAGCAGGGAAGCAGAAGAGCCAGTGTTCTCACCCAAACACACGTGACTGCCAGCCCTACTTTCTGTCAGGTTCATTAAGCCCTTGTCCTGGTCATGTGAGGTCCCTTCCTTATTTGGCTGCATCCTCATCCTCTCAACGCAGTCCCGCCCCATCGAGCTCTACACTTTCTATACACACAGGTTCCTGCAGGCCCTAGAAAGCTCCGCCCCCTCCCCCCCACCCCCCACCCCGCTGTTCATTCCCAGAGCTTCTTATTTGAAGCTTTTCCTGTCCCATAGGTGAACTGAGGATCTGCGCCTCCTGGGCTCCCACAGTGGGCGGTGCATCTCTCTAGCTTGGGGATGCGTAATTATTATAACGAGTTCCTTGCAAGCAGGGACATGTCTTTTAACTCAGCCTTTCCAGCCACACAGCTTACAGATGTTTTGTTCAGTGGATGAATAAACGAAGGAGCCGGCCGTGTAGGTCCTGGAGGAATCCTGCCCAATGCTCCCATGTTGGGGAAGTAGCTTTTAGTAGTATCCAAATGTGTGGTCACTGCAACCTTCCCGAGACCAGCCTTACTCCAGTGCTGCAGCCTGACACCTAGCATCTGGACAAAGCCACAGATGTTCACAGATAACCACAAAACTGAACATGGTCTCCACAGAAGGGGCTCGTGGGCAGGGGTCGGGTGGGGAGTGGGGCAAGAAGATTCCTGCACTCTGCTGGCTCAGTTGAAACCAGTATGTACTTCTAAGCTCTCTCACTTAAGATGTGAGGGTGACTCACTACCTAGTCCTAGATCCAACACAGAGGGTTCTCCCTCGTTTGAAACACATTTTTCTCTTTCTCTCTTTAACACAGCACACAATGACTTAAAACTTGCTAAGTTCCATTTCTAGGTCAGAAATCAAATCTAATGTGACTACCTCAAGCACAACTGAGATTTTCCGGCTGGCCTCTGTGACACTACACCCCTGCGCTGTGTGACACTATACCCTTGTTTTAAGAGGCCCCTTTGAGACACAAATACATCATGAATTGACAGGGTGCCCTCCCGCTCCCTCCCTGAAGCGAAAACATTACTAAAGAAAGGTCTAGGAAGAAATCTAGGCACAGGACACTGCGAATGCAAAGCTGAGAAGGTCTGTGGAGATTAGTGCTCTCACTGTAGAAACTGAAAGGTCTCGAGGAGCTGTGTGTGTCCTTTGCACAGGAAATGCTCCAATTTCGTTATTATGCTCAACAAAAAATATTTGCTGAGAGCTGACTGAAGTTCATGAAGATGACATAAAAGCCCAGGTTTTGTTTTCTGTAAATGGATTCAGGAAGGCAAAAGCTCTCTAACATATTAGAAACAGAATTTCTGGCCCCTGTGGTTGTTTTTGCCACATCACTCTCTTACAACCTAAGAAGACAGTAGGATAACATGTTCCTGGGTGGGCAGCACATGTGTCATGCTGTAGAAGTCTGGTCATATGAGAGCCGGGAAAGAACCTGAGGTCCTCTGTGCTATGTGTGGCTCTTTTCTAAGCATGGAGGTCAGTTGAAACAAAGAGGAAGCTCGGAGGTACTTTAAAAATAAATAAAGATTTTTATTATTTTAATTGTGTGTGTGTGTCTGTATGAGCATGTGACTGCAAGTGTTCATGGAGGGCAGAGACATCAGGTCCCCCTGGAGCTGGAGTTACAGGCAGTTGTGAGCTACCCAACCTGGGTACTGGTAATCAAATTTAGGTCCTCTAGGTATAAGCTAAGCAGCATAAACTCTTAACCACTGGTCTTTCTCTTCAGCACCCTGCAGGTACCCACCATCAGAAAAATTTATGTTGTTGTTCATGTTGCTCAGGTGAAATATTCATTAATTTACCAAATATAAATATGTCTATTTAGTATATAATGCTGTATACACACACACACACACTCACTCACACACACAGACACACTATAAATACTCACAGTCAGGTTTAAGCAACTTATCTGTGTCTTTAGAACATTCACACCTTTAATTCCTTTCCAGCACCTTCTCTAAGGGGCAGCAGCAGGCAAGGCAGCCTCGAAGACACTACAGCAAAGTGAACGCAGTTTACCTTTTTAAACATCCGGGTGGAATCCTCGCTTATCTGCATGAACCGCATGATGACGTTGTTCAGATAGATGTCACTCAAGGTGGCATGATCTTTGCTTTCTCTCCTCACTTGGTTCAGGAGCAAATACCAGCAGTTCACTGGCGACAACAGGTTCTGGTCTTTCCTGAGAGGTAAAGGAGCACAGAATTACCATGGATTTCAAAGCTACCCAGATCACCCAAGAACAGTCACCCACGCAGATGGATGAGCCATGACAGATGGGTGCTGTCGCCGTTTGTTCTGTGCTGGGCATTTGTCAGTAGGGCCTGCAGGAATCTTGTAACTTGGCTTAAAACCCTTGGTGCAACCTCCTGCCCCTGACCTGGGTCCCAGGAGCTCAACCCAGACAGTGCTTAGGCAGCCCCCAGGGTCAGTACCCCACAAAGAAAAGCACTCGAGTTTACATGAGAATCTATGGGCTACTGTCTCACACATAGACTGGTCCGCCACAGTTCACAAAGTCTGCTTTGAGTATTCAGCCTACGGCTGGAAAAGAAATGTGGCCCGGCATGGTTTCGGCGGAACACAAACTTGAGTGCTATTTATTAATCCCTGGATGCATAACCGCCAGTCTCCAAAACCTATTGCTGGGGAAATCTGAGCCTTATAGTATTGTCTCACAGCTCATGAATAGAACCCAAAAGTTTGCTGTTTCGTGGTATGTCACATGTCCTGTTGAAATTCACTGAGCCGTCTCAGATTCATAAATGGTCCTGGCATACTTTAGATAATAAAACTAAACGGACTACAGAACACACAAAATTATACACACACACACCACACACACACACACACACACACACACACACACACACACACACACACACACAGAGAGAGAGAGAGAGAGAGAGAGAGAGAGACCGACCTCTCTCTCTCTCTCTCTCTCTCTCTCTCTCTCTCTCTCTCTCTCTCTCTCTCAAAGAAAAATGCTATCCCAACACGGTGAGCAATGAAAGTGTCACTGCTTTAAAATATATATTAAGGGCTGGAGAGATGGCTCAGAGGTTAAGAGTACTGACTGCTCTTCCAAAGGTCACGGGTTCAATTCTCACCAACCACATGTTGGCTCACAACCATCTATGACAAGATCTGTATACATAATAAATAAATAAATCTTTTAAAAAAATATATATATTAAAAGTACAATTTGTTGTTGTTGACCATAAAAACTAACCATGAAATGGCAAAATGGCAGTGTTTCTCCTAATACAGGCACAGAAGTGCCATGTAGTCAGATGTGGAGTTTTATTAATTTTTCTTTTAATTTGCATGTGTATGTGAGAAGGGAAGGAGAGATGGGGGCAGTGAAGAGACAGTGGTGTACATTTCAGTGGCACAGGTGTAGAGGGTTGAGACCGGCCGCTGATGGGGGCTCTCGCCTTCCACATGGTTTGAACAGGGGCTCTTATTTGCCACTGTGTAAGCCAGGCTCCCAGCTTTTAACTAATAAGGATTCTCTTGCCTTGCCTCCTGTCTTCTTGCAGGACTACAGGACACATGTAAGCTACCATGCCTGGCTTTGACACAGGTTCTGGGCTCAGAATGCAGGTCGCCAGGCTTGCACAGCAAGCACTTTATGCACTGAGCTATCTCTCCAGCCAGAGGTAATATTTTATTATTCATGAACATTTAGGACTGAACATTCAGTCAGGGAGGTGGGGGGTGGGGAGGAGAAGCAGCTCATGTCTTTCTACCATTAGGCCCCTCAGATTCTGCATTCAATACTGCACTGAATCTGGGAAGTTGAGGCAGGAAGGTTGAGAACTTTAAGGCCAGGCTGGGTTACATAGCAAATTCAAGTTCAAGTATGCTTTATAACGAGACCCTGTGTTAAAAACAAAACCAAAAATATTTACCACCCCAAACACCTACATATAATTACAGTCTCTAAAAGAAAAAGAAGGCAAGATCAGAAGCAGAAAGGGACACAGGAAAAAAAAAAACCCTTGCATCCTGGAATTCCAGCCCTGACCTGGGTCATCTTTTTTCTTAGAATCATCAAGAAGGAACATTGTGTGCATGGCAGGAGAAAGCATGGCAGGTGAGAGCATGGGAGGAGTGAGCATGGCAGGAGTGTGCATGGCAAGTGTGAGCATGGCAGGAGTGTGCATGGCAGGTAAGAGCACGGCAGGTGAGAGCACGGCGGGTAAGAGCACGGCAGGTGAGAGCACGGCAGGTGAGAGCATGGGAGGAGTGAGCACGGCAGGTGAGAGCACGACAGGTGAGAGCACGGTAAGTGAGAGCACGGCAGGTGAGAGCATGGCAGGTGAGAGCATGGCAGGTGAGAGCATGGCAGGAGAGAGCATGGCAGGAGAGAGCATGGCAGGAGAGAGCATGGCAGGAGAGAGCATGGCAGGAGTGTGCATGGCAGGAGAGAGCACGGCAGGTGAGAGCATGGTAAGTGAGAGCACGGCAGGTGAGAGCATGGCAGGTGAGAGCATGGCAGGTGAGAGCATGGTAGGTTCCTGAGCCTTTCTATTCACATCCTCTGTCTAGTCAGCTCCAGAAGCAAAAGCTACTTTGTTCCTTTGAACTATGCTTATCCTCTATCCTGAAGCAGCTCCTAAATTCCCTGAGAATATTTTACACATCTTTGTATGCTCATTCCCACTCAGACGAAAGCATTAAATAGTATTTCCTCCACAAAATATTATTGCTCATTATAGTCATTATTATCATTGCCTTGTTATTAGTGGCAATCATAATGTCGATAGTAATATAACGATAATAGCAGGTATTCTTTATTTACTGAGTGAGAAGCAGTAGGCAGGTTGAGGCTAGGGATGTCAAGCCAAGCTTGGAAGTACACGTGAACAATCCCAGCAATTTGGAAGGCTGAGGCAGGAGGATGACAAATTCCAGGCTGGCTTAAGACAACTGAGGCAGACCCTGCCTCAAGTTTGCATAACTGATAATGAAGGGCGGTGGCTTGTACTTCCTCTCAGCTCTTACTTACTAGTAATCTGTGCGGCCGAGGGTCAACACTGCTGACCTTTCTGTACTTCCTTCTCCTTGTACAGTGCGTAAGCGGACAGAACCTGTCTCAGGAGGTCATTATGAAGAGGACTTGGGATCCTATCTCTGTTTAAATGTTTGCCCTTATGCCTCTGGCACCCGGTAATTGACGTACATGTAGAGTTAGTTGTTTTTGTTCAGAAGTTGATCCTTACCACAGCCACCGTGTCCTGACTGTCAGCAAGAGAGTGAGAGCTTACCAAGGATTTGATAAGGGCCAGAGGGAGGGCCAGAGGGAGTCTGTGTGGGAGGCTGACCTGAGACTTGCCCTTTCCACGTGCAGTCACCACTTTAGGCTAAGTTCACACAGACAGTGGCCTCAAAGTGAGTAATAGCAGGCCCCGAGGGTCTAGCTCCAATGAGCATGACTGTGCTGAAGACTCATTTGGCTGGAAAAAGGAGAAGGAATACTGCCTGTGCATCCCCCCCCATCAGCCACCAAGCTGCAGCAAGGACTTTACCCTGTCTGACGTGACATTTAGGGTCATAGGCTCTCACACTTCCTGTCAGAAAAACCAATGCTCAGAGAAAGGCTGTAAGCACCGAGTCGGGCAGAAGTCACTGTTCAGACCAGGGCTTCCTGGCTTGTGAATGAAGCCAGGTTGTGAGCTTTACAAGTTGTTTTCCGGATCCCCTGGCCCACTGTGCTTTCTTTTCTTTTCTTTTTGTTTTTAAAAAGATTTATTTAGTTATTATTATGTATACAGTGTTGTGCCTGCATGTACACCTGCAGGCCAGAAGAGGGCGTCATATCACATGATAGATGGTTCTGAGCCACCATGTGGTTGCTGGGAATTGAACTCAGGACCTCTGGAAGAGCAGTCAGTGCTCTTAACCCCTGAGCCATCTCTCCAGCCCCCCTACCATGCTTTCTGAAACAAAAGCCCACACTGCCCTTGTAACTATCTCCCCAACTGGGTGTTCCACTCTCTCTCTCTCTCTAGGGTGGCTAGATTAGCATTCTAGGCCACATACCACGAGAGACCTTGGTTTCCCTTCCCCACTGTCCTCCTGTGCTCACAACCTTAGCTGTCACTTAAATGCAGGTGTGGGCAGTTCAACTTAAAATACTCCATGTGTGCAGGGTAAAGAAAGCCCAAACTGCCCACCAAGGTGGGTAAGGATCTGTGGTGTGCTCCAACTAATGCCCGTGGCCACGCTGGCCATCCAATTACAACGTAGTCGCAAAGAACTACTATTCTGCAGACCTTGGCCTATAAAACCTTCCCTTCTGGTCCTTAACCACGGGGTCCCCTTCTTCAATTCCCCTTCCTAGTCAGCTAGTCAGTAGGTACCCACTTACAGATCATTCTTCTTGGGGCTAAGGAGATGGCTCGGGGTGTAGTGTTTGAGCCACAGAGCCCAAAATTGAGGAAGTGGAGACGGGCAGGTAACAACACCTAAGAGACGATGGCCCTCGCTTGTTCTCTGGTCTCCACAGCAAGTACATATTCATGTCTGTGTACCATTATACTACATGTATGTACACACACACACACACACACACACACACATACACACTCTTTCAGGACGATAACTTATCTACCACCAATACAGAACGTGCTTCAGCCTTGTCTGTCTGGTTCACCTTTTCTTGCCCTTATTGGTATACTTGTGTACAATTACCTACTTGTCTCTCTGCCTCTGGGAGTTTAGTTATAAAGTATGCTTCGTGAACAGAGTAACCTGTATGCTCACTGTAATCCAATGAAGGACAATTAATATTTATGTTTAGCTGTGCTCAGCCGTAAGCTTTTACTAAAAAGTCCTTGTTTGTAAAATGTTTCAAGTATAACTACCACAGACGCGTTGGGTGGTGGTACCGCATGGCCCTGAGGGACACTAAACCCAAACCAAAGCTCTTGCTTATTTTCATACGGAAATCATTAGAGAGTGGTGCAGGTATGTAACCCTCGCGCTTGGCAGGCAGGGCGAGTCACAAGTACTAGGCTAGCCTGGGTGAGAAGTGTTTTCAAGAAACGGAGAGGAAAAACAAAAAAAAACCCTACTCCTTACAGAAATCCTGAGGCCTTTGCTTAAAGCAGCTACCTTAAATTCACCCTTTCACATGTCCATCATGACTAATGTCAGCTCCTTTTCTGTACTTGGGAAGTTTTATAAACATCGGTTTAAAATATAAATTTATGTCTATGCAGTGTAAGTGGGAAGAGAGAAAGGCTGCTAGATTTACGGCGATGCGTTTGCTAATAACTTCTTAGACAAAAGAGAAAATGTCTAGAACCAAGGAGGTTTGGAGAAAAGACAAGGTAGCCCTCGCCTTGGACAGGTGACTCTAAACCAAGACTCTTTCCATCTGTCTGCCCCTCGGTCCCTCCCTCTCTCTCCCTCCTGCCACCCCTAACTGCATCCCAGGTATTGAACCTACGGCTCAAGCCTTCCTTCAGCCCTCCCTCTTTTCTTTCTCCCTCCCTTCCCCTCTCCTTCACCTTACCCCCAGGTGCCAAACCTGTAACCCCCATGGATGCTAGGCAAGCCCCCCGCCCCTAGAGCAATACCCATGGCTAGAAATAGCTTCTCTTACTTGAACTGTTGATGGTCCTTAGTGCTTCTTGTTTTGGCCATGAACCTCTCTGCCAACTTTTCTAGGTTCCGAGAATATTCCGTCTCAATTTCGGCTTTTTTCCGGAAGAAGTCTTGCAGGTCCTGGAGCAGCTGAACTCGCATCTCCGTCTGCTGCTCAAGGCATTTTTGTTGTTCTACCAGTTGAGCTCGGATCTCTAAGGAAAGACAAGAATCCATCTGATGACATCATGAAAATGACCAGGACCACGCAAATAGGCAAGGCATGCAGAGTGACTCCTGCCACACAGGGGACCCTGTTTACTGCCTCTGTTGAAATCCTGTATCCAGGTTGGTTTCTACCTTTTTATATTATATCCATTTATTTATTATAATTATGTGTATGCATGCATGTGGGCATATAAACACGATACAGTGGATGTGGGGGTCAGAGGACAACCTATAGGAGTTGGTTATGTCTGTCCCTCCCCCATATTTAAGTCTAGGCAATGAACTCAGATCATCAGCTCGGTGGCAAGCACCTTTACCCATGGGGCCATCTCACTGTCCTTGGTTGTGTTATGTCACAACATCTGCTGGCTTTTTTAAAAAAGAGAAAATGTGAATAGAAATATTCTTACACTTTGTAATACCACAAACAGACATTGAGTCATGAGAGAAAGAAAATTACAGCCTTTCAGATAATTCCAAACGTTGGGGTGCTGTTGGTATCTGAATGCATTATAAAATATTCAGTGGCATTTTTGCATTAACTACTCCTTTTGAGCCTGAACAGAAAAGAACTGGGCAGCATCTCTCCCAGACGTCTGAGCCACGAAACACTTGTCAGTTGGCACACACAGAGACTGACATCTGGCAATCTTTATTTAGGGCATACATTCCTCGTTTGTAAGATGGTTAGCTTCAGGGTTTATAGGGATGCTGGACCTAAAAATAACTTCTTTCTATATCCAAATAATCCATTCACAGCAGGGCATTCCTCAGACTCCAACTTTCTGTTCTACTCATGACACCGAGGCTGTGCTCTCTGCCTTCACTTTCCCACATTGTTCAAACCAACACCTTTACTGACACACGTAATCCTGAGACTCCATTGGCCGTTTTAATACTTTAGGAGCACGGAGGATGTGCATCTATGGATTCAGAAAAAGCACAAAGCAAACACATAGGATGAAAAATTATCTGCTAAGTGACTACGCAGAGGGATCTGTGCTTTGGAAAACAAGTCACGCTATGTACATGCCCCTGACTGGTTTTTTTTTCCCAGGAACCACGGCTAACCTCCAAAGACAGGAACAGAATTCACAGTGGAGGAGCTCTGTGTCCCTCCTCCCCCAGGGTCCACACCTACGCCTTAAAAGAGGCCAGCAACCTAGCTCGGTGGAGACAGAGGAGTCCTGTCCTGAGGTCACAGGCTTTGGTTCTTTGCAGCGTCCCTTCTGGACAGCTGATGGTAAAAGATGCAGGAATTTATCTCCTGGTTTAAACTCATGAACAGCTAGGTGGTTAGGGCACGAGTGGAGGAGGCAGGTCGGGACATTTGCTGACTCTACTAATACTGAATTATAATGATATTTACTCCTTTACTACCTGACACACAAAGAGTAAGTGGTGTCTAAAAAAAAAGCAAACACTTTAAGAAGCATCTGGAAAGGGGGACTCCCTTGTTACTCCTGCCTCTGCTCTGTGAGTCTGACCAATAGAATACTTCCTGCCGTCTTTTGATGCATCCAGTGGGTCTGAACAGTTGTTCTAAGGCCCAGCTACCGCCTGGCAGAAAAAGAGGTCTGCCCTAGGGAACTGCTATGCTCCAGGCAATGCTGTTTCTGAGGTCTGTTCCTAACCTTTTAAAAATATTTATTTATTATTATTTATACAGTGCTCTGCCTGCATGTACACCTGAAGGCCAGAAGAGGGCATCAAATCACATTACAGATGGTTGTGAGCAACCATGTAGTTGCTGGGAATTGAACTCAGGACCTCTGGAAGAGCAGTCAGTGCCCTTAACCTCTGAGCCATCTCTCCAGCCCCATCAACAGGCTTTTAACTACAAATCAGGGGCATCTGGTCCGCAGTCTATCAAAGTAAGTTGTTTCCATTATAGTATTATAATCAGCATGGCTGCCAAACATTTTCTCCTAAAGATAGTTATTTTTGTTTCATGAAGAAGAAAAAGAATCAAGAACGAGGTTACTTCTCAATCAGGAACTCCAGTCAATCCTTTGAGATGAAGTGATTTTTAGCAATTACTGTTGTGCCAAGAGAAAGCGAATCAATCTTAGGCGACCAATTAATTGGTCACCTCCCCCAACTCCCACTTCCTCTCACCCTGGTATCCAATAGGAACTCAAAGTGGTTCCACTATAAATCTTATCAAAGTTACACAGCACTTTTATATGAGCTTCCTGCAAGTGGGTTTAAATAATTAAAAGTCCTAGAGAAACTGTGAGCCTTACTTCTGTACCAAGGACTATGAGTCCCTTCCCAAGCCCAGAGTCTTGGGCTGTCCATCCAGGCCCCTCTTAGCAGCTCTCTCGCGCCAGTCTGGATGGTGATTACCATTTTAAGACTCAAAGTTCATTTTAATGTAGATGAGTACATCACTGCCGACCTTGTGTCTTATGTTAGGCTGAGTCCTCGGTTCCAGAGACTCAGCTGGCTTCTTCTGGTACCACACACAAGCCCTGTAGTGCTACCCGCATTTCATAACAAAGAAAAGGAGTGGACCATAAGGGTATGAGAGATGTGATGTCCTGAATAGGAAAGGAGGTTACAAACACACAGCTGTACCCAGCAGGAAGCAAAAAGGCATCCCACACGGTGGGAGGTACGCATGTTTGCAAATCGTACACCGGACAGGAATCTGCATGTAGTTTATGCAAAGAACTCTTCTAATGGAACAGCAAAACAAAAAATACAACTTAAACATGGGCCAAGGATCTTAGTTAATGTTCCTCCTAGGGTGATAAAAAAAAAAAAAGTGGGTCAATGGACAATTAAAGTTGCTAGGTAACATCAGCTACCAGGACAGAAAAAAAGCAGTGAGGATACACTCACACCCATCGCTGGGCTCTACCAACAATGACAGCAAGGGAGCTAGAGACGGTACGGAGAAACTAGGATCTTCATACACTGCTGTCAGCAATCTCAACATCGTCAGTCACTTTCTCAAAATATTAAACAGAGTTACCAGATTGTTCAGCATTTCTTCTTCTGGAGATAGGTAGATAGATAGATAGATAGATAGATAGATAGATAGATAGATATATACATACATACATACATACATACACACACACATACAAATGTATATGTGTATAAATGAAATTTTATTTCTACACAAAACACATGAGTGTTCATGGCAGTATTATCAACAAAGGTGAAATGTGGAAATAAACCAAATGTCTATCAATTCCTATCAACTTCTCTCTGACGGAGCATTGTCTGACAATTAATACAAGTAAAGACCTGGCTTATGGTATGGTGAAGCTCCAAACCACAAACTTAACTGCAGTCCGGCTGGCAGAGTGCTTGTGCATCATGCACAAAGCCATGGGTCTGAGCTCCAGCACCACACACACACACACACACACACACACACACACACACACACAGAGAGAGAGAGAGAGAGAGAGAGAGAGAGAGAGAGAGAGAGAGAGAGAGAGAGAGAGAGAGCGAGAGCTGTCATCCCAGCACTTGGGAAAGCGGAGGTGGGATGATCAGGAGGTCAAGGTCACCCTCAGCTACATGGCATGCTTAAAACCTGTCTGGCTTCCATGAGATGCTGTCTCAAAAAAGAGAAACAACAACAACACACCTAGAAGATTACTGTTCTATTCATGAAATGTCTGGGGAGGCAGAAGGTACAGGAGTTCTGCTTGAGGGATGGGAGAGTTGGAGGGTCTCAGGAAGTGCCTGCTTTGGGGTAAAGGCTTCTTTAGTGGATGATGAGCTAGATTAAAACCCGGCATGGATGGAGATTTGGCCCAGATGATGATAATTAGCAAGTATTTGGGATAATGGATGGGAGGTAGCTTGAAAAAATTATTAGAAGCAGATGGCATGGGATTAGGGCAGAGTGACTGACAGGTAGTTTAGGCGATTAATATCTACCTTGCCCCAGGTTAACTAAGGCTATTTAAAAAAAATAATAATAATCCTTCAGGGCAGTTGTAAAACTCTCATCAAACAGTTGTAAAACTCTCTCAGAATATAGAAAAACCCGCCCAATTAGTAAATAGCATAAGCATATGCAATTTATATCTCAAAACCAGTTGTTATATTTTAATTTTAATTATTTAGGTTTTTTTTTTTTTTTTTTGGTTTAGTTTTTTTGAGACAGGGTTTCTCTGTGTAACCCTGGCTGTCTGGAACTCACTCTGTAGATCAGACCGGCCTGGAATCCACCAAACCAAATGGAGAAACATCAATAACTCAACAAGCACAGTGTTTCCCAGCTACTGCAAGTGATATGGGAGAGATAATTCTTCTAAATTATAAAAGTCTACCAACATCAAATTAAACTATATTACCCAGGAAAAGAGGAAACTGAGGAATGTCTTACTATTGCTTTGACAAACGGAAGTCCTAACTCCTTTAATTATCTATTTTATTTGCATTGGTGTTTTTGCTTGCATGTACGTCTGTGAGAGCATGTCTGATCCTCTGGAACTGGAGTTACAGACAGTTGTGAGCTGCCATGTGGGTGCTGGGAATTGAACTCAGGACCTCTGGAAGAGCAGACAGTGCTCTTAACCGCTGAGCCATCTCTCCAACTCCCAAGTCCTAACTCTTAAAATAAACTGTGGCTAACTGTAGGTGTGATGTAGAAACACTGAAGTGCTTTTGCCTTAAAGGTTGCTTAGTGACAAGGGCTATGATGTAAACAGATGGACCAAAGGGATGGTGCTGTCCCCTAGCATGTGATAATACAGTAGGGTAGTAGTTGTAAAAGCACCGCACAGCACCTCCGCTGTTGCATCTTCCTCCTGTGGCCAGGTTTCTCACTTATCAAGAGTCTCTCTATTCTGTTAGAGTGAGTGAGAACCTGCACACAAAGGGAGTTTAGGGGACAGCCCGGATGACACGGATGACACGCCACTCTTCGTCTGCAAAAGACTAACAGCACAGTTAGCCCCGCTGGCTGCTTTGCGCTCTTTGTTCAAGGGAATGTTTAGAGAACCTGGTGGCTCCCACTTAAAAAAACACATTGTGAGTTTTGTGAGATCTGCTTTTTAAGCTGAAAATCTTAAAGAAAAGAGTTCAAGGCCAGCCTGGTCTACAAAGTGAGTCCAGGACAGCCAAGGCTACACAGAGAAACCCTGTCTTGAAAAACCAAAAAAAAAAAAAAAAAAAAAAAAAAGGGGAATGGGCTGAACAAGCAAAGCCATTTTTCTATAGAAGAAATATGAAAGATTCATGCTTCTGCTACAATCTAGACAGAAATTAAATAATGGCAGGAAGAATGCAGCCAGGCGTTGGTGTCGCAGGTCACGAGTCACATGGGTGAGGCAGGACATTCAGCCCCTCAATGTTTCTTCTTGTAAAATAACAGTCTTTAAGCCCCCCAAGGTTGCGGTCAGTATTGAATATGGTGACGAAAGTGTAAAGCACGCCGCCATCTATAAGCTAGGCAACAGAGAGGTGCACTGTTAGTAGTCCCAGCCGACTTCCATCAGGAAAATACTGGGCCAGTGAGATGGCTCTGTGGGTGGAGATGCTTGTCACCAAAGCCGAAGGCCTGAGTTTAAGCCTCAGGTCTCACATGATGGAAAAAAAGAACCAATTCCAATAAATTGTGCTCTGTCCTACACACACACACACACACACACACACACACACACACACACGGGCAGGCACGCACACAGACACACAGATTCAAATGAAAAGGTAAAGAAAAGTATTTATTAATCCTTTTCTTGTGCCATACTCCGGTAGTGGATCTCAATAACAGAGTGAAGGGATTAGGCCTTTTCCTTAGGTAAGAGGCTTGGGCGACACAGATAGCAAGGCGATCCTCACCGTCTTTGAAGGTAGGAACATTGGGAGCACTGACAAATGTGAAGGGGACACAGTGGGGCAAAGAGGCACACCTGAGGAGGTAACCCTGGGTTGGACTCATCACAGTGGGAAAGAAGATGGAGGAACAAAAGGGGCACCACACTGCACCTCAGCTTCTACAATCGAACCCTTGGTGTTGATGGGTCCAGTCACTAACTAGGCCAGAACGGGCTGTGTGAGGCTCTTATTTTATTAAAGATTTTATTCAGCAGATGTCCTAGTTAGGTTTCTGTTGCTATGTCAAACACTGACCAAAAGCAACTTGAGGGAGGCAAAAGTCCACCATTGACAAAATCCAAGGCAGAAGCTCAGGAGCTGGAGACAGGATCCGAAGCAGAGACACATAGGGATGCCGCTTACTGGCTTACTCGGCTTGCTTCCCTATACAATCATTAATCAAGCCCATTCCCCCATAGACGTGCCTGTGGACCCGTGCGATAGTGAAAATTCCTCCGCTGAGCTCCCCCTCATGGCAGGTGACCATGTCCAGAAAAAATAAAAAACACACCTTGCAAAGTTTAGAAGAAGCTCCACCGAGAAGAAACTGAACAATTCTGAGCAAAGGAGATGGGGAATCAGATTTGCAGTCGAGAAAAGGCACATGCAAACAAGTGCATGAAATGCTAAATGCCCTACATGTCATAAAATAATTCCATTTGTAAGCATATGGTCCTCCTTCCAATGGTGAGTTGGGGGCCAAAATGAACTACCACCAGTAACAACACAACAGAATGAAATTATATGTGTACACACACACACACGCACGCGCACGCGCACACACACACACACACACACATGAAAACAAAACAACAGAATCCTTGAATAAATGAATGGTGTTTTCCCCTAAACCTCCCATTAGCTTAGTCCCTTCCTTTTGCCTTCTAGTGCAGACCTACTGATTACTGTATTTCCACTTAATTTCTATAAAGAAAAGAAACTGATTTTCAGTTACATTGTAGAGAAGTTCAAGAGGCTGTTCAAGCCACTGAGGCCACCAGTCCCAATGAACACTTGAGAGATGCCTAGATTCCCAAACCTTTGTTTGTGTGTTTAGAGTCAGGGTCTTAAGAGGCTGCAAAATCACTAAGAGTCTGGCTTTGACTTTCTCCTGCTTCTACCTCACACATGCTGGATTAAATACTCAGATGCCAAAATATTAATATGATAAAAGAAAAATAAAGGTGTCCCATTAATCTATATATGAGTGTTAAAATTATAAACTAGATATACCAGTCCTTGTAAATATGGAACTAGTTTTGTCTATTTGCTTATCTTTTTACTTTTTAAGGTGTTATTAAAATACTATTAGAAAATAAAATATAACCACTAGAACCATCAAAATTACCATATAGCCCATCTAACAGACAGTGCTTCTCTAAGACCTCAGGAAAACAGAGACTAGCTTTGTCACGAGTGGATCTAGAGTGCCCATCAAAAGAGTCTCTGAAGAGAGTTAGCAGGCTTGACCACAAGACAAGGCTTATGCTTGAGTCAAGCACAGAACACAAAGGGTCCCCACTTAGAAGTGTGGCATTGAAGAAGTAATTATTGCTGTAAAACTCGTGTTTCCTCAGCTGTGAAATGCCCACTAGCTTGTCAGTCTCTTTCCACAAGTAGTGGAAGGTTACAATGTTGGGGGAAGGTCCAACTGTGTTTTCAAATGCTGATTTCAGTGCCTTGAGATCTGGTGACTGCCCTGCCTGGGCATTGTTATGAATGTTGTACTATCTCCCGTAACCATGGATGATAAGGAGTGTTCCCCAGTTATCACTGATTTGCTAAATAAAGATGCTGAAGCCTATGATTGGGCTGAAGAGAAGGAGGCGGAGAGTTAGGTGCCTGGGCTTGGGGCTTAGAGATGGGAGGCTGAGAGAGGAAGAGAAGCAGATGGAGAACAGGAGAAGATATAGCAGGAGGAGAGGAAGCCAGAGAGAGAGGAATCGCCATGAGGCAAGACAGCAGTGAGCACATGGCTACAGGACAGACTGATGGAGCAGAGCCACCCCGGAGTCAGCAGATTGGGAAGTGATTGGCTATTGGGTGGGTTTAAAGGTACTAGGATTAGAGTATCTCAGAATCTGCCCAGCATAGTGCTTACAGCTTACTAACATATCAAAGTCTGTCCGTCATTGGGGAACAAGCTGGTTAAAGCAAATGGCTGCTCTAATATTTCACTGCATTGACAAATATAGAAAGAATGATTCATCTTTCTACATCGCAATGTGTAAGATAGAAACATACTTCCTTGCCCTGTGTTATGTTTTGTGAGTCAGCTTCCCCATCACTGTGACAAAGTGCCTCCAAAAAGCGACATGAGAGAAAAGACCTTTCTGGGTCCACAGTTTCGGATGTTTCGGTCCATGTTCTCTGAGCCTGTTGCTGTGGGCGTGGGTTGAGTCAGAACATCACAGTAGAGAGTGTGTGATGCTGCTGAAAGCTATTCACTTTTCAGCAGTCAGTAAGCAACAGAAGAGACCACGACAGGATATGCAGGGAAAGGCTCACTTCCACGTGACCTAGTCCCTCCAACTGGGCCTTACCTTCTAACAGCCCATTCACGTATGGCTTCAGCAGTAGGCTAATTGATGACGTTAAGGCCCTATTGATCCAATCAGCTCTCAATAGTACCACCATGTGGAGACCAAGCTCTCAACACATGGGCCTTTTGATGGAACATTTCATACCCAAATCATAACAAGCCTATTACTGAATGTGTAATCAAAACGAGAAAGAAAATGTAAAATTGATGGTATGGACAATATAGGCTAAGTTTTCTGAGAAGGAAACATCACTGGCCAAATGGAGTCATCATCAATGGTGCCTTTAGAAAGCTTGGTCCCCTGCTGCCTCTAAAAAATAGGTAGGATTAGAAGGTTGTGCAGATTTGAGCAGTGTATAGTTTTTGTTTTTTTTTAAATAACTCAAAAGACTTTTGACCCATGGCCTTTGGGTAGGGTCTCAGGGATGAAAGTCTATAATATGTGGACCATAAGTAGTCTTCCTGGTTACTGTCACAATATATGACTCCCAGCAGTAATTTTTTTACCTTCAAATTGTATCACATTGTATCACAGCTCAAGCCAACTAAACATTACAAGAGATCTCTATGGAATCAAACTGCTTCCACTCCATGCTCAAAACCCACAGTCTCATCTTAGAAGTATAGAGATGCTTAACATGTTTAGGAAAATCGGCTTAAGAGAGACCCCTTTTTTGAGTCATATGAAAAATCTAATACAGTAAGGTCTTCCTATAATATATACATACACTAAAGTGATCTAAATGAAATCGCCAAATAGCAGAGGTGACAGAGCCCCACCCAGCTGGACATCCTGCATCACCAAATGGGCTCTAGTACTGAGAATGGGTTACATCTAATTGAATTATTGGCTAAAGGGGTCCCATTGGAACCCCCAAACAACCTAGCTATTGCCAAGGCTACTGGTGATTATCCACAAACTGATGGTAAGGCACTATTGTGGAAGACAACAGACAACTACACAGCTTACTGAACATGAACAAATTGAGCTGGTGCCTTACCCAGATAGAGCCTTCTCCTCTACTGACTAATATTCACGGCATTAGAGGAGGAAAAAAGTAAACACCAACCAAGTTACAAACCCTTTGATGCACAAGAATTACCTGCCTACAAGATATGCTGGTGCGACAGTGGCATGAAGCTTGTGGGAGCAACCAACCACTATCTGATTTGAGTTAAGGCCCACTCCGTGAGATGGAACCCATATACAATGCTGCTTGGGTGGCCAAGAACCTGAGACCAGATAGGCCAGGGAAGCGAGGGGAAAACCAAATACAACAGTTCTGCTAAAGGAATGTAGAAATAAAATGACGCCTAGTGACATTCTGCCGTACTCTTGGTTCCATGCCTTGCCCAGTTGTCATCAATGCAGCTTCCTCCTGCGGGAGATGGTAACAAATACAGAGACCTACAGCCAAACCATATGCAGAGAGGAGGAGACCCTGGAA
The DNA here is from genome assembly GCF_964271855.1 of Acomys minous. Taxonomy (NCBI): domain Eukaryota; kingdom Metazoa; phylum Chordata; class Mammalia; order Rodentia; family Muridae; genus Acomys; species Acomys minous. The sequence continues at coordinate 86,850,017 of NC_140497.1, forward strand.
CACTCAGTCCTAAAAGGGATAGCTCGGTCAAATCCCTCCTCTCAGGGCTCAGGGAACTCTGTGGAGGAGGAGGTGGAAAAGAGTGTAAGAGCCAGAGGGGTTGGAGGACGCCAAGGAATCAAAGCCTTCTAGATTCAACAGGGATGGTGTGTCCATCTGAAGTCACAGAGACTAAAGGAGAATGCACAGGCCTACTACCCAGGACGGCGCCAGATGGGGACCTCAAGGTGAAGGAGAAGCAGGCGCGCAGCCCCATCCCTTAATCCAGAAGCTATCTGCAAACGAAGAGTTAGTTTTCTCCAAGGAAGTCTCACTAGGGAAGCAAGCCACTCTTAAGGGGAGGTCCCATGGCCGGCAGTAGATGGCCAACAGGAAATGAACTCAACAGCATCTTTGGAGGTTCTCTTTGTTCTCCTAATGTTATGTTGAGGCATATATATATTTTTTTCCTTTTCACTTTACAGGTCCTTTGTGTAAATAGTATGGCTCCCAGTCTGGGGTTTATAATGGAATTCCTATGATGTGGACAGGCATGTCTCTGTATCTATATGGGTTTCTTGGCTTTTTGTTTTTTTCCTCCCCCTTTGGCTCCTTTTCTTGTTTGGTTGTTTTGCCATATTCTGATTTGTTTGTTTTTATTTATCTTTTACTGTTATTCCTTAGAAGCTTGCTTGTTCTCTAACAAGAGACAGAAGGACGGTGGACCAGAAGGAAGGGGAGGTGAGGAGAAACCGGGAGGCGGCGGGGAAGGGAAAACCAGAACTGGAATATAGTGTATGAGGGGGAAATCTATTTTCAATTAAAACAACAACAATAACAAAACAAAAGCAAGAGAGACCATTCTTTTGGATTAAATAAAGCAAGACGCTGTGGCTCTCAGCATAGTTCATTCTCAGGACCACTGATGTGGAAGGTGCTCTTCAGCTTTCCAAGTCTTCATCACATGCCTTTATGTGAAGTGATGCCAGCCTCCCATAGCATTATTTTTAAACAGTGTTTGAAAGCCCTATATATTTGACCTGCTAGCGCTTTCAGAAAACGCATGAGAAGTGAATTTGCATTTTCCAAACACAGGCCAGGGTAACAGATGATAAATCTTGGGTGATCGATGACTGCAGCTTAACTACGTCATAAGGGAGGACAGTTTAAGGAACTGACCCCCCCACGGGGCTGTTACTCAGAATGAGGAAGAGGCAGAGTTTCGTTAACTTCCTCATAATTAAGCAAGGACACTTAAGACCTGATTAGTAGATCGATTTTCACGCCCTACTGGAAAAAGAACATGTGTGGAAAGCATCGGTCTGCAGAGAATTCCACGATTCCCATTTCCCAGTGGCGTCCTCTAAACGCTGGCTATAATTCAAAATGGAGACTTGTGGAGCTCACAGAAGAAGCTCACGCGTGGCTTTCTCTACATAGGTTTTTAGGAAAAGAGAACCTCACAACTGGTTTAAGTCCTTTGTATTGAATTAATTGCACAATGAAGCCTTTCCAAATGAAAGCTGTCTTCCTTATTGTAGCAATTAGGATTTTAAAGTGTCTACCACAAAACAATTTAGACTCCCGGGGAAGTTACCATTTGCATATACAGGGAGACAGTTCCTTACTTCCTCCTATGATCTAGGCCCTGGGATGTGTTCAGGATTAGCTTATCTTGTTTTATTCCAAGAGCATCCTATCATGTGGTACTCTAGGTGGGAGGCCATGAAAGGTAAGTATCTTGTTTCCAGTCAAAGATAGCTAGTAAGTGGCAGGGCTTAGTATCTCAATGCAATCTCCATGATACAAAGCATCATGTCCAACAATTACATGCATAATCACAGATGGCAACGGGCATGGGCCTCTAGGTTATTTTCTAGAATGCTCAAAATATACTAGCATATAAAATGCTTAATCAAAAAGTTCACACAGCATCACATAAGGGCTGAAGTACCAAGTGGCTAAGCATCAGTTCCATCAATTAAAGAAAACCAAGAGATATCCCTAAATTGTAAATATTTTCCAAAACCTAGCTAAACGTCTGAATTTCCTAACATTTCCTGGATGCCGTGGCTTCTTCGAAAACCATTTATCATATTATCGATATTGTGTTCTACATACTATAAAGTTTTGAACTGTGTGACTTATAAACTCCAGAAATACAAATAAAGTGTTTCTAAGCATCCACATAGCACACAATAGGTACTCTGATGAGAAGTTACAAGGTTTAGTTGTGCACTTAGTAACCACTATTTGCTAATTCATAAACTTATTTTCCTTCTCCGTTTTGCTGTAGCCCACCGTCCTGCTATGACCAGTCTTTCTCACTTTCTGTCGTCCTCCTGGTTCCCAGCCCTATGCTGTTTTCCCTATAAAGTATCTTATTTCATCAGGAATGGTTAACGCTCTAGTTAAGCCCATTTAATAGGTTTTAGGTATCTCTCAAATACAGGTATATTTTAAAAGTCTATCTCAGGGCTAGAGAGATGACTCAGTGTTTAAGGGCACAGGAACAGGTTCGATTCCCAGGCCCCACATGGCGGCATAAACCAATTGTAACTCCAGTCCTAGATTATCTGATTTTCTTCTGGCTTCCGTGTGGTACAGACATACGTGCAGGCAAAACACTTATCCACATGAAAATACATACATAAAAAAGCCCAAACACAGAAATGTCTACTTTGGCCATAAAAGAATGCCTTAACTTGGGACAGGAACAAATAAAAGATTGCTAGTTTTATTTAGTTTTCTTTAGACCCTGGTTAGAGACTGCGGATTGTATTGGCAGCTTTATTTCTGAGGTTCATTTAATTACAGCTCAATAAGACAAGGTCTCTAACGGCCTTCCAGACTGCGTGGACTACTTGAGGTCTGAGATCCAGGACCTGATAACATGAAATGAGAAACATCCTAATTGATTTGTAATTCTACAGCAAACACTCAAAGAACTTGGAGCCACAATTCCATTCATAACAGAAAGCTTTCAATGTGGAGGTCACACACAAATGGCGTCTTTTGGTTATTTCGTTTTATATATTCCCATGAGCACACATATATACTGTATTCACAGTCCAACACACACACACACACCTTAAACTTTTTTTTTCAAGGCTTTTCCAGGCAGTCAGCCAAAGTCAAAGAGAATCCCCTTCATTCTCTCCCAGAAATGATGTAATTTGGTCCCTGATCCATGGAAGGCTGGCACTTTCCAGAAGGTTCTGGAATGGACAACAGCCCAGAAACCAGGATATGGTTTATGGTGATGGGAGAGGGTTAAAGCCTCTGGCCCAGGTCTGCTTGGAAATGCTTCGGCTACCCACAGTTCTTGGCTAAGAGACCACCGCCCCGAGCCTTATGCCAAAGACGTAAAATCAGATGGGATGGCTCAACCTTAATGTTCCAAGTGCAGCCCTTTACAATGGGGCCAAAGGGAAGAACAGTGATTCCTACATAGAGCTGGGAAAGTCCCAGCATAAGGAATGCTGGGGTGACCATTGCAAAGGCAATCGAGTTAAAGGAGAAATATAAAGATATGGGAGCTATACTTGTTCAAGGCATTGCCACAAACACAAATGAAGAGGCAGGGATTGGCACGGCCACTAGTGCTCCGCACTCTCTGTTGCCAAGGGGTGCTTTAAGCGCTAACCCTGTGGAAATCGGGAGAGGTGGGGAGTTAGCCCTGGGTGCTGTAATTGCTGAATTTAAGGAGACTCTAGGCTGTGATGACCCTTAAAGAAATTGTGTAGGTTGCTATAACTTCTTCTAATGGAAACACACACACACACACACACACAGAGAGAGAGAGAGAGAGAGAGAGAGAGAGAGAGAGAGAGAGAGAGAAGAAAACATCATTTCTGATGTAATGAAAACAATGAATGATGAATTAGAAATCATTGAAGGAATGAAGTTTGACCAAGTGTATTTCCCCCATGTTTTATTAACACAGGAAGAATCACCCATCTGTGTTAAATTTTCAAGAATATTCTGTTCACTGTTTTACCTCAGCAGCAGACAGATCTTCAGAGATAGGAAAGCTCAGCCACAAGTGTCCTTATGGCTCACCAAACGCCTAGCTTCTCCACAAATAACATGAACAGACTCAGTCTGAGCAATGTCTACCTGACATGGAACAGCAAAGGTAAAAGTGCTTGTATTACTCCTATGATGTCACTGAGCAGCCCCCCAGGTTCTGGGCTCTGGAGAGACAAAGAAAAAGCAAAGCCCTGCCCTCAGTTGGGATCTTCAGACTAACTGCTGGACTGCAGACACAGTGCAAAGCAATGAGCCCGTGGAGAAAGCAAGTGCTTTCCTCCAACATTTGGGCCGAGACTCCCTTGAAGGTCAAACAACCCTTTCACAGGGGTCACATATCAGATTTCCTACCTATCAGATATTTATATTACAATTCATACAGAACAGTGGTAAAATTACAGCTATGAAGGACAATGAAAAAACTTTATGGGTGGTAGGGTCACCCCAACATGAGGAATGGTATTAGAGGGTCACAGCATCAGGAAGGTTGAGAGCCAGTGCTTTGAGAGGCAGCATAAAGGAACAGCAAACGCTACCCAGGTGAACGAGGGAGGGTTCTGACTCTGCACCTAGCTGAAAAGCAGCCATTTCCCAAGGTGGAGCTGGTTTGAGAAGGATCTTAGGAGCAGAGGCCCAGGCTGGGTGTCTGGAGAGGTCAAGGTGTTACAACAGGACGCCATTTCGTCCTGGACCACCAGTGGAAATGCTGGCAGGTATTGTGGTTAATTTTAATTGTCAACGTGACTGAATAGAGATACCCAAGTGAGCAGGAAATCGCTCCTCTGGGTGAATCTGTGACGCTGTTTGTGGAGATGATTACACAGTGAGGGCTCCGTCCTTGGTGGACAGACTCATTCCTTGGGGGATAAGACATAAGCTAATGTCTTCACTGGGAAGTGGCCAGAGGTAGGAAGTGGAGTCTCCTTGGTGGAAGTACATCCTGGGAGGGTGCCCTATATCTTTCCCTGGCTCCTTTCAGTACCCCTTTCTCTGATTCCTAGTGCCATGATGTGAACTGTTCCACCCCACTAGCCCCTCCCACTATGATGACGGACATCTCTGAAACTGCAAATCAGAACAAACTAGTTCAGTTCTAAGCTGTCTCATCAGGCGCTTGCTTACTTTAGTAACACAGCTAATCAGTACAGTGGGTTTGTCCATCAATAAAGGATTCAGGAGCAAATACCCTAAAAAGATACAGAATGATATCTTAGTTATCTCTTCCTTCACTCGTTATGGGAATGCCTCAGTTTACTTATTTAGTGATTTAGAAACAGTAATTATTCACAGTTAGAAATGAAACCTATAAGGTAGTTTCTAACTAATGAAATTATTAATAAATGACATTTACTGCCAAATTATGGAGAACCCATTTTTTCCTCTTAATTTTTTTTCTTTTTCTTTTCTACAACAGATTCCTTCTTCCTCTTCCTCCTCCTCCCCCTTCCCCATCTCTTCCTCTTCCTCCTCCTCCTCCTCCTCCCCCTTCTCTTCCCCCTTGTCCTCCTCATCCTCGTCCTCCTCCTCTTCTTCCTTTTTCCAAGACAGGACAGGGTTTCTCTGTCCTGGACAGCTTTGGCTGTCCTGGACTGGCTTTATAGACCAGGCTGGCCTTGAACTCACAGAGATCAGCCCGTCTCTGCCTCCTGAGTGCTGGGATTAAAGGCATGTGCCATCATGCCTAGATGGACAGCAGATTCTTAATTCTGTTTCATCCTTATTCAGATGAGAAAGGGAGTGAGTGTGAGCTGTGCCTAACTGAATTCTGAGGATATGGAATGAAAGGATTTATAAGTACATAATATCATAAAAATTGGATTTTCTTTCAATATAATTAGATTTCATATTTGAATTAAAATGGCTTAAATTAAAAATGATATTAAATTAAAATGATACCCTTCTACCTTTCCTCCTTACTAATGGCCTAATAAACTCAGGATTTATTTTTTTTATACCTCCCCCTTTTCATTTTTGACATAAAGTCTCTTGGGTGTGGCCCACACTAACTCAAGCTCAGGATCCTGCTGCCTCAACCTAGGGCAATGGGAATACTGCACTTTGAAAAGGCATATGTTCTAAAAGATGTAAATATGTTGATTGATTAAACCACGGCAACAAAACAGCAGTTCAAAAACCACTAAATTAATGCTAGAGTTTTCTAATCTTCTTTGCAACTTCTTTGCAAACCCCTAGTCAATGTCAAATATATTGATGCTACAGCCCCACCTCCACCATACTTAGTCTTTCACATAGCTCCCCGTACCTGGAAGGGACTCGTTGATCAGATGCAAAGACAATTTAATGTACTGCTTCAGAAAGAGCGTCCTTGATCGAATCCCAAGGTACCAGACAGCTCCTATCATCTCTTCCCCCAACCCCACAGCTACTAGCTAACATGACTTCTTCCCTCCCTCTGGCTCCCCCCCCCCCCCCCCCCCGTGAGGTCCCTATGCTATGAGTAAGAGGTGGAAATAGTAAAAACAGGAAACAGGAGACAGTGGCCCACACACTGTGGAGAAAGGACAGCCGGAAATAAGAAAAAGAGAATGACACGGCAGAAGAGAAAAGGATCCAGGAGAGCCAGAGAACTTAGAAAGGCCATTTCAGGAGGTCAGAGGAGGAAAGGAGTGGGGTTTAAAAAAAAAAAAAAAAAAAAAAAGGAAGCCATAAAAGTGTGGCATAGGATACCCCTGCCCCTCCTTTCAAGCCCTTTCACAATCTAGTCTGCAGGTAAAATTGATTGTGGGCATGCGGCTTCAGTTTCAATACAAGTTGCCCCAGGCAGCATCCATGATCTTTCTTCCCGAGCCCCGAATCTAAGGCATCTCTAAGGCCAAACAGAAATTCTTTGTATTCACTTTATTTGCATGGTTGTAAATTCAACTGTTCTGGCTTCTTCATAGTGTTGGCACCCCAGAGGCAGAGTGGAAGGCCATCAAATACAGGTAGAACCCAGCAAGATGTTCCACGCCCTCACCTCTCACTACAAATGGGCCCAATTCAGTCATTCCAAACGCTTCGCACATCAGCCCACAGTACCAACTCGGTTTTTCCCCCCCTTTGAAGTTTAGACGTTTCTGGCAGGAACCCACACCTCTCACAGGCGCAGATGATGTTCTCTTGGCTGCCAGCATTCAGAAAGCTGTCTGAATGGGTGGCACGGAGCCTGCTGCCCACCCCCACTGGATGCCCTCCAATAGCTCAGGTGCCAAGAAAGAAACCAGGAGCTGAGGCGATGGAGCAGCAGTCTGTGGGGCTCTTGGGGCCCCGTCCCCTAGACCAGGGCTCTCTGGATGCCGGCAGAGAAGCACATATGAATGCATTTTCCTTCTTTGCTTTGGTTACTTGGTCAGCTCCCTGGGATCGTCCCAAAAGGCAAAAAATCACTGCCCAGACCCAATGTAATAATTCTTAGGGCTCAGCGATTCCCTTTGGGGATAGAACTAAGAGCTGCTAGGAGTCTGAAGACCTGTTTGTGAGCGTTACAGATAAAGCAAGGGTCACAAGTTTGGCCCCTGTTGGAGGCCAGATGCCTTGTAGATGAGAGAAACAGGCAGGGCATGAAGTAAGGACTGCGGCTTTGGTGGGGGAGGCATGGCTCATCTATCTCCAGGTGATGGCTGCTATGTGCAAGGCTTCACGCTGTCACCTCAGGCCAGAGCTGTTTTGTTTTGTTAATGAGGACTCAGAAGTCTGGAATTTAGCTAGTCTCTTCCTGGCTTTTAAGCAACCTTGTTGTAACTGGGAGGGGCTGAACCCCTAAGACTTCCCCCCCCCCCCCCCGGGGCTCCCTTCATTGAGATACTACTACAACAGTGTCTCTACGCAGGCAGATGTCCTCCCTGGCTTGGCTGAAATCTGGATGACAGCTCAGGGACCTCTTAATGTAGCTGGATATGATTCTGAATATGTACCGTTGATGCTAACCCCAGAACCCCAGAACTCAAAAGGTCAGTCCTTCCCCCCACCCCCCCACCCCCTGTACTGACACAAGCTAATCAGCCATTACTGTGGTTCTGGTTAACGGTCCAATCCTTCCCTCTCTGGACAGAAGTGAGAAACAAAGAATCCCAGAACCTCAGCACGACGACTCTCGGGCATCTATGAGTCCTATCTTCTGCACAGAGGTCAAATTCCTCCATGTCCACGCCGGCTTGGGATTCTCCATCTTTCATCTTTTCACAGCAACCGTCTCTGCCCCCATGAGGCAGGCGGCTCTAAGCCTAGGCGAGTCTCCTTCTCTGTAACAAATGCCCCGCCACGGGGCTCAATATGACTCAAGCTATTTGCTTTATGCAAAGATGACTAGGCTAGGGCACTGTGCCCCTCCAAGAGCTCAGGGGAAGGATGAAGTGATCACTGCATTAGACACCAGACTTCCAAAAGAGTGTCCTGTAAGTGTACTTGGACAGAGCTAGTGAGATAGCCCAGCAGATAAATGAGCTTTGGCACCGAGCTTGATGATCCGAGGACCAACTCTCAAGTTTTCCTCCGTCCTCCACACACTCAATGTGCACGCACGTGCGTGTGTGTGTGTGTGTGTGTGCGTGTGTGGGTGTATGCACGGGTATACATATGCATATGTGACAAAAAGAGACTAGGCTATGACAACCCTTGAGAAAGTAGTAAATGTGGAAGCACTTACCAAACCCAAAAGGTTCGATAGCTATATGGAAGTTATGAATATTCGTACATGAAAACTCCTTTCAGAGTGAACCTGACGTCCCTAATCTGAGAATGGAAGTGTGGTGGCGAGGCAGCTGTCACATTTAATGCTCACTCTAGGAGAGGGGCTGATCGAATCACTCAATCTTTAGAACTACACTATCGCATCACCAGCTATTTTTCACTGGACAAACCTCTGTAATGAAAGTTTTGGTTTCTTTGTAAACTCAGCTATGTTACGAAAATACGTTTTCGTTTTATTCCCAAGTGTGGGATTTTAGTTTGCCCTCCGCTGTTAGTTGTCTCGTGCAGGGAGTGGCCTTTGCCAGCTGGTAACGGCTTGCCTTATGTGCACAGATAGGTGTGTGGTCTAAGCATCTGAGGAAGATAAATAGGAGAGCCCAGGGAGAGAAACTGTGGCATGTGGCATGTGGCATGGTGGCATGTGGCACGCGGCATGTAGCAGTTTGGAGAGACCAGAAATGGACTGCGTAGTGGATGGAGAAAAACAGTCCAACGCAGTGGCTCAGAGGAGACTGCTTGTGCTGCGTTTGCTGTTGACAGAGATTGGTATTGCCCAAAAAGAACCCAATTGACCTTAAACAGCTAGAAGGGAAAAAAGGGGTCTGTGCCCCCTCTCCCTATTACATTAAGAGGTTGGTGGGAGGGAGGTAGAGGCTTCAATACCCCAAATAAAATAAGACAAGTAAAATAAAATAAAAACAAGCGTCAGCAACCTCTCCCTGATGGATGATGGCAGACATTCTTGTCTTGTGCTATGTACCTAAAGTCACAACGAGCACAAAGACATTCAATCAAACCGTCCCCACTCTTTCTCCACTCCCAAGTCACCTAATCAAAAGAAACCCTGGAAACAAAATCCAGACAGGGGGAGTAGTTTAGATTTATGCGCCGGCTCACATATGAGAAAAATCCAGGTTCACCACAAATGTGCTCCTAATTCTATGAAGGGCTTTGTTTCCCAGATGAACACAAGTGAAGATTCCTGCTACCACAGTTGGGATTTTCCTTTGAAAGCTCAAGAGTTTAAATTCTGAGTCCCACCTTGAGTAATTTAGATAATAACTAATTAAAATGTAATTGAAAACAATCTCATTCAATTGCTATGAGGATTAAATTATGTGATGCATATGAAAAGTTAAAATGCAGAGTGTCTTCACGAAAATGCTCAGTAAGGGAACACGCTGCTATTAATATTACATTATTATGTCTCTAAGTTCCAAGGCAGCTTCATCTATCTCCCACAAATCCACACTTCTCTGAGCTCTAAAGCACAATCTATTTAACTTGGGGATGGTGGTCACACCTATTAAAATAGACTTTTCTCTTCTTATCCTTCATACGAATGCACTCGTCTGAAAAGACGCAATCTCCAGGGTTGTGTTCACATGGTCTGCTTACCTGGTGTGATTTGATAAATGTGACTGGTTCTCTTAATCTAAAAACAATCTTGTATTGCTTTAAAAAAGAAAGGCAAACATAAAAAGCAGACATGGACATTAAAAACAGAAAGGAATAAAAAGTAACATTTGCTCTTCTTTACTTCTTAGAGATTTTTATCTTCCCTTTTCCTTTCGCTTTGGTACAGGAGTGGGTGTTGGGTGGGGTGGTGGTTGGGGTGGTGGGGGGTCGGGTAGTGGTGATGTGGTAAACCTAGGACCCTCACACATGCCAGGTAAGCGCTCTATCTCTATTTCAATCCCATTTCTTTTTTGTTTTGTTTTGTTTTCTTTTTCGAGGCAGGGTTTCTCTGTGTACCCTTGGCTGTCCTGGACTCACTTTGTAGACCAGGCTGGCCTCGAACTCACAGAGATCTGCCTGCCTCTGCCTCCCGAGTGCTGGGATTAAAGGTGTGTGCCACCACCGCCTGTCCTCAATCTCATTTCTTTCTAAATATTTTTCTAGCTGGGCGTAGTGGCTTGGGCCTGTGACTCTAGCAGTCTAGATATAAAGGCAGAGGAATGTGCTTCAAGTTGAAGGCCTACACAGTGAGCTCTAGGCACATACATGCACATGCACGTGAAATAAATAAACAAATCTTTTAAAAAAGCATCCCTCTAAACGCCCTAGTGCAAAGTCCTAGTTCACCCCCGTAGAGTCCCTAGCACCTACTAGGTTATTCACACACAGTGTCGCTCTGCCATGGAAAGCCTGACTCCATTGTGCCGGCAACATTTCTCAACCACCAGCCTCATCATCACTGGTCCCCTCCTGAGGGCCACACTCTCAATCTTCAACAGTCCCCAACCTACAGGCCAGCAACCCTACACTGCAGACAAGGCACAGTTCAACGACTAGTCAAAGGCCAAAGAGCATAACTAAAAGACAGAGGTCCCTCTCGGTCTGTTTCTGTATGGCTCCAAAAGCTAACCATTAGCAAGACTACAGATTCTGAAGCTAAAATCAGTCCCAAGGCCTCCATTGATCTACTTCCTTGTTTTAGGAGCAATATGACGCTCGTTATACAGGTGACTCGGATCAGAAGCAGTACAGAGGTACAGCTGAGCCTCAGGCACGGGAAGACAGATGAGGGCACCATCATTTTAACAGAGTTAGCCCTCGGCTGTGACCTGTAACCATTTCAAGTTTGCTGGGGGGCGGGGGAGGGGGCAGGGTCAAAGCAAAATCAACAAGCCCACAAGCTCCCCACAAGTAATCATTAGCGCACTATTTCAGGAGCATGGTTAAAGAGGAGGACCCCCCCCCCCATGTGAGAAGGGACTCGGGCTGCGGGGACTCAGGCTGCAGTGTTTACCACATGGTGTTCACCACTTGGAAGAGGCCGCTGAAGCCCACCTCTCAGGCTATGGGAAAGGACACACTGGAAATCGCAGCTCTCTACGTGAGACTCTCAGCTTTGTCATTAAATACCTAGGTGAGTTTGGGTAAGTACCGACCCCCTTAAGAGCTCCCTTTCTTTCTTCTTGCAAACAGGCATAATAAAACATCCACACGGTGGGCTCCCAGGAAGGTGTGAGTACGTGAGAGATGGACACAGAAGAATAAACGAATTTTGAATCAGAGTGCTTGGGAAATTAACACTTTCATTCGAAGTAATAACCACAATAGTGCTTTGCTGTAGGTTAATTTTAGGGAGAGAGCAAACCAGGCTGGGCACTATCCTACAGTCTACGGCCATGCTACCCTGAGCGCGCCCGATCTCGGAAACTTCTCATGCCAATCTTCCATGGCAGGCAAGTACTTTCATTATCATCTTGTTTTACAGATCAGTAAACTGAGGCAAAGACAGCTTAAGAACTTTCCCACGGTCACTGGATACGCAGGTGAAGCCGGGTTCTGGGTTCCGAGGCCAGGCAGGCTGAATCCAGTCTAGGATTTTTGTTTTGTTTTGCTTTGTTTTTCCTTTTCCCCACATGAAAGGAGATTTTTCACAACCTTGGCTTCCTATTTTCTCAGTTCCAACAGCATCTGTTACAGACCCCTGTAGGGAAAAATTAATAGCACGATACAGTCTATTCCCTCAGCAACTTGTGATGTCTCCAGTCGTGTAAATTTCTTTGTGAAACAAAGAAAACAGGAAAACAACCTTGAAGCTATTCTCACAAACTGGTTGAACGGTTAACACACACACACACACACACAAAAACCAAAACCAATTTTATGTTTCAGCACTGCTATAATTAGATATACCATGTGACCTCACAAGAAAATTCTAAAAGGAATTAACAGTAATGATTTTTTAAAAAAAGTTCTCGAGCTGGAGAGATGGCTCAGAGGTTAAGAGCACTGGCTACTCTTCCAAAGGTCCTGAGTTCAAGTCCCAGCAACCACATGGTGGCTCACACTAGCTATAATGAGATCTGGTGCCCTCTTCTGGCCTGCAGGTATACATGCAGACAGAACACTGTATACATAATAAAAAAAAATAAAAAAAATTTTAAAGTTCTCATTAAACTTTCCTCCTACAGTCCCTGAAAATTAAACCTCACTCTTATCGAAGTAGCAGTTGCCACTTCAATAACAAAGTTCAGTTATGAGAAAAACTTAAGAGGGAGAAGAATCCAGAAGTAAAAACTTTGAAGTCCACACTGTTCACACTTCAAGTCGGTTTCTAGGCTGGCTGGGGATAAAAACCAAAGTAGCCTGGCACATTGACATGTCTTGAATCCCAGCACTTGGGAGGCAGGTGGGTCTCTGTGAGTTCAAGGCCAGCCTGGTCTACCATAGCCAATGAGTGCAAACAAAGAAACAAATTTTAAAAACCAACTATATAAATAAAAAGGAAATTCATTAGCCTACTAAACAGCCTGTTATGTTTTAAACGGTCAGCATAAGAGGTAGGCAGTGGCTACTGGTGAGTTGATTTTATTTCCTTCAAAGTCAGACCCCCAGCTATAGAGGAGTGAGTACCTTCAGAAAGCAAACAGCCAAAACCCAGTTTCTAAGTTAAGAATGTAGGCCACATACGTAATTTGAAATTTTCTAATAGGCACAGGGCAGGTAAAAGAAACAGATAACATGAGTATTAGTGATGTATGTGTAAGTTCACATATCAAAATACAACCATTCAAAAAAATTTTAAAGGAGTTTTTGTTCTGTTGGGTTGTCTTGTTTTGTTTTATAATTTCACATATAAATTCTCCAAAATATGTTGTTTTTCCCTGACAGCACATCTTGGCTTGGACCAGCCACCTTTCCAGTCCAGGATAGCACACATTCTAACAGCTGCCATACTGGACAGCGTGGTTCCGTCAGGTGTTTTACGAGGCCAGCCAGTCGCTCCCTCTCAGGCACCAAGAAGAAGAGTCCCAAATGGCTGGTGCCTCTGCGCTGCAGGAGAAACATTTGTAAAATCTCTTTAGAGGTTCAGATTGTAAAGGCAGGGCTTTTGTTTTCAAGGGAAATCATGTATCAGAATCCCAGGTCAAAGCCTGTAAAGCCATCTTCCCTATCTATGACGGTGCATGGTGACACAAGGGAGGAAGGGTCTATTTCGGCTCATGGTCCCTCGTGGAGCTTAAGAGACTGTGTGCGGAAGCTCACGTCTGCACAGGGACTGATGGTTGAGGCTGGCTGCTTCTCAGAGGACTGGGGAACGGGAATTGGTGCTGGAACCAGGATAGCCACTTCCTTGGCTAGGTCACACGTCGTAAAGTCTCCACAACCCCACCTCCCCCACCCCAAACAGCACCAAGAGCTAGGGGCCAACTGTTCAAACACAGGGGCCTATGCGGGGTGGCTCACATTCAAACTGCGCAGGGTGGTGGTAGTGGGTTATGGATAAGACCAACTGCAGACTGATTTTCAGATTCTAATATGGCGCGACTGCAGTGGCTGCTCAGTGAGCTCATATGGGGGGAAGCGGTGGGAAAGAATGTGGGCGGAGCATACCATCTTCCCACCTCCCTTCCTCGTGAGAGTGAGACAGCCTGGGACATCTCCTCTCCCCAAAGGTTTTCTCTACCTTTTCCTTGGGTCCCATCAGTGGGACAGCATAGTCTTAGCGTACACCAGACCCTGACTAACTCACGAGACCACAGACTCTGTCCAGTGTACTTACTTCATCACTCTTCGTCTTCTCAGCACGGTACCTGACATGAGCACTTGCCCCTACGCCCTGGCTAGCTAGCGGTTTGCCCATCCTCCTCAGATTTGCTTCCCTGTTGTGATAAGACACTAATCAAAACTAACTCTGAGGAGGAAAGGCTTTATGTCAGCTTGCAAGTCCCAGTCCATCATCAAGGAAGTCAGGACAGGAAGTCAGGGCAGAAACCTGGAGGCAGGAACTGAAGCAGAGGCCATGAAGGAACACATCTTATTGGCTTGCTCTCTATGGCTTGCTTAGCTTCCTTTCTTATATATCCCAGGAATACACACATGCCCAGGGGCAGCAGTGCCCACAGTGGGCTGGAGGCTAGGCTCTCTCACATCTGTCATTAATCAAGAAAATGCCTCAAAGACATGGTCATGGCCCCCTTGGCTAAAGGCAGATCTTGAATTGTGGCTTCCTTTCCCTAAGAGACCCCAGTTCGTGTCAAGCTGACAAGGAAAACCTGGCCAGCACGGCCCTGGAACGGAAGTGCTGCCAGGGCACAGAGGTTGCTATTCACTGTGGCTTCGGGGACCATCCATTCCTTTGCTGCCTTTGACTGTTAGAGCCTGCTCCCATGACTGGGCTTGGACTGGAAACACTTCCACCTGTGCTGTCACTGTTAGGATTCTGCTTCAGGCTGCCTACCTGTGATGTCACTGCTTACCTACCATGGGGCTGTGGCCCTGCCCAGGGCCATATAAAAGGGCAAACCTCCACATGGCACTCACTCACACACTCTGTCCCTCTCCCTCTCCCTCTCTCCTCTCCCCAACTCCCCTTCTACCCCCCTACCTCTCTCTCTCTCCCCCCTTTCTCTACCTTTCTCTCTCTCCCCCTCTCACCTCTCTCCCTTTCTCCCCCCTCTCTCCTTTTTCTCTCTCTGGGGTACCCCTCCCCCCCTTTTCCTTCTCCTCCATGCTCATTTAATAAACTCCGTACAGCATAGTAGTATCTGCTGTCCTGTACCTTATTATAACCGGGCACCCTCTATCTATCATCTGCCTTAAATATAACAGTCACGACATCATTAAGCTCTTAGACCCTGCTTCTAAAGACCCACCTGGCATACTGGGTGCTCCCAGACAATCCAGAAAAAGAAAAGAAAAAAAAACCCCACTCATTTCAAGATCTTTAAACTTATCTGAATATGACTCAATTTTGGGACTATGGAGTGAGCATCTTAGAGCAAGGCACTCATGATTAGGCCTACCACAGGCTATTGAGAACAATGAGGTGACAGAGTTGATAGGCAGGCCAATGACAGAGCTCAAGCTCCACAGGAGGATTGTCACCAGGAGAGTGGCATGCGGGAGACCTCTCTGGTAGCAGAATGACAGAAGGCAGGGAGCAAGTTCACAGATGGAGGGGGCAGAAGTCACAGACCACAGGGGGCCACAAACCACAGGGGGCCACAGACCACAGGGAACCACAGACCACAGGGAGCCACAGACCACAGGGAGCCATGCTGAACACGGAGGAAGACTAGGATGAGCAGCAGGCAGTATTCAGGGGGTCCCCAAGGGAAAAGCCTCAGCTCAGAAAGAAGCTGATGGAGACTGAAGACAGGGAAACCTCTAATGCTTATCTTCAGAAATACTTGTGTGATTTTTTCCCCCTGTCTGTTTAAAGTTACCTTAAACCGAGTCCACACAGGGACCAAAACATGACGGTGTTTTCTACAAAAGAAATGGTGTGAGAATTTGCTCCGTTGTGTAGGCATGCAGTATGGGAAACTTCTATTAGGTGCTCAAAAATGCTGAAGAGAGCACGAGGGCTGGCCTGATCTCCCGGTGTTGTTGTTTTCCCAAATCACGTCATCTTAGTCTCAAAGCAGCCTCATTAAGGGTTGGGAGTTTTCAAAGGTTTAAAAGGCAAAAATGGATTGGAAATTTCAAAGTCAGAAATAAAATCTGATGGATTCTTCTGCCTGAGGTGGAGTGATTAAGCCAGCTTTGATCTTAAAGCCTTGAGTTCAAATACCGCCTTTGCATCTTTACTAGCTTTGTGCCCCTTTGTGGAAACTTAACTCTCCAGTCACTGGCTTCCTCGTCTTTCAAGGAGAGTCTGTGCACATCATGAGTAGCTGTGAGGGTTGTAAATGACATCCCATTTCCCACCTAACCCTGTGTAATCGATAAAGGAAATCATTACTAACTCAAAACCTTGTCTGGGAGAATTATAGTTGGAAAAGCATAGGTTTATTACGAATACATTTAATAAGGCTAAAGTAGTTTAATTAAAATAAAAAAGAACCCACACAACTACGGATTTCAGATCTGGAAAGAAACAGACCAGTTTCCTTGTAGGATAACTGAGTAACGTCACGACATGGGTTTTCAAATCTGCGGGATCGGTGCCAGCTGGGTTGGATTTCTGGAGCTCCTGCTTTAGCTATTAATGTTCCACTGGGCTCCACTACAAAGGAACATAGTAAAACTCACAACAACTTTAACCATCTGTCCTGGCATCAAGAGTAAAGCAAAGAGTCCTCAGCTTGTGAGCGAGCTTGGATCCCTGAAACCCTGAAAGAATATACATGTTGCAAACTGGAGTTGGGAAACTGGAATTTAATTTTCTAATAATAAATGCGGAAATGTATTTCTCTGGAAAAAAAAAAAGAACAGCCATTTTTGGGGACCAGCCTCAGGATTGGTATAGATGGTATTTGGTTTCCTGGTAAAGATGCAACCAAGCAGTTCTCATCACACAGCATTCTGGATCTTGCTAGGGTCATGTGATTGACGTGGAAGCACAGCCCCCCCCCCCCCGCCACCGCCACCCCCACTTCTGTAATGAAAAGCCATCCCGCCCTGTAACTGACCACTCGGAAACAATTCTAGCTCACATGTGCTGAATTGTCCCTTCCCGGGCCAAGATACAAGAGACAGAGATCATCCAACCATGGCCAATGCTCCGGATGGACGAGACAACTTCATGAAGCGTCACACCACTGAGACCACAGGGGAAGAAGAACAGGAGAAGCTGACGCCTAAGCCTAAGAGACCACTAACTACCAGCATAGTGACAGTAAGGCCCACAGTGCGGCATGGTGTTGACATTTAACAATGCACAGAAATCCACAGTTGTCCCTTTTAAGCAGCGGTTCTCAACCTTTGGGTTTTGACTCCTCTGGGGCTCTAACTACCCTTTCACAGGGGTCACATATCAGGATATGTGGTAGTCTGCATATCATATACTTACATTATGATTCATAACAGTAGCAAAAGTAGAGTTATGAAGTAGCAACAGAAATAATTTTGTGGTGGTGGTGGGGTCACCACACCACTGTACTAAAGGGTCACCACATTAGGAAGGCTGAGAACCACGGGTGTAGGGAAAGCAGGTAAAACAACTTAAGGTATAGGCGCCTAAAGTAACAGTTTGGACAATCGGCCTCCGCCCCCACCCCCACCCCCGTTGTGGAGTCTAATTACCAAAGGATGGCAAATGAAATGCCGATCTTCACTATCCACACATGGCATTTTATGACAGCATCTTCTGGATGCTTCTTCACCTTATTAAACACACAGCGAGGCTGCCCATAAAGTCAAGCCATTCAACAAGCATATCCATCATAGTTAATGGCCTTTGTGAAAACCTGCCTGAACCGCCTGAGGGACAATTTTGTAATTAGGAGCAAGCGTGGGATGGCCTTCTAGTGTGGAGCTTCTCATTGCCCAGGTCTCCTGGGGAGTGAGAAGGGAGGATTCTCAGCCGACAGCTATATACATCTGTGGAGGGAGGCGGCACCCTACACACGAGGGCAAGCAGAGATCCCTGCCCTGTCCCCTCGGTTACCGAGAAGGAATCTAGAAGCCACGACAACATCACTAGGTGCCACACTATTTCCTTGGAGCTGACACAGCTCAGCCTGCTAAGAATGCTCGGAAATATGTTTGTAATACCCTGGAAAACACCACTATAACTCTGCATTCTTTATCTCAGTGCCATTCCAGTATACACTGGGAGCCAAACCAACAGCACACTTCGAAGATATCCAATAGGTCCTCAGAGAGTCTGTGCCCCTCCCGCTATCATCCCATTGCTGGGGACGGTGGTCATCCTTGGGTCTGGGTGACGTCTAACCTTTGTCCTCTTGCTGCCTCACATTGGCTATTGTATTCATTATTGCCCAAGGAAGAAAAGAGGATGCTGGTGCAGGGCTGAGCAAGAAACTATGTCTGGAGAGGTTTACTTAAGTTTTAAACGCCATTTGTCTCATTCACGATTAAATCATACTGGGGGGTGGGGGCGGGGCAAAAAGCCAATCTTCCCAGAATAAAATTGGTGAGAGGAAAAAGAACACACGAAGGAGCGAGCGAGCGAGGAGACGAGTAAGAGAGACAAGCAGACGGGTGCTCCAGGCCGTCTCCCTCCACCGTATGTTTTAGCTCACACCCATATGCTCACTGACAGTTCCCATCTGCTTTCTCTTTTACTGTATGAAATTGGGGTGAGGGCAGGAGCAGACACGTGTGCACTTCGTATCTCCGAAAGTTGCTGCAGATGCAGAGAATCTGGGAGCTTGGGAGATAGGACAGCTAAGTCAAAGGGAACTCCCACCAGGCTAGGGAGTGCTCCAGATTGGTGGTGGTGGTGGCAGTGGTCATGGTGTGTGTGTGTGTCTCTGTGTGTGTGTGTGTGTGTGTGTGTGTGTGTGTGTGTTGTGTGTTGTGTGGGATGTGTGTGTGTGTGTGTGGTGGGTGTTGTGGGGATGTGGGTGTACATGTGGTGTATGTGTCTCTGTGTGTGTGTGGTGTGTGTGTGTGTGTGTGTGTGTGTGTGTGTGTGTGTGTGTGAGATGTGGGGGGGGTGTTGTGGCGGGGGTGGAGATACGTGTAGTGTGTGTGTGTGTGTGGTGTGTGGTGTTTGGGGTGGTGATTCTTCCTGCCTGCTCTGCAGGGTCAGGTCTGTCACAAGGTCCTATCATAGGCACTGCATGGCTCTGTGGTTCAGCTGGGGGCCTATGCCAGAGGCCTGAGCACGAGCAACAGACCTAACAAGTGTGATTGCAGAAGGTTTGGCATAGAAGAGATCACTGACGCCGTCAGTGGCCAGTGCCCTCACTTGGACCAGCAAGCTGCTGATAAAGTCAGAAATCCAGGCATGTTTTATTAACCTCAGTGATTGTTTGATCTGATAAAGCATTGGGTCTTCCACTCTTCCCAGCAGCATAAATTATCAGAACTAAAAAAGTGAAAACAACTCTATTTTCTACCAAGTAAGGAATATACAATAAAAAGATCGGATTATCTATTCAATAGCATATTATTGGAGAGTTAGAAGAAATGGGGAGCACACCATGCCATGGCTGGAGCTTGAAACCATGCTAAGTGAGAGGAGGGAGACACAAGGGGACAAACAGAATTGCGCTCATGTCTGTAAGGGCAGAGAGGAGAAGAACGGGAGGTTAGGGCCGGAAGAGGGCAGGATGAGGCAGGATGTTTATAGGACCCAGTGGGAGGAAGTCAGGTCACCGGGAATGTGCCACCGAAAGATGTAGGAACCCTGCACCCTTCTTTTCCCTTCGGCTTCCCTCTCCCCGTGGTGAGCAACTTCTCTAGTTCCCGGTCCTGCCATGAGGGGCTGTGCCACCACAGCACCAACAGAAGTAGGGCTCAAGAAGCCATGGGCGGAAACCTCCAAATCTCTTTAACAACATAAATACTGGGTCTGGCTTAGGCTTTGGAACTCTCAAAGCCCACCCCAGTGACATCACCTTCCACAACAAGGCCACACCTCCCAATCCTTCCTAAACAGTTCCATTACCTGGGAACTAAGCATTCAAAATGCAAGTCTATGCAGGCCGTCCTCATGCAAACCTCCACAAACAGTGGCTCCCTATGACTCGTCCACGCTCTTGGATCTCTAGAAGACCTATTTTGAACTTGCAGTGGGTGGGAGTTAATACGCATGTGATCTCTACCTAAAGTCTGAGCTCAGGGCAAACAGGGGCTATCTCTCCATCATCTGTATGCCTTCCACGGTGGGCACAGTGTTGAGGAAACTTTGATTGGCATGACTGCGTTTCTGCTCTTCACAGAGGAGGTAAAACCTGCAACGATTGGAAAGCTATTGCGTCTGCCGAGCATGAAACCCTGTGTGGCTAGCCCTGAAGGGCAAAAGACTTTGAAGTTAGGGCATCTTTTAGCAGCTTTTAGAGACGGTAGAACTCAATTTCAAGGACAGGTAGCATTTACTTTAAAAAACAAAAACAAAGCAAAGCAGCCTTCTAGGGAATGCAAACTGTCAACAAAACTTATCTTGACCCTTGATCTTGTCTGTGTGTCACATTCCCAAGTATGACGACTTGAAGTTCGCATAGTGCCTAGTAAATAGTGTGTGGCCAATAAGAACTTGTTGAATAAAAAAAATCATAATGAAAAATGAGTTTCAGCCTGATCAACATGAACCTCTGCATTTTCCTTTTCTTTCTTTCTTTTTTTTATTATTTTTAATTTTTTATGTGCATGCTCTTTAATACATCGTTAAAGAATCAACAGACTATTTGTACTATAGTGTATTTAGCAAAGCAGAAAAAAAAGTCCTTCTCCAGGCTTTGTTCTCTAAGAGCCATCATAAATACACAGGCCACAGGGACCCTCACAAACAGAAGAGTATGATGCTGGTCTCTTGTGAACTTGTATCATCTAGGCAAGAAGCCGTGCTTGGTCCCACCCACTCAGCCAGGACAATAATCACTCTGACCATCCCATGCTGTTCCCTACTGTCTTCCAGACATCAACAGGCCAGGGCTGGTCTGATGTCAGGGCCCTTTGCATTATTGGCCATTCTCAGGACATTCCCATGGCATACAGTCTGCCTCCTTAACATTTCAGATCAAGCTTTACCCCCTCAACGAGGCCTTCGGTGCTATCACACCATGAGGGGAGGAATATGCCTGCTTTGTTTGCTGTTTACTCCTGGCACCCAGAACACTGCCTGCACATAGAAGGCGCTCTAGAACACCGCCCGCACGTAGTAGGCACTCTAGAACACCACTCACCCATAGTAGGTACTCTAGAACACCACCGGGATATAGTAAGTAATCTAGAACACCACCTGCATACAGTAGGTGCTCTAGAACACCGCCTACACATAGTAGGCACTCTAGAACACCACTTACCCATAGTAGGTACTCTAGAATACCACTGAGATATAGTAAGCAATCTAGAACACCACCTGCACACAGTAAGTGCTCTAGAACACTGCCTTGCGTAGTACGTACTCTAGAACACTGCCTGCACATAGCAGGTGCTCATTAAATATTTGCCAAATATATTTTTATGATGAATGCCAACCATTGAAGCACTCTGTTATCTGAGAGTTCCTAGTCTATAATAAATGTCACCTTCAAAGTTTCAGAGCTTGGGATGGATGACTGGATGGCTCAGCAGTTGATTGATTTCTGTTCTTGCAAAGGGCCTGGGTTTGATACCCAGCACCTTTGTTAGGCAGCACACAACCATCTGTAATGCTAGCTCCAGGGGATCCCACATCTCAGGCTTCCTGGGACACTGGCGCTCAGGTGCACATATACAATACAGATACACACACACACACACACACACACACACACACACACACAGAGGACTAAAAATGAAAATACAATCTCTTAAAAAAGCTTAACTTAAAAAATGGGCAGAGCTCCACACGTTTGTGCTATCACCATGCCATCTTTAGTGGTTTCCCTTTCTTACAACCAAAGTTGCCTAAGAGGACTCATCGTTGTGTGTTATGCAAATAGGCAAACAGTCGTCAATCAGCGTCGCACAACCAGCAGCTCATTCATAAGAAATCCTGAAGCAGCGCACAGTCACCATTGGACTTGGCCTCTGTGAAGAGACCCAGAGTCCCCGCCTTCTTCAGAGAGAAGGGACTGAGAGTCAGCAGTGTGGATCCTCAGCTAAGTTTAAATAAATGAGTACAGGCAGCACCGTCACCCAAGGATGGAAACCCAAACCCACTATTTTCATTCAAATATAGCTCATGTTTTAGGCATTAAAAAAAATTCTTCAAAAGGAGAAACCCAGAAAACAAACAGCTTCACACTGCTCAGAATAGCAGCCGGAGGGGGAGCCGACACTCAGCACCCGCCCCCCCTTCTCACCGCAAGATCTTAGCTGATGTCGCAATGCATTTCCCTAAGGTTTAGGCTTAATCTATTCCATACGGTAGACGTTTGTAACGGGTCTGACAGCTGCGGCTAGTTAGTGTTGAAGAAGAGCCATGTAGCTGGGCCTGGTGGCCCATACCTGTACTTTCAGCACTCCAAAGCTGAGGCAGGGGATCAGGAGTTCAAGGTCAGACTGAGACACATAAAAAGACTTTGTCTCAAAAATTAAATAATAT
The DNA here is from genome assembly GCF_964271855.1 of Acomys minous. Lineage (NCBI taxonomy): Eukaryota > Metazoa > Chordata > Mammalia > Rodentia > Muridae > Acomys > Acomys minous. The sequence continues at coordinate 86,872,620 of NC_140497.1, forward strand.
TTTAAAAATTTAAGAAAGGAGAAAGGCAGGAAATGAAGAGCGTGTGAGGTGACACATGTTAATTTACTACATTACAATTACTGCCTGGCGTAATACAACAAAATATTGGGCTGTACTGTGCAAAGTTTCTTTTTTTTTCTTTTTCCATTTTTTGGTGTGTGGCAGCACATGAGTTGGGGTGTTCATGTACAGGATGAAGGCCCAAGGTTGATGTTAGAAACCATCTTTGATTGTTCATCCAAACTGAGGTTTCTCAATCAAACTCAGAGCTCATCGATACCACAATTCTCACCAGGCAGCTTGCTCTGGGGCTCCAGGTTCTAACTTTCGGGTCTGGAATTACAGGCAGGGTACCATGCTTACTTGGCATGTATAACATGGGGCCTGCAGATCTGAACTCTAGTCAGGACATTGGGTTTGGCAAACACTTGTCACTGAGTTCTCTCCCTATCCCCACTGTAAGCAACTTTAAGTTGCCTGTTAAAACTATTTTTTTAAAAACCAAACAGGAAAACATACATAGAAGTTTAATTAATGTGTGTGTGTGTGTGTGTGTGTGTGTGTGTGTTATGCACATGTGTGTGCTGGTAGCCTCAGAGGCAGAAGAAGGCATCAGGTCCCCTGGAGCTGGAAGTTCTAGATTGTTGTCATCCACATGATGTGGAGGCTGGGAACTGAACTTAGGTCCAATAGAAAAGCAACAAGGGCTCTTAACCTTTGATCCCTCTCTCCAGCACAAAGGCATTCTTTAAACTTAAAAAAATTAAAATAAAGAAGGTAAAGGCATTAATATTTGTTGACACTTCACAAGTCCCATCCACTTTGCTTATTTGCTCATTTTTATGGTACTTGAGATTGAGGGAAAAAAAAATCAGGTCTCTCGTTTGTTTGTCTGTTTTTGAGACAGAGTTTCTCTGTGTAGTTCTGGATGTCCTAGAACTTGCTCTGGAGACCAGGCTGGCCTTGAACTCATGATTTGCCTGCCCCTGATTCCCTGAGTGCTGGGATTACATAGGTGTGTGCCTGGCCTGATTTACTCTTTAAACAATATTGAAGGCAGTTTCTACAAGTTTAAGATGAGGGGGGGGGTGTGGGGGGGGCGTGACACAAGATTCCATGAGAAGCCGCCACACACTAGGAAGCAGTATAGCTCGGGGCTCCAACTGGCCCTGCAGGAACCTAAGTCATCCGATAGAGCCAGTTATCCCTATAACTCTGCTTTTAAAAGTTTAACGAGAAAGAGAAAGGTGGGGAATCCCATCAAAACTGGGCAAAGAGTCAAAGAAACTGACTCTGAAATCTGTTTTACTAGACATGAATAAAACTGTATCTTTTTTTTTCCCTCCTGGATAGTAGACAAGCATGGAGCAGTAAGGGAAGAGGGGACTGCCTCTGACACGGATTTTGTTGCTTGCTTTTGATCACTCCCCATGGCAGGGGCTGCCTCACCAGGCCACAGGGAAAGAGGACAAGCTCAGTCCTGCTCTGACTTGATGAGCTGGGGTGAGTGGGGAGGGGAGCTCCCCTATTCTGAGGAGTAAGGGAGGTGGGTGCGGGAATAGGGAGGGAGGGGAGGACTGGGAGGAGAGGAGGGAGAGGGCTACAATCGAGATGTAAAGTGAATAAATAAATAAATAAACTTTTAAAAGTATGGAGCTTCTCTCAAACCCTACCATGTTGAACAATATAGCAAAGCTGTTTTCTACCACATTCTGTAAGACACATTCACACGGACAGATAGGAAGGTGTGCATTGATTGTGTGTCAGCAACATAGGAAAAAGAAACAGTTGGTAATTCCATGGGAACATGGTTATCTTCTGGCTGGGGATGGAGCACTGTCTACGCAGCACCCGGCACCACCTCTCACATCACGTTCATGTTTAGATAATTAGATGGACGCCACTTTCATACGTTTGTAGACTATCTGCTATATCTTAGGGCTTAGCAGCAAGCCAACGGTGGCGTCCTCCGTGTACCCATGCTGTCAATGACATCATCACTGCTGGAAGTGCTAATGGAAAATCAGTTCCCAGCTAGGTCGTAGCTGCTGCCAGAAGACAGTGACAGCCTGAGACTTTGGGGGCAATGTCTCTACACATAGTTTGCTTCTGACTCCTGACACCACTGCCCCCTCCGCCCCCATGACAGACATTACTAATGGATAGAGGCATCCCTTTTCTCCACTTCCCAAACAGTCTGAGCACACACTGTCAACAGTCATTGCAGCATCAGGCAATCTGATGTACTAGAACGGATGCAGGCTCAGGCAGCAAAGAGATCTAGGCCCTGTACCCCAACTTCAACACTTACTGGTTTCCAGATAAAATTACTTACCTCCTGGATAGACGTCTTGTTTTGTTTTTATTCTGAAAAATAGGGATATCACTTGCCTTCAAAGTTGCTTTAAAGACTGAATGAGAGTATAGTCTTTTTACTGTTAGGAACTTTACTTCGTTAAGCCTGTTGTTAAAAGGCTCTTTGTAAGGCTTGAATCTACACATTTTTCCACCCTCAAGGTCACGCCACGCACATTCTGTCTGTAGGCTGCTGAATTGAGTGCTCTGACGCTAACTTCCATTTGGACTTTCACTGTGTTAGGAAGCCAGTAGGCAGGCCCAGTGCTGTGGGCCTTACTGAGTTTGGTTTTACCAGGGTTGTAGGAAGCAGAAGAACTGGGTGAGAAGACAAAGTCAGGGCCTGGACCTGTCATATCCAAGGATGCCAAATCATAGATGCTAATGAGGTCACTTCTGCATGAGTCACGAGTTAGATGCTGGTCTAGCCCTACTCCCCACAGGTAGAAGAATCAGGTAAATCACACAGAGGGAAGGGAGGAAGGGGAGGAGAGAGAAAGGGGGAGGTGGGAGAGCACCAAATAAATGAGTATCTTCTCAAGAGAAACATTTTCACAAATCGTGTGGAACACTTGTTACACAAGCTTCCCAGTTACTAAGTGGGAAAAGCTGACTCCCTCTCACCCATTTTTCCGAGCAATAAGAGACTTTAAATCAGAAAATTAAGAGCATACTGAGAAACTAGCATGCCTATAATCTTAATTCCACCAACATAAACATTCTAAAAGCTAGAGTAGAAAGAAGTAAAGAGAGAAAAATGAAGAGCCAGGGAAGAGGAAACTTTCTTAGAAAAAATAATAAACACAAAGCTTTTGGTTGGGGTGAGGGGGGAAGGGCAGGGACTTGTTAAGTAGCCCAGGCTGGCTCAGGGCTCCTGGATCCTCACATCACCTCCTAAAATGCTGGGATTTTAAGTGGGAGGTACTCCATCTAGTTTAGAAATTTCTTCTTCTCCTAATTTTAAGGGTTTTTTGGGGGGGGGGGCGCAAGATATACAACTTTTATTCTTTTATGTACATTGGCCCACATGTATGTCTGTGTGAGGGTGTCAGATCCCCTGGGACAGGAGCTACAGACAGTTGTGAGCTGCTATGTGGGTGCTGGGAATCGAACCCAGGTGCTCTGGAAGAGCAGCCAGTGCTTTCAACCACGGAGCCATCTCTCCAGCCCCACAACTCTTACTCTTTGTTGCTGTAAAACAGTGGCAAGAACACTATCTGAATTTTGATTAACCATTAGTTTTTCCAGATCTGCAATTTCTGGAATACACTCTGAATCTAACACCCAAGGAGAAGGAAGTCACTAGGCCAGTTAATCGTAAATGCTACAGTCTGGTCTATTTAAAAAATATGTGTGTTAATCAACATTTTAGAGAGTTATGGGTGACTATTCAGGCAGCAAACTGTCTCTGTCTTTTTTTTTTCTTTTTTTTTAATTTGGAAGCTGCTAACCTGCACTCCCAGCATACTCAGATTAATTTTACTCCTTCTCAAGTTTCTGATGGAGTTGAAGTTTAGTTTCACAATGAAGCTTAGTTGTTTAGAGGTTAAGATGTTTTTTAGGTCTAGATAGATGTTTTAAGTTGATAAAGGGATGATAGATATTGAGTTACATTCAGAATTTTAGACTCACCAAGATAGGAAAATGTTTTCTTCAAGGCTGCCAAATACAAACAGCCAAAACACTAAGAATGTAACATGAATATCATTACTGATTGTTCTGTGGTTCTTCTTGCTATATGTAGTTTATTTTATATGTGTGTAATAACAAATGTATATGTAAAAAAAAAAACAAGAAGAAAATAAAAAAAATCAGAAACCCAATGAAGTAAGAATATGGATGGGCCCTCTCAATGTTCCAAGAGCTTGTGTAAGCAAAGCAACAAAACAAAACAATTTCTTCAACACTATATTATGAGCTAAGTGCAAAGACAGCAACAAGCAGGGAAGCAAAAAGCAAATGGGACTTGGGACACCTAATGCAGACTGAGGAGGTGGAAGGTAGAAGACAGGCAGGCTAGGCTGTTCCTTTGAAGGGAGGAAAACTGCATAAGGAACATTCTAGAATGTTTGTAACTATCAGTCTCAGTCAAGGCTTCCTACATACCTCAGATGTCCCTGCTGCCTAGTGGGCATGTCAGCGCCTCTGCAGAGTGCTAATGCTAGGAGAGCTTTCCTCACAGGGAAACTCACTTTGGCGAAGCTGTCAAGCTCTGGGGTGAAGGGAGGTCAGGGGCAGACACAAAGAGAAGCAACCTTTGTAGAGACTTGACAAGAGGCCACCCAAAAGTCTTTGGGAGGGAATGAGAGGCAGGCCTTGTGCTGGTGACATGGGGCCACCCTGTATACCGTGTCCTGCCCTTTGAGGCCACCGCCGTGTCTGCATCCTAATACTAACCAAAGCTGACTTACACAAAGTGCAAGAGGCTTGTGCTGTATGTCCAGTCCCTTAAAGCAGGAGAAGTTAGAAAGAAAAGTCAGGGTTAAGATATAGAAGACTGACCAAGAACAGACCTCACAGGAGCAGGATTAGGGTGGTGGTGGTGGTGGTGGGGAGGTCTGGCAGTATTGGGGGATCCATCTGGTTCCTTTTCTGTGTATATGAGTATTTAAAGGTGTCTCTGACGCTTGAGGATGTTTTCCAAAAGGGTAAGTGGAGGCAGGGCAGGCGGAAAGGAGGAGGATTTATGGGGGTGAGGGTTTTTTTTTTTTTTTTTTTAAATTCTCTCCCCTCCTTTGAGAAGCCAGGCCTCTCTTTCAGTACATTTATTCACATTCTAGCCAGCTGCGAGACGGGGTTGAAAGCCAAGTCTCTGCTGCCAAAGTTCACTCTTCAAACTGGCGGCCTGAGCTCTGATAACCAGTTAAGACGCTCAACACAATCCCTGCCTTTTGGTGGGAAACAGAGGCGCCGTTGTGTGCGGATACGTTTTCAAGTTCGACTTGTCTACAATTATGACATTCAAAACAGGGGCGATTAGGTTCAACCGGTGTCGCAGTGAAGGGAATGCCTGCGTCCACGCAGGCTCCCTGTACGCACCCCTACCCCACCTCCACCCAAAGAATATTTGGACTCTCCTGCTAATGGTCAGAAAAGTAAACCGGCAGAGGCTGTGACTACTCAGAAAATTGAAAACTATCTCAAAAATTTCCCCCATATGTGTGATCTATTCCGTTTCTAGGAAGTGTACTATTCTTTAAAATCAAAGCATCTGATATAAGGTCCTAAAAACTAATAGCTCAAAAATTTAAAGCACAGACATACAGAACATTTAGAAAAACAAGAGGGGAGAAATTGCCTTCCACTCACACCAAAGATTTGTGTTATTTTGTAAAAACTATGGTGTTTTTTTTAGAATTGCATAAGTTAGGTTCATCTATCCATTCAATGCACACATGAAAAAGGGCTGCCATTAGGTTATACCAGGTCTGTCCCTCATCATGCCCATCTGTGCCCAATAACCCCACCCCCACTCCTGACTCCAGGTGGGGAGAAGTAAGTGTAGCATGGCTCGGATCCTCAGGCCATGTGAGAAATGTGAAAGATAATAGTAGGAAGAAAAACAAAACAAAACATACGTGTCCTAAAGTATGAAAACACAAATCTGGGTATCTACTCAGATCAGGCATATATAGAGGGTATCCACTGTCCATCCACACCTAACAAGAGGCTGCCCACCCTGCTGCCTGAGAGACGGCTGAACATCAGATTAATGTCTCCCAGAGGCCAGCATATCTGTCTACTAAGCAGATGAGCCTTATTTGAAGGAACTGAAGGATAATGGGCAGACTCTGGTAGAAGAAAAACATCAAGGTCAAAGGTGTTCTTTGGGGAGGTTTTTTTCCTATCACAACAGGATCAGAGGGAGACTAGGTATAAAGACACCCCAGAAGCTAGTCTGCTCATCAAAATGAGGCTACTGAGACCAAGAGGAGGGTGCTAACCCTGGTACCTAAAGGAGAAAATGGAACCTGGGTCTTCTCCATTGACGGCTTTGTACTATAAGGACCTCTAAGAATTGTGTAACTTAGGGCAAAAGAAACCAGGTGGTATTTTTCAGTTGAAAGTACTCTCTATATTACTGAAATCATGTTTGCAGAGTAAATTACAAAACAATAAGATCATTTCAATAAATTTTTAAAAAGTCTTTTGAGAAAATTCAATATAAAAAAAATCGAGTAATCAAGGATGGAAGGAAACTTCAGTGACCTTACAATGGGCGCCTGTGAGATCCCTATAACTAACTCTGTATTTAGAGGTTAAATGCCAGAACGTTGTCCTTGGGATTAGGACCCACTCGTGGCCTCTATTCATCCCTAAACTAGATGGCAGACCAATGAGATGATTTAAAACTAATGAAGACGTATAAAGGACCTCAACTAGCTAAAGATATTGAGGGGAAAAAAGGGTGAAGAATTCTATATACTACCCATCACATGACTTGTTAGGACGCTGTACTAATCAATGAAGCATGGTATTAGTACGAAGGTAAATACACAGACCCATGCAACAACAACAAAAAAAGGGTCAAAAAATGGGACCATGCACGGTCAACTTATTCTTTATAAAGCATCAATAAATAAAGGGGCTTTTACATAGATAGCCTGGAACATCGTGTATCTGTGCATGTAAGACAAACAAACAAACCCTTAGTGAACATCACAAACTAAAACTGAAATTGGGTCACAGAGCTAAATATAAGAGATGAAGCATTAAAGCACTTCAGAAGATACAGGATTAAAAAACAATGTGATGACCTTGCACAATGATAGGCAGCTCGAAACCACGATGTGATGCTACTACACTGTCACCTCGTTGGCTAAAATGCTAAGAGGTGATGAGCATATAGATGACCAGTTAGGATGCAAAATGGTACTGCTTTAGAAAGCGTAGACATTTCTTCTAAAGGTAAACCAACCTCATGACAAAGCCATTGCACTCCTGAGTATTCAAAGGAAGTTAAAAAGGGTTTCCACATCATAGCGTGTACATAAGATGTCTGTGCTGCCTTTATTTGTAGTAGTAAAAACTGCAAACAATCCACGTGTCCATCAGATCACAACAGCATGGAGGAATCTCAAAAGAGGTCCACCAAGCGTGAGAAGCCAGTCCACAACCCAACCCTACATTCCCCCACACGCCTGACACAGGGGGTAACTACTATATGAGCTCATTTTTTTAGAACCTCAGGAAATACGAACCGATACAGTAAAAGAAAGCAAATCAGAGATTGCTTAGGAAGACAGGGCGGGGAAGCATAAAGGAAAGGACTTCAAAAGGACATGACAAAAACGTCGGAGGAGCATCGGCACTAGGAGGGCTCAGCGGCAAACAGTGTCAAAACTTACCTAACTGTACAGTGTAACTATGAAGAATTTACTGGGTGCCAACTACTCTCTTAAAGGAAACTATACAAAAGGAAGCCATTTGTAAATCTAACTGGGCATCGCCGAGGCCGGGGTCAGGATGGATGGTGACGAGGGCACGGCAAGGAAGAAACGGAACCTGGACTGTCCCTGTTGTTTGACTACGAACCTCCATTTCATAACACAGCTCGGGGCAAAAGAACACAGCAGGTGACTGCAGCAGCAAGCAAAACAACACAACAAGCAAACAAACAAACCCACAGCCAAGCAAACAAAAAAAGCAATAACAAAACCCCTCAAAGACTGAAGTCGCCAGGGTGAGAGTGGCAGGCAGAAAGTTCCCTGCATTGCAATGGATCCTGGGGTCCTTCCCAGGTCCCTCCCCAGTAACTTACCTGATTAAGGGGGGCCCCTCACCTATGCTACAGCTCCCTTGCTATGACCATTCCAGCCCCAGTTCCCCTGTGACCCAATACAATCCTCTTATGAGGTGTTGGTCCCAAAGGATCCCCCAATAAAATATCTGCATACAGAACCCCACTTTTCCAAGGAGCATGACCTAAGTCATCTCTCCGAGGCAACTTTAGGAAATTGAATGTCCCTGGGAACAAACAAACAAACAAACAAACAAACAAAAAACAAAACAACAACAAAAACGTACTGGAAAACCAAGGACCGAAAGAACGGGTTTTCTTAAGTTGAACAGAGAAAAGGGGAGAAAAAAAAAAGCATTGTTTTCAGTAGAGAAAAACGAACCATCATTAGGACTGAGAAGCAGTAACAGCCAAGGGCAGAAAACCGGTCTGTGTGTATTATGAGTAAGTATTCTGCGATGCTGACATCATCTTTCAATGGTAGCAAGAATAAAACCTCTACCAGTTCTGAGACCCGAAAGCCAGTCTGCTGGGCTGCTGGCCCCCAGGAGAGTCTACCGTTAATACTAATGTCAAGAAAGAGTTAAAAGTTATAGTGCTGAGTCCAGATTCCTGCTGCCTGTCTTGGGGAGGATATGAAAATAAGGGAATCGGAAGAGTGGTGTTTACTTAGTTTCCTGGCACTGGAGGGGGGCCAGGGGGCTCCCGGGAACTCTACAGGAAGTCATCTTTTCTGCCTGAATGGCTGGATTTTAAGAAAAGAGGACTGGTAGTTTCGCCATGTCCTTGTACAGAGGGGACAGGAGACAGAGGACACTAATGAAGGGATGGGGCTTGCTCCCCAGGTCAGATGACTACAGGGTAAGGATAAGTGGAGGAGCTGGGAAGGCACCCAGCTCAATCACCAAGCACGTGCCAGGGTTCCTGCCCTGTGTCAAATACAATCTTTTACGTCTAGAGATTTTCTGGTTTTGTTTTGTTTTGTTTTTTATCAGTCACTGGGTTTTGTGTGTCTGTCTAGTTAAGACGCTTGAGAGTTCCAACCCTGTCTACTGACCTGTGTGTCTGGAAAAGCATCCCGCCCATGGCTGTTCCTGGGGTCTAACTCCCTTCAGCTGGGGCAGGAGCACAGGGTAGGCACAAGGCCCTGGCTGTGAGACAGATATGGACTGTGCCCCATCCTCAGATGCACAGAGTAAACCCTAAGGCCCAATATGATGATGATGACGTCAGGAGCGGAGGCCTTAGAAAAGAGGCTGGACCACGAGGATTCAGAGGGTCCCATGAGGACCTCTCAGCCCTGCACATAAGGCTCCACTAGGAGGAGGGAGGCCATCTAAGAATCAGAAGGATGCCCTCTTCAGACAAGTCCTTCATCCAGGATCATCTACACTCCTGGTGTTTATAGCCTCTGCTGGCTTGTCACAGCTTGTTACGACAGCCCAAAGTGGCCGGGAAAAGCCCTAGCTCTGCAACTTAGCACCATGCAAGCTTCTCATAGGATACAATTTACTGTACCTCTGTCATCTCAATTGCAAATGCAGTGACAAAGTTGTAAGAATCTGTGGCCACAAATCTTCCCAACATTTGGTTTTGCTACTACAAATGAGAGAGAGAAAAAAATAATAATAATGCTTAGCACTCTGTCTTCCTAATTAGCTGAGCTCAACCCCAGGACCTAACTAAACATATACCAAAAAGCTACCACACATCTCTGTCTGCTACCTAAGTCCCCTGAGCTGACATCTTTACTGCAAAATATTTGGAAACTGTTAGGCTATATTTGGAATGCATACAGTGCACAGATTCTCTCCTTGCAGTTTGCATACCAACTACACAGTTGGCTTTTTAAAAAAAAAATCACCTATGTGATTTATGATCTCTGACCCTGTTAGAAATTCATATCTCACTGGCCATTAGGTACCTACATTTCCAAAGCCTTCAGAAGCAACATTATCCGAGCCAGGCAGCTTTGACTATCTCCATCTTCCATAACTGGTCCTCCTGGCAGGAGAGATACAGACTTCCTTACAATGAAGGCCCAGGAGCCTTCATTAGGAGTCTTCACTAGGGTTAAGATCCCGTCTCTTGTTACTTAAAAGCCATGCACCCTTTGGCAAGTCACTCAACGCCTTCTCCCCCTTTAAATGAAAAAAAAAAAAAGTAATAGTAATAGTGGTATCTTGTAAGAATATGACAATAGATGCATACACTTAGGTAATTCCTAGCATGCCATTAAGTCAATGAATATTAGTTATCACTAATAAGTTAGTGAAATATTAAGATTTCTCATTGATGATAAGACCAGATTTTTTTTTTAATTTAACTTTGTAGCTATGCTAAGTTCTTTACATGGCATCCTGCTTGCATGTGTACACTGTTCAGCTGGCTCTGAATGCCTGAATTCAAATGAGCCTCCTGTGTTAGCCCTGAATACCTTAGACTGATGGCGTCAGCCAGAGTGCTCGCTCTCAGTGTCAGTTTCTGCTTAGGGGGAGAAGAAGATTGCTGTAGTTTACTGTAGAAATGAAAGGCACTGTCGACTGTTGTGTTTTGTGGACAGCCATCTAGAAATAGTCCTTAGAGAAAAAAAAGATGTTCCTCTGGGATTGCTTAGCACACTTCCTTCCAACAATAATGGATGACACACAGGTCACTGTTCCTCTTGTTCTAAACATTCAAGGGTTAAATCTGGACTCGTGTAGTAACTACACTTAGCCTACATTTTTTTCCTAATAGGCCTCTATGTGCTTTGAAGGCTCCTTTTTCTTCTTTTCTCTTATTTAAAATTTTTTTTCTCTTAGAAACTGGCCAAAAATAACTTTTTTTATATATCTACTCGATTTAAAAAAAAAAAAAAACCCTATCCATTTAGCGAACAATTTGTGTCAAACATAGTGCTAGGAAAAATGAACACAGGAGCAGAACAACGGGAAGGCTATTAGCTGCGAAACAGCACCTGAAGAGGAATCAGCCAGGAAACCAAGCACGGCCATGCTCAGTGTCTTTCTCTGAAACCAGGACCAGAAGTGTTTCAGATTGTGGGCATTTTCAGATTTTGGAATATTTACATATACATCATGAGCTCTCTAAGGGACACGACCCAAATCTGACCATTAAACCAAGATGTTTTTTATAAGGGCCTCAGATACATAACAGAAGCAATTTAAACAATACCTTTAGTATGCTTGCATTTTGACTGCCCATCATGTGGGGCCATATGTGGAATTTTCCACTTTGCACCATAATGATATCACACACACACACACATACACACACACACACACACACACACACACACACACAGTGCATATGGATAATTCATCTACATGGGAGATCTACATGTAAGCCATACTTTGTGTGGCTATTATTTGACACCTATTTCTCTTTAACTCAATAACTACACAATGCGTTTTTTCTTTGCGTGCACATGGCAGCGGTGTGACTCCTAGAATTACATGGACACACATACATAATCTTGCAACAGAGTTGCTTTCAGCTCCCCTTACGTTAGCACAAGTAAACAGGGTCGAGAGGGAGCAATTTCCAGGTCGGTGGGGCAGTTAGCGAAGGTGCAGACTCTCAGGTTCTATTCCCGGAGGTCCCCCTCCCCACAGGCTGCTACTGCCATGTAGTTCTTCTTGTTTTCAATTCCAATATGCTCAGCTCCGAATCCCAAACCTGTATTGCAGACAAGCTAAGTGGGGCAAGAGTCGGGGGGGGGAGGGCGGAATGTCACCAAGAATAGGTCACACAGAAGCTTAAAATTCATAGGGGGTGGAGGGTAGTCACTCTATTCAATGGGTGCGTGCTGATGTCGTGACACCAAGAACAGGGTCAATTTAATTTAAGACACTAGGCAAGAGACTGCTGGGAAGACCCTGGAGTGATTCTGGAGTCCAGAGAGCAGCCACACGGCAGAGAGCAGGGGCTATACATCCATCACTGCTATAGTCTGGTCTCTACGGAGGGCTTCCTGGAGAGCCGTTCACAGCTTACTGTGAAAGGGACAACGCTGGTAAAATCTAAGTAAAATGCTAAAACAAAATGCCAATTACTATTTGAGAGAAACCCGCAAACATCAGGCTCTGTGCATTTAGCTTATTGATTAGCCACGGATCCACCGATTCAACGATGTCTCCCCACCCCATACCTTCCAGGCGAGCTGATGTCAGGGCCAGTGGACTTCACTGATAACCACAAAAGCCTCGAGCTATTAACCAGGTCCCCCGTTTTAAAAGCATAATTAGTCTTTTGGCATGCTGACAAGCGCAGTGGCCACTCCTTCAGCCCTTCCCCCACTGACAAAAGGACAAGGGATTAGAGTTCATCCTGACAGACAACACACTAAACCGCAAAGTGCAAATAGTAGCAGGGGGAAGGTACGTAGCAGGTTAATTTAATGTGAATTTATCAGGCATCAGGTCAGCCTCAAGTGTTATCTTTAGTATCATGAACTTGTCTTTCCTAGACCAGCAACGTTCAATGACTTCAAAATGTCACTTCCATTCAGAGGCCATCGCGGGTCTGACATCCGGGAAGGATGGGCAGCCTGTGTGTGGAGTGGAGCCAGGGAGATAGTGTACACGCACAGCGGTGGTTGGGCAGCCGCCATCCTCCCGCCCCTCGCTGGCTAGACATAATTCACGGGGGTTGCCACACAGCGGGTCCCTTTGTGAGCCCTCCCCAGTGACACTATGAGGCAGGCTGCCTCTGACTTTGATAACACTGGAAAGTGTGGAACAAAAGGAGCCTCAAATTTCCCTAAACACTGTTTTTAAGCTGATGGATGGTGTAGTTTAGTGGGCTGCTGAACAGAGAATACAATTAAGAACAATTAGCCATTTAGTGGCTTAGACACAGACAATTCAGCTTCTGGCCTATATTTTCCACCACCACCACCACCACAACAACAGAGCCCTCAACTGTCGTTTAACTGAAGGAAGTATAAAGACTGCTTCCGATTTCCTGCATGACCTCAATTCCAACAGGGCTTTTCTGCCCTAGCAACACCCAGTCCCTTCCTCTCGCCTCACACAAACGTGCCTAGGTCATGGCCTCCTGGTCAGCTTTTTCCGCCTTCCTCAGTAGTGAAATAGATGATAAGTGACTATATGAGGAAGACAAGTTTGACAGGATGCTAGGCAGGCAAAGGGGAAGTGGAGGAAAGGCAAGAGGAAACGCACACTGGGCTCCTAGTCAGGAAAACCCAACGCGCTCTGCTAGCACCCACAACTCCGTGGGTGCAGGCAAGAAGCTGCTGGGGGAAAATTCCCGCAAAGTACTTAAAATTCTTTGAGTTGACTTTCCGGATTGAGTACAGCCTGTGTAGACGAAACATGAGGCAAGCGCCTCGTCTACACTTGTGTGTCGTTTCTATGATACTCAACCTCTGAACATCCAAGATCAGAAGCACTTCTGGCGCCAAGTTCCTTGCGGAAGGGATGCTCAGCCTGTCATGGGGGGGGGCGCTTCTCTCCTCAGGGGAGGGATGCTTTGGCTTCTAGAGGACAGCATGATGGAGAGACAAGGGGACATAGTGTCTGGACTGGAGACTCGCAGAGGCTCTACAGATCTTCCACTTCAACCTCACCATTTTAGAGGAAGGAAGGAAAGGCTGGGAGCCATTACGGCACCATGATGTCAGGCAGTTGTCCTAATTGCAGCATCTCTAACCCTGAACACCCTGGGGAGGAAGTGATGGAGTAATTACCCTCCCTCCTCTTGAGAAACAATTCACATTTTACTTTCAAGTCACCATGAAGCGTTTGACAGGCCAGCTTCCTTTTACTGAAAGAAGAGAAACCGTCACCAGAGGGTAGGAGTCAAGATGGTTCCGGGGTGGCATGGGGTACAGGTCTCTCATTTTATGCTTTCTTCCTGCTCCTTTCAAGTCTTTCTATTTTATGGGTCCTTGTAAGCTCCCTTAAGCCCTTCTGGGGACTCAGTCTATAACCCTAGCACTGGAGGCTGAGGCAGGAGGATCTTAAGTAAGACCAGCCTGGGTGATGTAGCAAGACCCTGTCTCAAAAATATGAAACCAAACAAGAGCAAGCAAATAGGTGACAAAACTATTACCACACCAACAAACTTGCGTGTGTGTCAGGCATTTGTTCCTATAGTCTCAGGAGGGTGGATGAGTTTAAAGATGGCTGGTGAGATTGCTCAGCAGATAAATAGCCTTGCCATATAAACCTGGTGACCTGAGGTCAATCCCTGGGACCCACATTAATATGGAAAGAGAACTGAGACCACTACCTGTGTACCATGACAAGTGTGTGCACGCACACACACATACACACACACAACATTAACAATTAAGAAATACTGCACTAATTGGTATGGTCTGACTAAGGGTGTGAGATGAGTCAAAACTGGTTCACATATCTCCTCAGAATACGCTTCCTCGTAAATAAAAACCTTTGCTAGAGTAACAGAAAACGAAGCACACAGCTTTCATATCCAAAAGCGCAGGTTGGTATTTTCTTCAGATAAAACAAAGAACAGCAGCAAATCTTATGCCACTGAGGTACGTTTTTCACTCAAATAAAAGAGACCTCAGGCAAAACCCGGAACAAACTTTTCAAGGAATTTCACCCAGGGAAAGGCAGCAATAAGGGGAAACTTACTGCTTCGTTCTATTTCCGCACGTGCACACGTGACATAAGAATTTATAACACCTTCCGGCTATGGTATCATTTTTTAAAAATAATATTAGTTAGAAAGGAGAGAAGCTGGGGGAAAGTGAGGATTTCATTACTCTTTTGTCCCATGCTGGGGTGAGGTCTCAGCTGGGCGGTCCTTTTTAAGCTGCAGAAAACATATGCACATCTCACGGCCCAGAAGGAACAGGTGACAGGCAGGCACAAGCAGGCACCTCTTCAAGCCTGAGTGATTATAAGACAAACCAGAGCAGCACCAGCTCTTCTGTGGTCTGCCAGGGCTCTAAAGTCCCTACATAATTTATGTGGCTCCAGAGAAGTGAGATGTGAATTGGTTGAAAATGTGGGCTTTTACATCCCAAGGCAGACAAAGCACCCAGCTCCCAAGCCCTGGGAAAGGACCTCAGGCCTTTCACAGGGCTCTGGTACCTCACACCTCACCTCCGACAGGGCCATCGTTCTGGGTCCTCTAAAAAGCCAAGCCTGTCAAGCCGGGGGAATCCATGGGCTCATCATCCTAGTGAACTCCTCTGGGGGTTTTCACACTTGGCTTAGTGACACACACGGCGCACTAATGCGTTTTGGCTCCTCTGGTAATTCCGGGCTCCCTTGGCTACTATGTGGGAACCTGCTGGAAAACTGCGTGTTGGTAGGTGCTTCTAGACCCTGTTTATTTCCACACTCTTGTGAGGAGGGACTTTCTGTCAAGAAAAGGTCAACTTTCCCCTGGCAACAAGGGTGTTTCGGGCTTGCCTTTAGAACACGCCAAAGCTATTAGTTATTAGTGAAGGGGAGAGCAGTTTTAAAGCTCCTGGGTGCTAAACAACGGACTACACATCTCACTAAGGGTCTACAAAGACTGCCTATTGTTGTCATGTTAAAGTTCTTTAAGTAGAGAACTCAAAACATCAGGACTTTTCCGTCTTAGTCCTATGGGAGATGAGTCTGAAGAATGTATCAAACTACCCTGATTCAGCAACACTGCTGTAATTAACCTTCCAGATGCGGCCCAGATGTCATAAGCAAGCTTGACTTCAACTAAGTAATTCACACAATTATACAGCAATACATTTCATTTTGAGCAATGGATAATGGCACGTTAGCTATGTATATTTAAAAAAAAAAAACCTGCTGGGTTTCCCAATCTGCTGTTTTTTATATATATAATGAAATGTATACAGGTACTAGAATTGGTCAACAAAATAGATGGGCCAGTGAGATGGCCCAGCAGGTAGTTGCTTGCCACCAAGCCTGACAACCTGAGTTCTGTCCTCAGGGTACCCATAGCAGAAGGAGAAAACCGTTGCTCCTAGGATGTCATTTGACTGACACTTGAATGCAACGGCACACTCTCCCACACCCATGAAGATACTTAAATATAGTTTTAAAGAAGACTTTAAACCTTTTGCTTTATTTAATTTTTTGATGTTCTCAACATTACAGATTTTTTTTTCCCACTGTGGTTGTTTTCATGTCCTTACAATCTAGTTTTAACTCAACTCTCTCTGCTGTGTGTGGATGCTACTTGCTGTGTGTGCGTGGACGTGTGTGTGGACACGGGGCGCAAAGAGCAGAGGACAACTTGCAGGAGTCAATTCTCTCTTCCATTATGTCAATCACAAAGGGGTGTCACCTGCTAAGGCAGGCAGCGCGCTCTCACCTGCACTGCAGCCTGCAACAGCCACCGAAGCCAACGGAAGATTCCTATGTGAACCCTAAGCACGTTTCCACTCTCTCGTGACTTTCTTTCCCTTCCTCCACTTTAGACCCTCAGCTCCGAGACTGCTGCCCAGCCTGAGACAGGCATTTCATCCTGTTTATACTGAGCTACCCATGAGAGAGAGAGAGTTGGAATTTGAAAACCTGGTTTTTGGCCCTTAGGTGAGGTGCATCCTTCTAACTCGAGTTTCGCCCACAGTATACAGGAATAATTATATGCATCCCATTTACTTGACAGAGGCGTTGTTCAGATCAAAGTCAATGCCAGGAATCTGCAGAGTCCTGTTATCACTAAGGATACTCTGTGTGTGTGGCAGGGGAGGGTATGTATAAATAAATGGAAAAACAAAGCCAAATCCAAAAACTATCTCATTTTCGGCCTCATAGTTGTACATTGTATGCTCTAAACCACTGCCTTATACATGTTAGAGCCCCGGTGCATAGTGGCCCCATGGTCAGCCTCTGTCTCGTAGGCCTCATCAGTGCCCCCTGCTTTTCCTCCTCCCCAGAATTCACTTCCCATGTGTACCTATTAAAAAAAAATCTCATAACTGGGCATGATGGTACACTCCTGTAATCCCAGCACTCAGGGAGGCAGAAGTGGATGGATCTCTGTCATTTCAAGGCCAGCCTGGTCTATAAAGCAAGTGCAGGACAGACAAGGCTATACAGAGAAACCCTGTCTCAAACAAAACAAAACAAAACCACAAAGTAAACAAAGAAGTAAAAGATTTGACTTGTCTCATTCTCAGGCACAACACAATTTTTTTTTTTTTTTTTTGCTGCTCACATATTTACTTTTCAGTTACTTAGCGACAGGGACTGCTGTAAACTGGCCTCAAGGTCCCTGTGCAGTCAAAGCTGGTCTTAAGTCCTCGACTCTCCTGTCTCTACCCACCATGTGCTGGGATTTCAAATGTTCTGTTACGTAAGAGCGTTATTAATATTGAATGCTCCCCAGTCAAGTGTCAGTTCTCGTTTTCTGGATACAGCATCCTGGGCGTGTTCATACAGATAAGGCCCACCATGCCTGCCTCGTGTCCTGTCTCTGGGAGTCACAATGAAACAGCTGCTGAACAAAGAACAGGTCAGGTGGCTTGAACAGAGAAATCTCCCAGTTGATTATATCTCGTTTGCAGCATGTGATACTTGATCCATAAGTAGGACTGGGCCTTCACTGTTCATCACAGGAAGGAAAGAAAACAAGAGAAATGTCTATTTCTCATCTAACTGTACACTGAAAGATGGATTCCAAGAGTGGGTACACTCATCGCTAAGAGTGAAAGAATTCCATTAATTAATCAGTACTACTTCAATCACTATTCTGTCTTCTTTGGCTCAAAATATAAGCCGCTGAGTCCATTTTAAAGATGTGCAAACTGCATCCCAGAGAAAAGAAAGGAAGCAAGAAGGATGCTCTGGTGTCATTTCATCACTTCTGGACCATCCACAATGCAATCTTGAGGGAGCCAAGACAACACACATGGAAATAATCCAACAAAAAAACCCCACAAAAATAAACTTCCCCTCATGACTTTATTCTCCATGACGGAAAACACTGGGACAATAGTTGAATACTTCCTTTACGTGACTGGGTTTCTTCCCACCAAAAAGAAAAGGTGGGCAAGGGTGGGGCTGCACTGGCTACAAAAAAAAAAAAAAAAAAAGAAAGAAAGAAAGAAAGAAAGAAAAAAAGTTGGCAAAGCATAAACCAAGCTACTAGAAAGTCATTATCAGTATAATGACACAAGTATAAATAATTTCAATAAGAGGAGGCAAATCACGCGTTTGTGCAACAACTCATCGGGCTATATTCATCTTCCAGCGTAAAAATAGCATTAGGATAATAACCAAGAGTTAGTCTAGGGCCATATGTGCCCTTTTTTGTTCATGACACGCTTGACAATTTCGCATATTTCTCTTCTGATCCCCAAGTGAATAAGATCATCATTTCAACCAAGGCAAGCCCAGAAAAACGCCACCAAGTCACCCAGCAGAAGTGAGACCCATTCAGTTCCTCTCCTCCAAAACACAGTTGCTGCAACCAACGCCTACATATTAATCAAAGGTCCTAATCTTCCAGCACGCCTTGAACGCATGATTACAAAGGGGAAAGTGGCATCTCACATGCAGTTCCAGGCAGCAGGACCAAGAGACTTGTGGTCCGCATACTGGGTGCTAGTCCCACTCAGTGTGTCCTTACCATCCTGGCTTGGAGTAGCGCTCCTCTTCCCTCCCCTCTCACAACTCAAGAGCACTTTAGATCACTCATAATTCCCTCACATGAAAGAAAAGGGTGGTCTGAATAAAAGAGGGGTGATCTGATGCCTCCCCCACCCTCGAACACTCTCTGTGAGTTTCCTGTTAGCTCTCTGTGAAAACAAAACAAAGTGAACATCAACAGTTCTTATGCACGCTCGTTACTAAATTTCTTTTAAAAATTTTCCTCTGGGGGAAAAAAAAATCCTCTGCGAGGGCTTCTAATGCTATTGGAAACGCAGGGAATACAGCCTACCTGCTGCAGAGTGCTGTGATGGTGGTAATTAGGAAAATAATTATGATGCCATACAGGAGGATTACTCAACAAACCGCTGCATAAGGTAAAGGGGAGAGGGGGAGACACACGACGAGACACAGGATGCCCCACTGTGTAAGAACTTTAAAACCATCAGAACCTGCTTCCGGCCAATTTCCTGGTGCCCAAGTATTGTTATTTGTAAAATCTGCCTGGAGTCTCTCCTATGCAGCGGGGATGAGGACGGGTGAGAGGTGCCCTGAAGATCAGCAGGTTTAACTCTTAAATTTTAAGTGGTACAAACGTGACCTAAACAGGCAAACGCATGCGATTCTCCTAACAGTTGAAGGGGAGATGCTGTTTCATTCACACTCAGCAGATGAGGAAGTAAAAACAGGCAAGTTGCTGAGGATTCCAAAGACGCAGTCACCATTGGCATCTGGTTCCAATCCAGTCTCCTCACTGCAGTGACAGAGATGGTGCAGCTCAATGCTGTCAATTCTACCAGCGTGGGCAGCTGTGTACAGTACACACCTGAAGCCGCTGCCCAAACCAGTATTGAGATTTGTCCACACTGTTCACTATACAAGTGGTGTTCTAGAGCCTCCTGTCTGCTTGGTCTGTCTGTCTGTCTATCTGTCTGGTCTGTATGTCTCTCTCAGCTAGGGGCAGGCTGGTACAGATTTAGCGAAATCTGTTTTAACCTTGTTGAACGCTGATGAGCACTTATGCTGTTTCCACCATGGGGCTGTTATGAAGATGGCTGCTGAAGATGTTCCTGTCCCAGGCTCGTTAGAGCATGTATTTTCACTTCTCTTGTTCGAATGCAAGAAGGAGAAGGTGCCGGGTCATAGAGAAGACATACATACATACATACATACATACATACATACATACATACACACACACACACACATACATACATACATATCTCCTTATGAAAAGCTATCACTCAATTTTCCAAAATAGTTTGTTTTCTTGTACATCCCAGGACCACCTGCCCAGGTCTGGCACCGCCCACCTGTGCTGGGACCTCCCACATCAATCGTCAGCTCCCCCCTCCCCAAATGAGACCTACAGACTTGCATATGTAAACTAATCCTACGAATGCATTTTCTCGATTAAGATTCCTGCTTCCCAGGTGACTCGAGCTTGCGTGAAGTTGACACAAAAACCAGTCGTCGTGAGTATCTACTCTGGCGAGGCTTAGAGCTTAGCATGGATAAGCCATCACTTACCAAGAGAAAAGTTCCAGAATAGCAATAGATGGGCATCCCAAGTCCCCTCAGCCATGGGAACAGAGTCCAGTCAGGAACTTCAGAAGATAATAGTGACACAGATATAAAAGGAAACATGCAAAGTAACTGCTTGCCCCACCATTACGATATAGTAGTGGGTAGAGGGGTGCACTGAAAATAACTGGAAGTTCAGGTGGAAATGGTGAGGAAATGGAAGCTCTAGAGAGGCTGAGTTCATAAATACGTAACATGGCAAATGACAGGACTTCAAAATGACTTTTAAGAAATAGTTCTTAATAAATCACAGGAAAACTGGGATGATATTAGGCCATGTAAATAAAACAAAAGTCAGGAGTCTTCTTCTGGCAGAGCTCAGCCTCAGGAGTCAGACAAAACTGATCTGAATGCCCCTGGACCACTTGCAACGTGGGTGACCGTAACCAAGGATACACACTCTCTGAGCCTTGCTTATTTAAGCTTGAAAGGTGATATAAGTGTATAAACACCTGATTAGCAGGATGACAAAGTACACAAAGGACAGTAGAGGGCTGGGAACTTTTACCTGATTTATGCCTTAAAAACAAACAAACAAATAAACAAAAATCCTTCATGCTTTTTATTAAGAGAATATTTTAGAAGGATAGTTTCGAACATCCAAAAAGTTTGAGTAATTGCTCCTAAAAGTATGAAGAGAGATTCAGTGTCCTTAAACCACTGGTATATTATCAAAGTATATGAACAAACACTGTAATCATTTTTAGAATAGGCAATAAAAAGAGAATTGAGCTGGGCAATGGTGGTGCACACCTTTAATCCCAGCACCTGCAAGGCAGTGGCAGGCGGATTGCTGTGAGTTCGAGGCCAGCTGGTCTATAAAGCAAGTCCAGAACAGCCAAGGCTACACAGAGAAGCCCTGTCTTAAAAACAAAAAACAAAAAAAGAATATGCAATAAAATTGTAATTTGGAGAAAAAGGCACAAAGGCGACCACACTGTAAATTCAGCCGTGCTGCGGTCCTCCTTCAGTCAAATTAATTTTCCACTTGCCAAGAGGGCCACCACAGCGTATGTAGGGGTCAAAGAACAACTTTCCGGGGATCAAGCTTGGGTTATGTCACTGCTGAGCTGTCCCATCTGTCCCATAAAAACTTCTTGAGTGACATTAGTAAGGAAGACACGGGGTTGCCTGTCACTTGTTCCACTCACAAAACTCAACCGGATAAAGAAGGAACCAATGTATTCTTAAAAGAATGACTGAGAAACACCAGCACCCCACCCCCACCCAGCTGGCAGACAAGCAGGGAACTGATGCTGTTCCTGTGTAGGGCTAGGACTGTGCCATAGAAATGGGACTAGCAGCTGGCACTCTGCCTTTCCCTCCTGTCTCTACTGGCTTGAGTTTGTCCAGACTCTGGTAGATTTATCCTTATGGTGAAAAACTAACCTGGAGACCATGAGGTGTCCTCGTGGCTATTACAGATCCCTGTAGTGTTTTTGCTTGTCTGTCTTCTCCCAAATAAGGTATTTGAAACCTGGACCTGATGCATGATAGGCACATGTCTATCAAGGCAGTGGGCGGAGCTACACCCCCAGCATCCCAGGGTGCACTCAGTCTTCCTAATTTGGGTGTTCTAACATGCCAGGCGAGCTTTGAAGTCTCTGTATAGCCCAGGCTGGGCTACAATCCCCCTGGCCTGGCCTCCACGAGTAGCTGAGATTATGTGTGTGTGTCATCAGACCCATGCAATACAGTCAGTCTTCCCTCCAGGAGACTCCTATAGGCCTCACGAGACCCAAACATAATTTAGGAGTCAGGCATATGTGGCTACACTGTCCCAGAGTAGAAGCCTGTGTTATACACCCATGGCCCAACTATGACCTAAGATGCGATACCGTAGCACCAGCTTGAAGTTGGGTTCACTGCTACAGTGTGTCCCACAGTGGGAGCAAAAACTGAGTCTCATTCCAAAGGCAAAAGATAATTATTGTTGTAAAACATGATATTTCTCACAGGAAGAGAGAGAAAACTCCTAAACATTATGGGGACCTATCACAGCTCCCACATAGCTACAGCAATCCCCAGAAAGACAACAACGAAGTCACACTTCACTCTCAAACATACTACAAAATTAACATAATCAAAACAAGACAGTGGATGCTCTCCCTCCCTCCGTCCCTCCCTCCCTCCCTCAAAAGAAAAACAAAAAACCAGCCTATGGGACAGAACATCAAAATAAAACTATGCACTTTCCTATGGAAGCGGAACATGAGCAAGTTCAAGAACGAAACCAGAGCCCTCCCTCTCACTATACACGAAAATCAACTCCAAGTGGAACGAAAGACCTCCATGTGAGAGCCCGAGCCATGAAACTTCTTAAGGAAAAACACGGAGGAGCTATTTCAAGATGTTGGCACATGGAGCGGACAGCAAGGACTTTCGTTGGTGACTCCAAATCACAGACAGCCCTAGCCAAACTGACCCAAGAATCACTCACATCTACCAGTGAAAGTGTCTACCCAGAAATGAAAACAACCACAGAGCAAATGGACACCCTTCAGGATGGAAGAAACTACCCCAGGTTAAGGACCTGGAACCCAGGCATCTCAGCAGCCAAATCCAATCTCATTTGAGAATGAACAACTCGTGTGTGTGTGTGTGTGTGTGTGTGTGTGTGTGTGTGTGTGTGTGTGTGTAACTTTATCCACTACATGTGTACTGCCGCTAACCGGGAAAGTGCAAATGCAAACCACGATGAGCCAGCTCCTTCATTACCACACCAATGGTTATTATCAAAGGGACAAAGGGGACTGGCACACACTGTCCTTGGGAGGCTAAAGTACTAGGCCTTCCTGGAAAGGTGTAAAAGGCCTCCCCAAAACACCACAAATAGAACTACCATAGCATTTGGCAATTTCTCTGTGCTGGGTGTGTGTTTGAATCTTAAATGTCCCCCAAGGGCCTGTACACTACATGCTTGGTTGCCAGTCCTCAGTACCAGATGGGCTCTTAAAAATGTCATTAGAGCTCTGCTTCCCAGCCAGCACGACATGAGGTGGTGACACAGTCACCTCCATGATGTTCTTCCCCACCACAGGCGCCAAGGCCAACCAAGTCAACAACAGCCAACCAGCAATGGGCATTGGCCGGGGCAACCTTGAGCCAGCATGAACTTTTCCTCCTGTGAAGTCAATTTACCTCAGGTCCTTGGCACAGTGGAGGGAGGCTGAACAGCACACAGCACATACCCAAGGTCAAGAAATCACGCTGAAGAGAAATCTGTACTTTCTTATGTATGTAGTGCAGATCATTAGATTAGATGTAGCATAACCCTAGATGTCCAGGGTGGGGCAAATGGGCCAAGAGTACATATACATATAATGCAGTGTTATTTGGCCACAATATAAAGAATGAAATTCTATTCACCAATGCAATATGGATGCAACTGTGTTAAGTCACTGTGTTAAGGGAAGAAAAGTCAAGCACAGACAGAGAGATTGATTTTTCTCATTTATAAAGTTGATCTCATAGCAGTAAAGGTGGATTTGAGAAGGACCAAAGGCTAAAGGGGTGTAGGGTGCTGAGGGTGGGGTGGAGAAAGGCAGGTAGAGGACAGAGGTGGTATGCCTTCTGGTATCCTGCAGTACAGTTGTGTAACTATGGTTGGAAACAATTAACTGTACACTTCAAAATAGCTAGGAGAGAGGAAGCTAACCAGTACCCACACAAACACATGAAAAATGTAGGAATGACAGAGGTTCCTATGGAGTTGGTTCAGTCACCACATATCATGTACATGCAATAAAATATACTGTACTCCTTGAATATATATGTGATCACATGTCTCAATATTTTTGCTTTAAGACTATCCATGCTATTTTCTTGTTCCACTTAGCTTTCCTTTCTTCTCTGTTCCCTGTGGTTGGATTTTTCTACTTCTAATGCTAACATACCCATGGCAGCACAGATTAAGTGAGATAAATTCTGATCAAAATTCAGTTCCCTACATTTTTTTGCTCTGTGACACTATTCCAGAAGATTTGAATTCTAAGACGCGGAAAATGGTATGTCGATGCCATTTATAGAGCTTAATAATTTTTGAGGCAAATGTGGTCCCTCTAGTTGGCGTAACCCTCATCAAAATGAAGATGCCCTACATCTTTGGGTAGTCTTCCCAACAGCCATAAGAGGTGAAGCCTTGGCGCATTTACCTGCCCCAATGGCACTAAATCACTGATGTTCTAAGTGTAAATCATTTATAATAAAAGAGCATATATCAGCAATAGGTCCACACTGAATATGGTGTCAATTGCACCCAGTTCAGATGCCCTGAGTTCTAGGTGAGTCACCACGCCAGAAGCACTTCCTCTGCTAAGCCAGGACCTGGGTAACAAAACACACCCAACTGAAGCCATCTGCTCCTAAATGCATCATGGCCACCCAGGAAACATCACGTCTAGTAACAGTCACCCTGGATTTCACCATGAGACCACTTTAAGTGCTATACATAGTCTTCAACCAGATGGCAAGGATTGGCATGAGCTCTGATCCCAGTTTTTGAAACAAGTGTTCGAATTAATTCATTCCTTAATTCAACCATCGTTTGGCAAATATATATTGCCTTGATACAGACTGCCAGTGTGCCTAAAGACGAAGACGCTTGGAAGACAGTCGCACGTTTAAAACTTTCACATCAGTGAGGATGGCTTTCAAGGAGTAAGACATAGCAATCACGTAAGGCCCTGCAGTATGGACTGTCCCTCAGAGATCTCCATGTATTTCCCTCCTCCGTCCTCACTGAAGACAGTCTCACAACAATAATCAGGTCAGGGAAGTCAGTTTGTGCAATGGTGTACTTCAGAGCTGATGCAGCCCTGTATGCTCTCTGGTTGCAATGGGTTTAGAAATGTTCTCTTTTTTACAAATCACAAAACAAAAGCTGGTTGTGGTAGTGCACGCTGTAATCATAGAACTTGGAAAGCTGGGGCTCATTCTTCTGTCAGGCCAGCCTGGGCTACATGGCAAGTACTAGGCTAGGCAGTGCTACACAGCAAGACCTGTCTCAGAATGGCCAAACGAACAAAATGAGAGAGAGAGAGAGAGAGAGAGACAGACAGACAGACAGACAGACAGACAGACAGACAGACAGACAGAGACAGAGAACCCACAGGTCCCTTCTGTGGCATATCCAACTTCTCCATACAGTGACATCTCCCACATACAACCTTCAACAAGGTCTCAGTCCCTCCCATTCCACATGCAAACTTTCCTCCCTGCCAGATCTACCCCATTCTCCAGGCTTGGACCAGGAGACACATCCCCTCTGTCCCCTGATTTCTCTCCAGCTGAGCCATCTCTAACCTGCAGGTCTAATCCGTCCTTATAGCCACGCTTCTGCCCAGCCTGCTCTGTCCATATCAGGCTCACACAAATGACAGCCACACGCTCAGATCTCACCACAAACACACAAACAGTATGAAATACTAAGCCGGTGTCTCCCTCCAAAACATACTAGTCCTGTGGACATGTTTGCCAATGGAAAGTACCTACAAAACCCAGGACCCAGAATTGAAAAGAATCGTAAACTTCAAAGAACTCAAGGAATTCAAAGAAGACACAAGGATACAGCTCAATGTAATTAAGGACAAAGAATTTAAGGCAGCGACCGTTTCTCAACCTCCCCAATGCTATGACCCTTTAATACAGTTCCTCATGTTTAGTGATCCCCCCACCATAAAATTATTTTTTGTTGCTACTTCATAATTGTAATTTTGTTGTGATGTGAATATCTTATATGTCACCCTCAAAAAGGTCATGACCCACATATTGAGAACCAATGATTTAAGGAGACTAAATACATGAGTGATGCCAAGAAAACACAAACATAAGGCTGAAATGAAAACAATCCAGGGCGTGAATGTAATTAAGTAAGGAGGTAAAAACACTAAAGAGGACTCCGCTGAGGTGAAGGTGAAATTAAAAACTCAGTAACTCAGTAGAAAACTCAAAGGGAAGCCTTTCAAGTGGAATGAATGAATGAGTTAATGAATGAATGAATGAATGAGGCAGCAGATCAAGTAGAGGATCTAAACCAAATAGGCAACGAATATGGGAAAAAATTACAACAGAGGAAACAATCATACAGAAAATGTGGGAAACTATTTAAAAAAAAAAAAAAACCAAAACCTTCAAATTATACAGGCATAGATGAGGAAGAAGAATTCCAAGTCAGTGGCATAGACCAGATATTCAACATTTCCCCAAGCTAAGAAAGGAAATACCTGTATAGATACAAGAAGCATAGAAACAGAAAAGACAAGAAAGGAAATCCCTACCATAAACCACAGTCAAGATACCAAGTGTACATACTTCCCATAAACCGCACTTAAAACACAAAATATACACACGTACCACAAAGCACACTTAAACACCAAGTATACACAACAAAAAAACCTGTAAGGAAAGCTGAAAGAAAAACAGAAGTCATATATAAATATCTGCCTTAGCCTGTCCAAGGAAGAAACGGCTCTCTACAACGTAATCTTTAAATATCTGTATAATGAGATGAGAAAGACACCAGAAAATGGAAAGGCATCGAGTGCTTGGTACATCAATATTGTGAAAATTACTATTTTACTAAAAGCTATGTACAGATTCAGCACAACCCAAATCAAAATCTCCATTTTGTTCTTCACAGAAATAGAAAAAGAAATATTCATATGGAATCCCAGATAGTCAAAACAATCCTAAACAAAAAGAAAAATACTGGGGAAAGGGTTTTCACTCTAGATCTTAAGATACATAGTATGGAGCCATACTAAGAAAAAACAATATGGCACTGACACAAATCCAGACCAATGTCCAAACCAGATCAATGGAACAAAACTGAAAACCCAAACATGAGTATGTATAACTTCAACCACTTAGTATTTGGCACAGATGCCAAAAGCATACGCTGGAGAAAAGAAAGCACCTTCAAGAAATATTGCTTGGCGAATTGGATGTCCACAAGGAGAAGAATGAAATTAGATCCATATCTATCCTGCACTAAAACTAATTCCAAATGGATCAAAGACCTTCCAGAGGAGGAAGTCAGCCCACAGTGCTACCCAGCTATGACCCCTAGCAACTGCAACAATGGCCTGCTTGGCACAAGAACCCTGAGTAAGGGTGCAGTAGTGGCACTCTTACCTTGGTGGTAACCAAGATCTCTCTCTCATTGGATATAAGACCCACCCAACACGAGGGAAACCATGCCTGGTACTGGAAACCAAGCTAGCCATGCGGGTCGAGTGACCTCATCCATCTTGGAGGAGAAACATCACTTTATAATTGGGTATAATCCCTAACTACACTCAAAATATTTGTTCTTATATCTACCTCTCATCAAGGAGACTTATCTTTGTAACTGATGGAGACGGTTACAGAAAGCCACAACCAATCAAAGTGCACAGTTGCAGAGCCCAGGAACAAAGGGTACATCTACCACAGTGCCACATCAAAGACTCAGGGAACACTGTGGAAGAGGGGGCAGAATGATTGTAAGAGGCAGAGGATCAGAGCCTGTGTCTCCTAGAGGCGTCAGAAGCTACACCCATAAAGTCTCAGCAACATGGCTGCCTAAACAGGAGCTGAACAGGACAACACTAACAGACAGGCTAAAGAAGATGGGAGGACCACGAGGCCTCAAACACACACACACAAACAACTCCAGGAAACTAGGGATTTCTGAGGGCAGAAAAAAAATAGTCTTCCCCAGGGAAGCATACACCAATTGGCTGCTCAATACCAAATGGTCAGTCCTAAAAACATACATGCAAGCAACACTACACAGACTGAGCATGTTAGCTATATTTATAAATATATGTATATGTGTATGTATATATATATATATATATATATACATACACACATACATATATATATATATCACAACAATTAGAGGAAAAAAGAGACCACAAATTTGAAATCCAGAAAGAAGGGATATTTGGGTAGGTTTGTGGGGAGGAATGGGAAGGGAGTAATATAATTATAATAGACAAAAAACAAAAACAAAAAAAGAAAATTATATAATTTTCTATTGAGGCTATTTTTTGGCCTCAAAAATCTTGAAGTTGGGGCTGGAGAGACTGCTTCATAGTGAAGAGCTCCTACTGCTCCTGCAAAGGACTCAAACGTGGTTTCCAGCACTTGTATCTTTCAGGCTAAGTTCAGTCCCCTCTGAACTCAGTCCCTCAGGCCAGGTGGAAGGAGAAAGTCCTTTAGATTGCACACGGCAGTGGCACGTGCTCCCCCGACCCCAAACCCAGCACAATAAAATGTGTAAAAAGATCTTTTTTTAATGTTGATGTTTCTAAGAAAAAAATTGCTCATATAGTGCCTAAACTAAATAACTTACTGACACGCATAATCACGAAATACCACTGAGACAAGACGTTAATGGCTAATCTGTTTGAGTTGTGTTTTATTCTTGAGCAAATGGAGTTGGAGCTTTTTGCTTGTTTTTAGAGGAAGTGAATTTACCTGCAACTCAGACAGAAAGAAAAATGATATCCAGTTTCTCCCGTTCTGTCCTTCTCTTTCTTCCCGCCCTACCCCCTCTACCTCCTCCTGGCCCCTCCCCCCCATATAAGGGTTTTGAATTTTTCTTTTGAGACAGGGTCTCTTCATATAGTCCTGGATGTCCTAGAACGCCCTATGTGGATCAGGCTGGCACTGAACTCCCAGAAATCCTCCTGCCTCTGTCTCCTGAGTGCTGGGATTAAAGCCATGCACTGCCATGCTGGTGTTGTATAAGCTCTTCATTGAATAATACAATATGAAAATAGAGTGGCCGTTGAAATCCAAAGCAGTTTCATAACACTCTCACTTCCTTTGGTCACGTATCAAATTGTACAAGTGACATGCCACTTAATATTCAACTTAACAGTTAGTTAATTTCAATTTCTTAGGAGCCAGTGATACAATTGGGGCCTCTTCTCAAGTCACTTCCTAGTGAAATTAACACATTTTTGACAGCATCCTTTTTACTTTTGTATGGATAGATGTTTCGTCCGCATGTATGTCTATGCCCCAAGTTCATGCCTGTGCCTGTGGATGCCAGAAGAGAGCATCAGATCCCCTGGGACTGGAGTCACAGATGGTTGTAATTGGCAGCGTGGGTGCTGGGAATCGAACCCAGGTCCTCTTGAGGAGCAGACAGTGTTCCTACCTGCAGAGCCATTTCCCTAGTCACATGTACACTTCTCGAATAAAATGAAGAAACTCATAGGATCTTACATAGCCTAATAAGAGAGGAAATTACCTTGATATTATGCAATAAAGGGATTTTTAACTGAGCACTTGAGGGCACATGATTTTGATTACAGAGACAGAATAATGTTGGCTATTAAGTGCTATGTTAATTATGTAGCTATAATCTCAAGCTTTTTGTTATGTAAAATTATATTTTTTAAACAGCTGGTTTAAAAACTCAGATCTATTTCCTCATCCTAATGACATCTTAAATTTTAATAGTGCCAAATGAAAAACTAAAATATGAACTAGAGATTTAGAAATATTTATTTATTTGTTTGTTTGTTTGTTTTGTTTTGAGACAGGGTTGCTCTATGTAACAGTCCTGGATGTCCTGGATTTGCTTTGTAGACCAGGCTGGCCTCGAACTCACAGCGGTCCACCTGTCTCTGCCTCTCAAGTGCTGGGATTAAAGGCGTGAGTTTTAAAAAATAAGATTGTTGGGAGCCGGGCGTGGTGGCGGACGCCTTTAATCCCAGCACTCGGGAGGCAAAGGCAGGTGGATCACTGTGATTTCGAGGCCAACCTGGTCTACAAAGTGAATCCAGGACAGCCAAGGCTACACAGAGAGACTGTGTGTCGAAAAACCAAAAACCAACAACCAAAAAAAAAAATGTTGTCAGCATAGAATATCGTAAAGTCGCATGGATAAGATGATCATGATCCATTATCTATCATCTATTATTCAGCATCTATCTACCATGCATCAATTACCTATTAATCTATCTAGTATTATCTATCTGTCTGCCTACCTATCTGTCTATGGTGGTTTGAATAGGTTCAGCCTCCATAGACTCATGTGTCTGAATGCTTGGCCCACAGGGAGTGGCACTATTAGGAGGTGTGGCCTAGTTGGAGGAGGTGTGGCCCCGTTAGAGGAAGTGTGTCACTGTAGGGGCACTTGTCCCCTATGCTCAAGTGACACCCAGTCTGGCACACAGTCTCCTGCTGCCTGTGGATAAAGATACAGAACTCTCAGCTCCTTCTCCAGCACCATGTCTGCCTGCACAGTGCCAAGATGATACTAACTAAACCTCTAAAACTGTAAGCCAGCACCAGTGAAATGTTTTCCTGGTGTGGTCATGGTGTCTTTTCAATAGAAATCCTAACTACGAGACTATCTGTCTGCGGGATAACTAAAGATGAGGCTAGGAGACAAGAGCTCTCTACGTCCCCTTCCTAGAGGATCTCCCTGCTCACCATGGCTGTCTTACAGCTCTACGGACACCTGGGCTGAGGTTCAGCCATTCTCCCACGAGGCATGTAGAGTCACCTCTTTCACCTCATCCCTTTGTCTGAAATCACTTCAGAAGCTCAGTCTCCTTAGTTATTGGGAAAAGCCATTGAAGACCACAGTTAGTAGTGATCTGACAACCGACAGATTGGATTTTTAAAAGCATTACACTATCAAGAGCTGGCGAGTCGCTCGCAGGTGGGAAGGCAAACTGGTGCCACCCATTTGGAAAACAATATGATAACCTCACATGAGGTTGAACATCGACAGATCCTGTGGGCCTAGCGATTCCACGCCCAGAAACGTGCCACAGAGAAGCTCCTGCACGCATGCGTCAAGAAGAACGCATAAAAACTTTACCAGTCCTACGCAGACAGCGAAAAGCTGGAAACAATACAGAGCCAGGGATCGGCCAATGACTCAATTGATTTTTCATGTTTGCCCCACAGAACAGAATCCAGCTGTTAAGATGAATTTACTAAGGTTACGCAGCAACACGGAAGGGTGATACTATTTTCAAAACCAAAACAAGCAAATGAAACTAAACAGAAGGGCTTGGTGGCATGGTAAATTTTTTTAGACTGAAATCAAGAGAAAGGCAAACAAACAGCTTAAGAAGCTCTTGCGTCTTAATGGGAAGGACCGAACACAGTAAAGGGCAAGGGACCCCGTCACACACACACACACACACACACACACACACACACACACACACACACACACACACACAATGCTTTACCATTTAAAAACATTTCATTCTATGTTAAACTCAACATGAAAGCCTAAAAAATAATAGTTGAACCAACATGAGGACAAAGTAAAAATCATAGGTGAGTTTTAAGTTATATTCTTTTGAATATATAAACTAACAGTACCTTTTCCAGGAATTTATTTTTCACTATGGTGTACATCAATCTGCGAAGTACATATGGAAAAAAAGTATTTTCATCTCCCTCCCCGCCCCCGGACTCCTTGCCTCTCTCTTGTGCTTACTCACTCATTTTCTTGTTTGTTTTGCCTCTCCCAGTAGATTATAAACTCCCAGCTGTGGTATGTTTGACATCCTTGTCCACCACAGTATGCTTAGGCCTCAGGAGTACGTGGCATATACAATCAATACTTCAGGATAAACAGACGGATTCATGGTCCAGCCAGCCCAAACAAGACAACAGGACACACCACGTTTATGACATGGGGATTCTCAAGTCACCAACCTTGACATTAAAAATCAAACCTCTCAGTCTTCTTAAGTGAGCTACTTGAAAGTTTTCTCATCTATCAAACCAGGGAATGGAGTGGTGGCCATGATTAAAGAAAGAATGTACCACTTCGCTCAGCAGGTTTGAGGGTGGTGATTCTACAAATAAGAACTTAACCCCTCCCCCATATGAGACACCTGTACTTGGTGCCTATGAGCTGTTTGAATTCTTCTGGCAGTTTTCCTATGACCCATTTCTTCCACGGCCAACTTTAAAACCCAGAGCAATTTGGAATGCTATAGTTAGTTCTGTAGTTTGGTCGGATGTGCCAGGGGACTCTTGTATCTTCCCTAGATGGTGAGCTACAGGGAGGAGGGAGCTGCCGCTGCACAACCAGCAACGTACAGATGTTGTCCCACTGATTTCTCATGGTGCCTGGGCTGGGGACGGTGGTGGGGGTGGGGTGGGGGAGGGTCATATGTATCTGCCTCCTCCTGCTAACCTAGGCCTAGTCCTGGAAGCTTCTAGCATCCATACAATCTAACCTAGGCCTAGAATGTTTTCAGCCTCTGAGACTCACTGCGTAATAAGCTCGCCCTGTCTTCTTCTTTCTGAGCTCTGGGCTGGCTGGTTCAACTCAGCTGTTCTGGCTCAAACTCTTCTCCCAGCTGACTTACTCAATCTGGCTTCTCTCTCAACCCAGAATTGCTCTGCTTGGCCTCAAATTAACTCAGCAGTCTGCTCTTATCTGGCTTTTTCTTGTTTTCTGGCTCATTCCATCTGAGTTCTCTCTCTGCAACCCATCTCTCTATTACTGACCTGGTGACACTGCCTCCTCTCTATTTCTCTGTGTTGCCCCTGAAGTAGCTTCCCTTTCCTCTCTCTTCTCCTGAGAGTTGGGTGTATCCTATTCTGTCAAATCTTCTCTGATTCGTCCCTTTTTCTACCACTGAATTAGACATCACTTTCAAACATGGGTGCTTCCTTCTACAAACTAACTTTACCCTCATTTGGGATTAAAGGCATGTACCACCACACCTGGACCTAAGCTTTTCTTTACCTGAAACTTGTTCTATACTGGGCTGGCCTTGAATTCAGATCTGTTTGCATCTGTCTCCTAGATTAAAGGCATGCTTGTATTCCAGCCAGGTCACAAAGGTCTTTGGATGTGTTCTCTTACCTGGGCAGCCATATTCTGAATTAACATTCCTCTACATGTATGTGACAAGCTCCATAAAACAGATCACCATCAACTTTAGGCCTAAGCAAGTTCTAGAATGGAGACTGGGTTCAAATAAGAAACAGCGTGTCTTCAGAGTAGCCACGGACTCAGCCATAATACACAAATGAAAACCCCCAACTGGACAGTGCAATCCTCCATAAATGACATCTTATTTAATTAGCAGTAGACCCATCACGACCTCTACTGTGTTGCACCCGCTTCTCACTTATTTCTGACTAGTTGATTATGAAGAATAGCCTCGGAGATTGGAGAAAGGTGGTGCCTGCTTGCTCAAAGTCAGGTGCTCCCAGCGGGTCTGGTCTCAGGACTTTGAGCAAGCAGGCACCACCTTTCTCCAATCTCCGAGGCTATTCTTCATAATCAACTAGTCAGAAATAAGTGAGAAGCGGGTGCAACACAGTAGAGGTCGTGATGGGTCATGTCCCTGACCCCGACTGCTCAAGTCCTGTGGTCTGCATCCAAGTTCTGGTCATTTCTCCAATCCATGCCTATCTGACCATCCAGTGCTCTTTATCCCCCTTGCAGCTTTCCCCACAGCCACAGTTTTCTTGGGATTTGGTGATCCAGGCACCTCCACGTCACCTCCTCTAGATCCTTTCAGTGCTAACAGTTGGCACGTGTCCTAGGCCATTCAATTACTGGATTGACGTCTTTAATTAATATTTTGTGGGGGAGGCATCTGTTTGGAGGTCAAAGGAAGGGCACCTTGTGGAGCTGTTTCTGCCCTTCCACCTTTGTATGGGTTCAGGGGATCGAGCTCAGGTCTACGCTTTTTCAGGACAAGTGCCTCTGCTGGCTTTGTCATCTTGCTGGTGCTGAATTTTATTATTATTATTATTATTATTATTATTATTATTATTATTATTATTAATTATATTTTATCCCTCTCCTCTTGGGCCATGGGTGACATTTCTTTTCCCTGTCTCTGGTCCAAAGCTGGTTGGGCTACTGCAGACAGGTGGCAAAAAAAAAAAAAAAAATTAATGGAGACCCCTTACCCTTCACCTGAACAATGACCGTGAAAGATAGAAAAAGAAGTCTTCCACTTTGGTGAAACTCTGTCTGAGTTCTAATGAAGGATTACAAGAGAGCCCTTTTTATTTTATTTATTTATTTATTTTTTTTTTTGAGAGCTAAATTTGCACCCTTCTCAATAAAACAACCAGTGCCACTACCACCTACAACCAAGGCAGCTTTCAGTCCTGCGGCTTCTCAATGTCATTAACACCCAAGCTTCTGAATAGCGCTGCAAGTTTCATAAAAGGCTGCTCATGCGATTCTGAAGGGAGCTTCTGCTCTGTGAATTACCTTTCCTCTCCGGGGCAAGTCCCACTTGGTTTTCCTTTATCTTTCTTATAAATGCTGCTTAAAAGGCTGGAGGCACCGGAGGTGAAGAGAGAGAGAGATGCATCTCCAGGTTGTTAATCAATACGGAATTTCTCCGGGCATCTGGGTGACCTTGGTGCTTCTCGCATTTGCACGGGTCTCCTTGGTGATGGTTGCTATGACTGCTCTGTGTCTCCAGCTAAAAAATCTCCAAAATGTGGATCAGTGCTTTTATTCTCTTGTCTCCTCTATTAGCTGCCTTTGCCTCACAGAGTTGATTTCACTATGAATGTAGCTCACTTTTAGTTTTTTTTTTTTTAATCACATTAGTTTACCTATAAACAGAATACTGCCTTAGCTCGTCTGGAAATTCTTTTATTTGGGGCAAACTTCAGGCAGTCCAGCCCATTTGGAATACCATTTACATTTTTACATTGCCTGGTTCTCTGAAAGCAGATTATTCATATGGAAGTTGGTCCTGGCTACTTTCCCCCTTCAAAAACCCACTCTTCCCTAAGAGAAACTAAACACGAACAGAGAAGACATGCAACCTGGCTGACTCTCTCTTCATGTGGCTCATGTGACAAGCTCGTGGCTTGTAGAATATTTTCAGAGGAACTTTTAAATGCATGAAAATGTTATAGTTTCCCCTTTACTGAAGCTGATATAAATCGACTTTTCACTCATTCTATATTTGGCAGCTATGCTTTCAAGTATCTGACTTATTACATGGTCAGGAGCCTTACAAAGGAAAAACGTTAAGTGTTGGGTAGACCAGAATTATAATACTAACTGTCCAATGAGCAGGAGAACTTCAGATGCAACACCCTAAAAGTCCTGGGGGCCCCTCCTGCCCCAGACTTAGTTAAAGAAAATGAAGAATTCAAATACATTAGAAAATGGATCTCGCCAGGCGTGGTGGCGCACGCCTTTAATCCCAGCACCCGGGAGGCAGAGGCAGGCGGATCGCTGTAAGTTTGAGGCCAGCCTGGTCTACAAAGTGAGTCCAGGACAGTCAAGGCTACACAGAGAAACCCTATCTCGAAAAACCAAAACAAAGTTTTAAAAATTAGAAAATAGATCTTTTCCTAATTATATAGATCCGGAGATAGCAAGGGAGGGACTGTTAGAAACTGTAGAGCTTTCCTTTAGTGGTTCTATTCCGGGGACAAGAAATGGCTCGGGAATAATTACCAAAACTGAATCCGGTGAAGGAAGGTGTGCCTAAGGTGACTGGGGGCAGGGCTGTTGACGTATAAGTTAGAAGTAAATAAATGTGAATTCCATGTTGTTCTACCTAAGATGGCGCTAAGAACTCATGGTTTTAGAAACAATAACATCTATTAGGTTCTGGTGTTGGATACGGGAGCTTATTCCTCTGTTCCTGTTCTAAACAGTTTACTTAGCTGTGAGTTAATGAATTAATTGGGGTCGATAAAACAAATAAGAACGAATGCATAAACAGAATTCACCTATATGTTCAAGCAAAAGGCTGCTGAGCATCCATTACACCCAGCCACTAGCGCTGAGCCTTGGGAGCAAAAAGCCCTTGAGAGCTGGCTTCAGCAGCCCTAAAGTAGGAAACATAGCACCACAGACAGTGTGAGGAGGCACACACTGAGGTGTAAAACCGTGTAGATTGTCTTTACAGAGAGAGAGAGAGAGAGAGAGAGAGAGAGAGAGAGAGAGAGAGAAGCGGTGGCTATGGCAACAGCTGGATGAGAACAGCATCATCATCTGGACCCCAAGTTATGACAACTGAAAAATACTTCTCAAACAAACTCTACCCTCATGGTGCCTACAGTCTAGCCCGGAAGACAGACTGGGGCGGGGGGCGGGGGGGGGGGAGAAAGGGGGGCAGTGGGTGGGGGAAGCAAACCTCAAACTATGGTTTAAAAAAAATGGATCCTCTCTGCACTTTTGTAACAAACAAACAAAGGAAGCAAAGGGTAAAGGTAATAAGAGTCAATCTCCTGTAAAATTAGCCTGCCAAATTGCTATAAAATTTCCAAATGCTTACCTCCCAAGCTCAGACTTATGTCATAAAGGGACACTGTTAAGTTGGCTTTCATTGTAATCGGGACACAAGCTGGGTTCACTGGGGAAGGCGGGACCTCGCCTGAGGAATAGCTGGCTGCCTTCAGCTTGGCTTTGAGGGTGTGTCTGTAGGAAGTTATCTCGATTGGTAACAGATGGCCACACCCACAGAGGGCTCCCACTGTGGGCGGAGCCATCCCTAGGCAAGTAGGCCTGGGCTGCTCAAGGAAGCTTGCAGAAAGCAAAGAAGAGAGAGCGTGAGGGCGCGCAAAACGAGTTAGCAGGGTTCTCCATGATTTCTGCTTCGAGTTCCTGCCATGGGCGGGTGGTAGACTGTAACACGAAAGCTGAAGAAACCCTTCCCTCTCAAAGTCGCTTGGGTTCCTGTGTTTGCCATAGCAACAGAGAAACAAACTAGACCAGCCAGCAGCACGCTTTGCACTCAGCAGACAAGTAGGGCAGGTGCTAAAACTCAAGTAAGTAGGTTATAGTCACAGAGGAGGAATCTTTCAGCACACGGGGGAGAAAAACTTACCAGGAAAACATACTCAAGGGCGAAGGGGCAGCGTTCCAGGCATATAAGGCAGAGGCGGCAACACTAAGATTTCCACACATTTGCATCACGAGGGAGGAAGATAGCAGACCAAGGAGAATCGGCACCCCCATCCCCGCACCCTACCCCCAATCTGGTGAGATTTCATGGAGAAAAAAAAAAGGGGGGACGCAGTTAATTCTCCTACAGGGTAGTTAAGATAGTGTTACAAGCAACAACTGGCTCGCACGAGTAAATTTAATCCTCCCAGGCAGCGGCCCTGTCTGTTCTAGACGCCCTCCCGTTACTTAATAACAGCCCCAAGGTGCAACTGGAAAGGGTAGTGATGTATCTTGAGAACGTGTGCTTGTGCACAGCCATCCAGCCTTCCCTTACAGCACAGCGCCACACGATACCATTCATTTACCGCTGGTGACTGTCCTAGGTCACTAAGCACAGCACAGAGCACAGCTCCCAGACAGAGTTCAGCCGTCCCTGCTGTTTGAGGCGGCCGCTGGAGGAAGAGAGCCCTGAAGATGCAACACGGCTCATATCCAAAAGCAAGCCCTACTGACCACCATCCATCCATCACCGCCCCCCCCCCCCACCAATTCCCAGCCGGGCACATTACCCACTATCTCATCAACATCGTCTCCAACCTATATACAGGTGGGGAAAACTGAGCTAATTACAGGGCTCCGGGGCAGAATGACAGTGGGAAGTCAACAGGGCAGGGTGTTTCCTCTCCTGATCCTACCTCGGTTAGCCCTAAAATTAGAAGCCAGTCATTTAGGGTTATTGATAGACATGGTTCGTCCTCGTGAGAGGAAACCAGAACTAGGCGGGACTGTTTTGGCAGGCTTCGAAAACATTTAGCGCCTCTCAGAAATATGATCGGGGAGCTGCTTAAATATTTTAGAGGCCTGGATGGTGGCCGGGGTTCACGGGCAGTGTGACTCCTGGGGCTGCAGAAGAAGCATTGAAAAGCTCAGAGAGGGAGAAGTGGGCTGAGGAGTGTCAAGGAGCCGAACTTAACTTAGCAGCTGTAGAGCTGGCAGCCGCTGCCTCAGGTGAAGTCTGCGGGGAGAACAGTGTAGGGTAAAGAAGGCTACACAAAGCCACACCCCCAGCACATGCAGGGCACAGTGCACTCCCGGGTACCAGTGGGCATGGTAGATTTGAAGCTAAGGCTTCCCAGCAGCTCTGCAAAAACCATGATTTATGAAGAAAGCTTGAGATTATTAAGTTGTTTTTTTCCCCCACCTTCCACTTCAAGTGTGTGGCGTGTGTAGCCGAGTGTGCTTTCTGAGACCTGTCCATCACCACTGCATGCAAACGCTTCCATATCACCACTCTGTAGCTGTTGGGATAAATGTCGGGGTGGGGGGTGGGAGGGGTAGGAGAGGAGGTGTGACGGGGGTGGGGGTGGGGTGGGTTCCCGCTCTTAAACATCAGACAGGGAAGAATTCCTCCAAAACACACAGTCCCTTAAACACAAAGCTACATTCATTTTTACTGCTCAATGTGAAGAGTAAAAACACAAGAGGGAATTAAGAGGATGGCATTCACAAACACGGCCACCAAACCTCTCCACCCGTATCTGCTTCCACTGTGCTCCATAACTGCTACTGTGTCTCACAGATGGGATTAAAACAGAATGGCAAAAAAAAAAAAGTTCCCTCTAACCAGCCCATGTCACGATACCGCCAGTGTTTCACAAGGCCCAGGCCTGCTTGTCCCAGGGACAGACACATTCAAGCAAGAGATGCTCACAAATTCAAGATGGGGCAGAGACACTGTGATAGGAATGGCTGCAGCGTTGCCATCTTTGCTTCCTATTCCTGCAGAGCTAAGGAAAATACCACAGGAGCTTATATATCAGTAATGGTGCAGGAGGGGCACACCCAGGGCAGAAGACACGCCATATTTAGTCAAAATAATTGGGCTGCCAAAGAGATCCAGAAGTGTAGGAAGGCTGTTTGAAGTTACAGTCCTGTCTGGATAGCCATCCTGAGCTCCGTGTTAGGTGCAGGACGCCCTCTCCCCATCAAGGCCCTTAAAAAACAGTAAGACCCTAGGCCTAAAGCCTGAACTGTGAGGGGCTTTTATATACTTCAAAGCACTTCAATCATTTTTTAAATTTTGTTAATTTATTCATATTACATCTCAATTGTTATCCCATTCCTTGTATCCTCCCATTCCTCCCTCCCTCCCATTTTTCCCTTACTCCCCTCCCCTATGACTGTGACTGAAGGGGACTTCCTCCCCCTGTATATGCTCATAGGGTATCAAGTCTCTTCTTGGTAGCCTGCTATCCTTCCTCCGAGTGCCACCAGGCCTCCCCATCCAGGGGACGTGGTCAAATATGGGGCACCAGAGTTCATGTGAAAGTCAGACCCCATTCTCCACTCAACTGTGGAGAATGTCCTGTCCATTGGCTAGATCTGGGTAGGGGTTCGAAGTTTACTGCACATATTGTCCTTGGCTGGTGCCATAGTTTGAGCAGGACCCCTGGGCCCAGATCTGCCCATCATAATGTTCTTGTAGGTTTCTAGGACCCTCTGGATCCTTCTATTTCCCCATTCTCCCATGCTTCTCTCACCTAGAGACCCAATAGGAGGTCCTCCCCTCTGTCCCACTTTCCTGATAAGTGAAGACTTTCATGGGATATATCCCTTGGGCTAGTGTCCAGATATAAGTGAGTATATACCATTTGACTCCTTCTGCTTCTGGGTTAACTCACTCATTATGATCATTTCTAGTTCAATCCATTTGTCCACAAATTTTGGGAATTCCTTGTTTTTAATAGCTGAGTAGTATTCCATAGTGTAAATGTACCACAGTTTCTTTATCCATTCTTCTACACTTCAATCATTTTTTATTGATGTCAATAAACACACAAACATATACTTTGAGGTTCCATTAAGTTTCCTACTGTAAAGGTGTATAGTCCAAAAAGAGAATGAAATAATAGGACAGCCGTGTGACAGAATACAAGAGTAGACTGTGAGAATAATTTGACTCCTGTCTGCTCATAATGATAGGCAATTCTAAAAATGAAATTAGGAAGATAATCCCATGCATAACATTATGAAGCAGGAAGGCCAGGATACCCAGGGGAGGCGTCTGCAGAAGCGCCCTCGGGTAACAGCCCTAAAGCCTCTGCTGAAAACAGGCAAGGCAAGATGAACAGAAAGGGTACTTATCCTAGTATGCTCTCTGCTGTTGGCAAAAAGATGCTACCAAACCCAACCTGGGGAAGAAGGGATTCACTTCCTCTTACAGCTCACAGGCCATCACGACAGGAACTCAGGACAGTAGCTCAAGGCAGGAACCTTACAGCAGGACATAAGCAGAGACCATGGAGGAACACTGCTTAGTGGCTTGTTCTCCATGGCTTCGTCAGCTTGTTTTATATGCAGCCCAGGACCACCTGCTCAGAGGTGGCACCAGTGGACCGAACCCTCCTGCACCCGTCACTATGTAAGAAATGCCCTCGAGGCCTGACCACAGCTGGATCGCACGGAGACATCGTTCTCAACTGAGGTTCCTTCCTTGCTGATGACTCTCGCTTGCATCAAGCTGACATAAAGGCAACCAGTACAGGCTTCTTCAGGATTCAGAACAGGACATCATTAATAAAACGAACTGGCAAGGAACCTGTACCCAGAATTTCTAAGGAACTCTTACAACTCTAAATAAGTACAGATATATTAGCTTTAAATACGCATAATCGAAGAGAAATTTTTCCTTATAAGTTACACAGATGACCAATAAACACACAAAATGATGAAAAGATGTCTAACAGAACTTCCCGTCACAGAAATGCCACGCGAACAATGAGATGCCAGGCCACGCTCATGTGGAAGGCTAAATAAAAAGGCACATTATAACAAGTGCTAGTGAGAATGCAGAGACCTCAGAGCACACGTACTGTAGCTGAAAACATGAGATTGTGTGCAGACAAACTGCGTGGCAACCCTAAAAAAAATCCGACGCAGAATTCCCATCTAACTCAGAAACTCTACTTCATCACTGATGTTTGAGAGAACTGAAAAATGGCTCCCTAGGTACATTTGTACAAAAATGTCCGCCAACTGGTAGATAAACAAACCGTGGGCTATGTATACAATGGGCCACCATTCAGCCATAAAAAGCAAAGAAGCAAGCACCAATTCACCACACCACATGGACAGGACAGGACAGATAAAGTGACAGAATAAAGCCAATCATAAGAGACCACAGGCATACGATCCCACAAAGGAAATGCCCGGCTTTGTGGGTTTCATTGTTTTATTTTGTTTTCTTTTCCTTTGCTTTTCCTTCTCTCATTTTTTTTTTCTGGGCGTAGAGGTTATCTGCTGTTGATAGAGTTGAAACTGTCAGTGTTTCCTCACTGTTCCTTCTGTGCACTCAAGGCCGCCAGCTAGCGCTCTTCCATGGGTCTGGTGAAGTCTAACCTTTTCGATGACAGAGCACTGCCCAGATGGCTCGGGCTTGCCTCCACAAACACCTGTTGTTGCATCTCACCACGCTGCAGCTCCACCAGAGCACTGGGGGGCTTAGGGAGGGATGCCCCAAGGGCCTGACCCTCAGCCCGCGGCTCCAACCCACTGAGGCTTCAAGTCTTCCCGTGTTGCCCTCCCTGCCTGCTGCTGAGTCCTGTCTGCTCACAGGATGACTTATTGCAACCATGTCGTCCTCCTTTCTCGTGTCCCGACTCCTCCGTCATTCTGTGAGGTAAAACCCGACTTAGGACATTTGCTGCTGATGTACAGCTGTGTACATGGAGGCTGTGGGGCAACCGTCCGCCCCTACTCTGAAGTGCATAAGCGCTGGTGTCCAGTCCAGGCTTTTTGCCACTGATGCCAGTTAAGAGAGACAGGCCATGTAATCCCTGCACTGGCAAACTCTCTGCCTGGGGCTCACCAGGTAATTTGTTAAAACACCTCTAAGATGGTGACGGCCATCAACAGATTGCTTGTCTAGCATGCACAATGCCTTGGATGTGACCCCGGCACTTGCTGAGGTGCGGTGGTGCATACCTGTAATCCCAGCCCCGGGATGTAGAGGCTGGAAGAAAAGGAGTTAAGGCTATCCTTGGCTATGCAGCAGAGCGGAGGCAGCCTGGGCTAAATAACACCTTATCCTAAGGTTGAGAAGGAGATCAAAAGAGAGAGGTTGAGATCCTAGTCACCAGATAACCTGGACACACGGAGGGGGCCACCATCCCTTTCTGTGACCGAAGCCGAATCTAACACATGATGATTTCTTTTATAACTGCATATAGTGTACCTCAGCAGTCTTTTAGACAGCCCTATGGTAAGATATAAACACTATCAAAATGGTCATTAAAATTCAGGAGCATGGCCCCAAGCATGGTCTACATCTATTTCTAGCTAAGGCACTATAGCTAGTCCATAATTTCTATAACCTAATGTATTAGAATATGGTTTTCAAGGAACTGACAGTACTGTTTGCTTTAGCAGTGGTTCTCAACCTTCCTAATGCTGCAATCCTTTAATATGGCTCCTCATTTTGTGGTGGCCC
Organism: Acomys minous; assembly: GCF_964271855.1. NCBI lineage: Eukaryota > Metazoa > Chordata > Mammalia > Rodentia > Muridae > Acomys > Acomys minous. The sequence goes on from NC_140497.1 coordinate 86,915,261, forward strand.
CAACCATAAAATTCTTTTAATTGCTACTTCATAGCTATAACTTTGCTACTCTTATCAATCATAATACAAATGTCTGATGGTCAGGGTATCTAATAGGCAACACCTGTGAAAGAGTCACTAGCCCTGAAAAGGGGTCATGACCCACAAGTTGAGAACCGCTGCTGTAGTTGGGGACATAGCAGAAATCAATGGTACAGGAAATGTGTCGCTCACTCTACACCATAATGCCTTTCAGATTTTGGGCTCTCGGCCGTATTACTTTGTTAAATATATTTTTCCCAAACTGCATAATTTGAGGGAAAGTCACCCAGGCAGATGAGAAGATGGTCAAGGGCACCCCATGCGGTTTCTCCTCTTGAGCTGTAGATTTTGATTTTGATCACTTGCGTCCCAGGTCTCAGAGACGATGCCTCAGTGCCTGCCAGCACGCCCACATTCCAGCCAATGAGGAGAGAGGGAGAGAAGAGGGTGACAGAAGGAAGGGCCCACATTGCTGGAGGACACAGCAGGAGAGTTACGCATCTCATTTCTAGTCATACCGTAGTGGTCAAACCTGAGCTACAAGACAACTGGCAAGGGAGCCTGGGAAATGTGGCGCAGAAAAAGATGTGCTTCTAGCTACAGCAATGTCTGGGGAGTGGTAGCTGGTAACACTAAAGGAACCAGGCACATGGGCGTTGGCGCACAACCCCTGACACAAGGATTCATACAAAATCTAGAGGAGGAGTTATCTCTGGAAGGAGGAGCAGAAAAGCGATGCAGGATGTGGTGTGATGAAACACCTGTGCGGTTAGCCAGGTGAGTCCAACATGGGCTCAGCTTTTACACTGTCATTCCTAATATATGTGCACCTGAGTGCACACACGCACATGCACACACACCCACACACAGATGCAAATATTCACATACACATACATTCAGACAGAAACACACACAAATATACAAACACACACACACACACACACACACACACACGTACATATATATCAAGTATATTTCAGTTTTAAAATCTGTTGTTAAAACCTGGGTTTAAGTGCCTAGGGATCACTATATGATTCTTTCTACTTTTTGCATGATCAGCTCTTCCCACATACATTTATTCATGATTTTACCTTACTATCCTTTCAGGCACACAGTGTTTATTAAAATCCTATGTTAAAAAAAAAAAAACCATTGTCCTGATAGCTGGACCTAGTGGCACGTAATCTGTAAATCTGGCAGAAAAGGTGGACTATGGCAGACTGGGAGTTCGAGGTCATCCTGAGCCATGTGAGACGTTGTCTCAGATAATAAGTAACATAGAAATGATTGGCCTGAGTGCCGTGCTACACCACAGTGAGAAATCAAAGGCCATGTTTAAAATCAGATTGGGAGATCAGGTCTAACATAAGACAGACACAGAAGTGACAGACAGAATAAGAATGAGTGACAGAATCCAGAGAAAGAAACTGGTGTGGCTTAGGAGGAGAAGGGGGCTGCCACACCCCTAGGAAATGAACAAAGGCGACAGACAGTAAGCAATTCAAGGTCTTCGTAAACAGGCAAACTAACTTGCAGCGATTGGATTTGTCACAGGGTCTTGGTGTAGCTGTGGGCTTGTTTCAAAGCTTAGGGCCAAGTTAAACGCAAACAAAAAGAAGCCATGGCTCTGTTTTACCCCCCTTTAAGGCCAAATCGAGTTCGTCCTTTTACGGAAGGAGCTTCTTCAACAAGCGCAGAGGGCAGTGACCGTGGGTGTCGGTGTGCAGCCTGCTTCCCTGCGGCAAATCTTTCTGGAACTTCATGCTGTGCAGCCGGGGACAGGCTGCGTCACCTCCTGGCACTTCTGCTTCCTCATCTCTAGAAAAGGGATCCCAGCCGGGTCCTTCAAGGGTTAAGACTGACCTTGGAACAGTGCCCGGAACACAGTAAACATTCAGTACAGTCGCTGGTGCTATCTGCCTCTTCCACAGCTCTTTAAAACTGAGCCCAGTTATTTCCTGTCCCTTAGAATTCACCGTGGGCTGGTGATGGTTTCAGACCTGACTTCTGATATTTTGGGGCTATTTCTTGACTTTTCAAAAACTAGAAAAGCCAGCCAAGGTAGGTTTGCAAGCTAATTCTGGTGAGCTACCAACCCATGACTTAATATATTTTTTTAAAGATTTGTTTTTAATTATGTGTGTGTTTCTGTGTGGCAGTGCGCACCCTTGAGTAAATGGTTACGTATACTTGAGTACCAAAGGAGCCGGAGCTGTCAGAACCCCTGGAGCTGGAGTTGGTTCTTAGGCAGGGTGCAGGGACTTGAACTCAGGCCCTCCGCAAGAGCAGTGTGTACCTTTAACCACTGAGCTATAGTTTCCATGTTTCAGCCTTTTTTAAAAAGAAGACAGCTTTAAGTGACTTCTTGTGTGACAGAAAGTGGTTCAGCTAAGTTACAAATCAAAATACTTGTAATGCACCTAAGCTTGATTAGTCCTCATATGGGGGTCTGTTCCTTTAAGATAATTTCCAAGTTTTTTCAGGTTCTTTCTTCTACCCACTGAAGCCAGAGTCCAGCCTTCTTCCCCGGGGCAGTTGAGCATCCAAGCTGTGCAGCGCTTAACAAAGCAGGAAGCGCTGGCCCAAGTGATGCCAAGCATACACAGTGTAGGGTTAGGGGAGGCAGGTGTGAACAGGAGCGAGCAGGAAGAAAAGATGCTGTGCACGGACAAAGCGAGGAGGGCTTGCTCAGCCTTCAAGCACAAGGACAGGTCCACTGCACAGGGCAGCAAGCTGTGGAACAGACAGAACTGGAATGTACTCTGTGGGCTGCAGTGAGCCCAGACAGTAGGACCCAGCAAAAGGGAGCTTAGGAGTTTGGGGAGCTGGGGAAAATGAACTTGTACAGTGGCTCTTTATTTTTCTAATCAGCTTTCCACTGTTGAAGTTATTTGTTCTAGGGCCCCTCATCTCTCAGTATGGAAAAACAACAGACCATACAAGGAGTTGTGCTTCTTTTTGTTTTTCGATACAGGGTTTCTCTGTGTAGCCTTGGCTGGCCTGGACCCGCTTTGTAAACCAGGCTGGCCTCGAACTCACAGCGATCCACCTGCCTCTGCCTCCTGAGTGCTGGGATTAAAGGCGTGCGCTACCACGCCTGGCTTAGGAGTTGTGCTTCTGAGGAGCAACAGTGACATTTCTTCAAGGCAAAGGCCTTGACTGTATTCATCCTGGAGTTCTTAGCACCCAGGACAGTAACTAATAAGACAGTGTTTTTAAGTTGTTTGGCAAATAAATGACAGGACAGTCCCATAGCCATAGTCCAAATCAGGAGACTAAGACTGTCTTCTGATTTTAAGAAAAGGTTCACAGAGGTGGCTTGGGGGGGCGGGGGTAGGAGAGGGGGGTGTCACATCTATAAACACCAATAAACAGTGCTGGTCACCTCTACCACTAAGTCCTCTGCCTAGAGCCTCTGTCTTGCTATGCATGACAACTTTTCAGGTATGACTTCAAAATTACAAATAATAACTTCTTTGTAATTTAATTTTAACTTAAATAAAAAAGATGTGAAAAAGATGAGGTGCTGCCTCATTTACAAGCACAAAGTGTCGAGCCGGGTGTGGTGGCGCACACCTTTAATCCCAGCACTCGGGAGGCAGAGGCAGGCAGATTGCTGTGAGTTCAAGGGCCAGCCTGGTCTACAAATCGAGTCCACGACAGCCAAGGCTACACAGAGAGACCCTGTCTCAAAAAAACACAAAAACAAAACAAACAAGTACAAAGCGTCTATGTCATTTATTTGCCACCAGGAGGGAAGAGGTTCCGCAGGAGACAATGGAGGCATCCTTTGGTGCATCATTTCAGACCATCATTTATTGAACATCTCACCCTCCCCCCACCCCTCCCATCTCCTAGCTTCTGCTGAGAGCTGGGAGCGCGCTGTGCTGAGACATCAGACGTCCTCTGTCACTAACACCATCTCTGCACTGAGTTCTGTGACTCACATTTATTAATGAGTTTTTCCAAAGTCTGACATACCAGAACAAAGATATTTTAGATGTATTATATAAGAAGTCACCTCACAGCTCCTTACTGGGACTGTCATCAGCACATAGAGTATAGATATTAATAAAAGCCATGCGCACATCCCAACAAAGTTAATGGGTAATGTCTAATGTCACCAGGGGGTGGCAGCTGCTAAATGTCATCCATTTTTCCAGTGAAAGAGGAAGGAAAAGAAACACTGCAAATGTCTTCTAATAACCACTACACTGGCTCACTATGAAGGAAGAAAAGTCAAGCAAGACTTCTTTTGCACTTTTTTTTGTCAGAAAGTGAGTGGACTCAAACTATTTGTTTTCTTTCTGTTTAAAATAAAAAACAGTGGCACTATATGTTTTTCAAAAGAAAATCTCCAAACAGTATTAATAGCAAAGAGGTTAACTAAAACAACATTACTACATATTCACTATTTTATGGTGGTGGCTGTGGGTCTTGGTTCACAGCTCTTTCTAGCTGCAGTCCATATGGGGCTTTGGTAAATCCTTTACTGCATTGCCCATGTGATGGGAACCCCTCCTCCGCCCCGCCCCACCCCCTAACATTCTCAGCAGTATGGCTCAGAACCCAGAATTTGAGAAGTTTCTCCCTGTACAACAGAGACTGAAGCGTCCAATAAAGCTTCGTTCATCTGTCGGAATTACATTTTTAAGTCATCGGAAGGGGAAACAGTAAAATGTTCAAGGAAACATTCTCACGTAAAGTAACAGTATTTCTGTTTCAGAGTGAGCAGGGGCGTGGGGGGGGGGGGGACTGGGCAGATGGCTCAGTGGTTAAGAGCGCCTGCTGCTCTTTCAAAGGCCTGGCGTTCAGTTCCCTACCACCCAGTTGGTAGTTCACAAGCATCCATCCATAACTCTAGTTTCAGGACACCTAACACTCTCTTCTGACCTCTCCTGGCACCAAGCCTGGCCCACATTCCATATAAGCAGCTAAAACATTCACACATAAAGTAAAATATACAAATCTAACAAAAAAAAAATGTTAAGTTACTGGGCACAGGATGCCTAATATCTTATAAATAAGAGCACTTAGGCCAACTGTCATGTGACCACATTGTGTTAGATGCCATAGCTAAGAAGGCACTGTTGGTCTCTACATTTCTGAATGAATTAAAAGGTTCGCAGGCAGCTTCCTTCCCAGTGCAGGAAATCCCTGCTGTAGTTCCCCGGTAAGCATGCGTCATAGGCGCTGAGCCTCTGCATCTGTGCCCTGGGAAAGACCAGCTTTAGCAGTATGTCACAGGAAGTTCTTCCTCCTCCACCCCACCCCCATCGAGTGTGCGGAGCAAGCTTTGGCTGGACAGGAGATTGGCATAAATCGAGCTCTGGACTCCTTATCACACGGAGGCAGCTGGGCTAAGAGTGGGAGCCCCCCGCCCCCCCACACTCAAGCCTCTTCGTTTCCTGAATGTTTGAGACACAGTCAAGCTTCAAGTGCATGGAACTTTTGTGTCATCATTTTCTCTGATTTCTATATTAATATCTTAAAGTACCCTTGGGGAAAAAAATGAACTTTCCTCCCTCAAAATCCAAACACTAGCCAAACTGAAATCCCCAGAAGATCTGTGTTTGGTAACTATGTCCTCAAATTAAGCCTCTGAACCCAGACACCTGAAAATACAATTGAGTAAAATCTATTGCAGAAACTGCCCCCCACCCACACACACACACACAAAAAAACAGGGTTTCTCTGTGTAGTCCTGGCTGTCCTCGACTCACTTTGTACACTAGGCTGGCCTCAAACACAGTGATCCGCCTGCCTCTCCCTCCCCGAGTGCTGGGATTAAAGGCACGTGCCATGGCGCCAGCTTGCAGAAGGATTTTATGAAGTGGTGAAGCATCACAATTTTAATAGGACTGTGGGGAGCCCTGCTACTTAAGACACACTCGAAATAGTACACAAGGGAAACTAAGGGTGCTACCGAAGGGATTCTTGACGGTATGTAAGAGTCACTGCGTAAACAGAAGGTTCTGGGTTCCTTTCAAGAAAGCATGTTTACCTGTCATTGACTGTGCACAGATTCCATTGATAAAATAAAAAACATCCCTTTGTTCTGAGCAAGCAAGCAGAAGTAGAGATATAGAGATCAACACCGAAATGCCCAAATGGTGTTGTCCTAACTGACGCTGCAGGGCCAAAGCTTCTCTTACAGTCATCGCCCTACGTTTGTCAGCAGAGTCTTAAGCTAGCACACACAGTGGCCTCATTCCCAAAGGAAAGCCAATGTCTTAACACTTATTGCTATTGAAAGTGACACTGAATAGCATATATGCTCTATCGCAACATGCTATAGCAACAGCAAGAAACTCTGGAATCCATTTTGAAACAGAAAGCCAAAACCGGGGCATGACACAAGACCTCAAAAAACAAGCATTCAGGAGGCTGAGGCAGAAGTATCACCTATGAGTTTAAGCCTGATCTACAAAGTAAGGGTCTCACTCTTCAAACTTGACTGGAACTGTATTTAAAATGAATGAACAAACAAACAAATGAACAAATTCAAAACATCTGACATTGACAAATGGACAAGTCAAGTGTGTCATTTACATCTGAAAGGATTGTCAGTAGCAGCCTTGTGCTTTCCTTTCCAATATTAAGACACCCTCCCTTTTTCAATTGTTTACTTAGTTTTTATGTGTATGCGTGCTTTGCCTGCATGTATGCATAAGCACTGCTCAGAGGTCAGTAGAGGCCATTGGATGTCCTGAAAATGGAGTTACAGACAGCCATGAGCTGCCATGTAGGTGCTGAGAACCAAATAAATCCCAGGTTCTTCACTAAAGAGCAGCCAGTGCTCTTACCCGCTCCGAGCCATGTCTTTAACCCCTATACACCAACTATGAGAGAGGTAGGGCCAAGAGCTCAGCCTACAGTCCAGAATACTGACACTCACAAAGGGTGTTCCGAAGAGCTCCTGGACTGTGGTATTGGACACAGAATTCTGTGATCAAACAACAATCTGAGAATCAAATCCATGAAGGAGTAGTTTCTCTATGAATTCGGTTATAGAGCTAAGTGTATTTGACTGTAGACACTCCCACTAAAGTAATTCCAAATTGGCACCAGAGTCCGTACTTTTAGGAAGATCCTGGGGCATGCTGCTTTAGACAAGATCACGAAACAGAAGCTTACATGTGGGTCAGCCCTTATCTACACACGCACACTCCTGCTTGCCACACACGGAGTCCTAAACAAAAAATTTAACCAGCGCTGGGCATTTGGAAATTTCACGTAAACATCTTGGCTCCACAAACACTCCACTCTTACAGTTGTAACTAGAATAGTCTTAGCAATAGACTCAGATCCCTTGGATGCCACGCTGGCCTTCCCACGTCACAATCTCACACCCGCAGGGTGCTTTATGTGTGAGCATTATCTGTTTGCTTCTTTTGAAATTTTGTGTCCAGGACAGGAAACTCAAATAATCACATACCTGTCCCCCTGAGCTGGCAAGTATAGCTGTGTGTCTTTTATTTTTTTTTTAGTTGTATATGAGTGCTTTATCTGCTGAAGAAGGCATCAGATCACATTATAGATGGCTGTGAGCCACCACGTAGTTGCTGGGAATTGAACTCAGGACCTCTGGAAAAGCAGGCGGTGCTCTTAACCACTGAGCCATCTCTCCAGCCCCAACAGCGGCGTGCCTTGTGATGTGCTTCCTCCCCTCGTTTGGTGCTCAGAATCTACATGTCGCTTCCTACTCTCTCGGCCAATAATTCAACTACAATAGTCTGTGATATGTTTTGTGTACTATAAATAGACACTGTGCATGGGTATTATTTGAGCTATCATTGAATTATTAGTTGATTATTATTAAGAAGAACGGCTAGACGAGTACTTATTGTGTTCCAGGAACTGGGCCTTATACAAGGCTAACTATCACTTGACCTCTATAGCAACTCAGGATCGTGTGCCCCATTTCCCTTAAGGATGAGAAAAGACAGGCTCACAGATGTGACATCATGACTGTGTGATGAAGGACACAGTCTAAACTGTTACAGCACTCTGAGGCATAAGTCTGATGAAAACAAAGCCTGGTTGGGCTGCAGAAACCGCTACGCAAGCAAACATGAGGGCCTGAGCTCTGGTCTGTAGAACGCGTGCAAAATGCCAGGTATAGCACTGTGTTCCTAGAGCCCCCAGTGCTGGGAGGCGGACGCAGCTAGGGTTTGGGGGCTTACTGGCTGGCCAGCCTAGCTGAGCTGGCAAGTTCCAGGTTCAGGGAGAGACCTTATCTCACAAAAATAAGATGGAGAAACAGCGGAGGCAAACATGCGGCTGAAATGGTCAGATTTAGCTAACTGCTACTACTAGCACAGAGCCCAAAGTTCGCTAGTCCAATCAACCACACTTGCTGTACATCACAAAATAAATTTTCTCTGAAGGCTTGATAACTTCCCTATGGGATAAGTTACTGATCACAAACAGGCAAAGAGAAGGCTCTAGTCTTTGCCTGAACGCTGGCTTTTTAAAATCACTCTATCCAAGAAGATCTTTAAAAATCAGAAAATGCTAGAAAACAGCAAGTACACAATGAATGTTTACCTTAATGAACAAATGGCTGTTTCCTAACGTGCAAGAGAGCCCACAATAATGCCAGGTGTATTTGCAGTCACAACATGCAGGACAATGGCTACTAAAATGTTCAGACCCAAAAACAGTATAATGCTGCAGACAGGTATGCGGGCCCCTAAGTCTCACAGTGGGCAACTGTCCTAGCTAGGGGTGCTACTGCTGTGATGAGACACCAAAACCAAAACAACTTGGGGAGGAAAGGGTTTATTCAACTTACACTTCCACATCACACAAGCTCATCATCAAAGGAAGTCAGGACAGGAACTCAAGCAGGGCAGGAACCTGGAGGCAGGAACTTAGGCAGAAGGCGTGGAAGGGTGGCTGCTTACTGGCTTGCTCCCCATGGATTGATTGCTCAGCCTGCTTTCTTATAAAAACCCAGAATCAACAAAACAAAAACAAAACCCAGAATTACCAGCCCAGAGAGGCACCACCCACAATGGGCTATAACGTCCCACACCAATTACTAAAGAAAATGCCCCCAAGGGCTTGCCTGCAGCCTGATCTTACAAAGGCATCTTCTGAGTCCGGGCTCCCTCCACTCTGAGGATACTTTGTATCTTATAGTTTGTATCACGTTGACATAAAACTGGCCAGAACAACGCCTTTCATACAAGCCTCTTGGCCTCTTTAGGGTCAGGTTTCTCCTCCATAGAGTGAGGAGAATTACTAGCCATTCATAGTTAGGCATTTCCATCTGTCAGATTCTAGCTGTCAGATGACACTCAGTAAACCTTTCCAACTTGATGACGCGCACGGAGAAAGCTCAAAACATGAGAAACCATACCCAGCAGCGTTATTCTTTTCACAGAAGCCCTTGTTGCTTACTGGAGCACTAACACAGAAAAGTGCATTTCCGAACTGTCTTAGCCACAGATGCCCCCTCCTGTCTGCATCAATGCTCTAAGCCCTACCTATATGGTCAAGCCTGGGGTTCCTTATGATAATGCACACAGGACTATTCTCAGATCTCCAGTTTCCTTCTTCATTTACTTCAGCTTGAAACAGAGGCCCCAGTTAAGCTCAAAAGGATGCCCCATTTACTGTTGTTGAATATATGTCACGCATTTTCTAATATGCTAAGCAATGTCTGCCTTGGGGGGTGTACAGAAAACACCACGTTCGCGGTGAAAATATTGTTCACCGTGAATGGCTGGATTCACTCAGCAATAGCTGAGGTGGGTAGCAAAGAATCCCAAAGACTCTAATTTTATGCCAGGATTTCCTGTATTGCGCTTCAAAAATACCTGCCGCTGCACAACTGACGGCTCAGCTCCTCCTCAGATGGCATGCAATCAAGGAAAATAATGGGACGTGGCAAACAACTTCAAAGCCGCAGCACCACTTACCTTAATAATATATAATTGCCACAATTTCTTTTAGCACAGTGCTTTTAATTAAATGCGCTAAATTCTCAACCTACCAACTTATTTTCTACCACAGGCAGCCATTTTGCTCTTGGAATTGAAGTATGTAGATTGTGTCCCCCCCCTTTTTTTTTTAAAACCATGCCTCTCTTCACCCCGTTTCCTGGAATGCTGGTCCAGGGTTAGAGACAAGGTTGCTTTTTAAGTCCACCTTCAGAGAGAGTGAGCTGGAGGTTTACAGCATCGCAGGAGGAGCTTACTGAGGTTTTGTAAATCTAGTGCGACAGACTTTCCATATGGTGCACCCATAAGAGGCAGGAACGTGGGGGGGGGGGGGAGCAGGGTGAGAGCAGCATATTTAGTCCCACAAACATACAAGCATCTCAAAAGACATTCCTTTAAGGCCTCTCTGAGGGCCTGCAAACCCACCTGTCCATGAGGCTAAAGCAGAAGGATTACAAGTTAAAGGCCAGCCAGGGTGACTCAAATTATACATCTCAAAGAAAAAGGGGAAAGGAGGGCTGGGTCTTTGGCTCAGATAAGGAACTTGCCTCATGGGTGCAAAGCTTTTGTGTCAACCCCCAGCACTGCAATAACAACAGCAATGATAAATTAAAAAAACAAAACAAAACAAAACAACCCAACAACAATATGCTAGCTTAAAGGAATTTGTCTAAAGTACTTATCCAATAAGTTTCACAATCAAACCAGTAAGAATTACGCAACATAAGCACTAATTCAGTGTTCCACAGATTATGACTCATTTTAATGGAATATTTTTATTCATTCTTTTGGAATTTTTCATACCATACATTTTGATCATATCCAACCCCTTTCTCCTCACCGTATTTCCCACCTCCCTACACTCAACCCTAGCTCCCTATCACGTTTAGGGGATGTTTTTCACTAGCCCTACTGAAGACTAAACCATAGAATCCAATGACATGATAACCACCACCAGGACCAAAAACATTACAAAATGGTGGACACTGCAGTTCCTGGCTTGAGGTAAAGGAGGGAGGGAAGAAAGAGTTGTTTTCCCATTATACGATTATTTACTAGATTGTGCTAGAGCGACCGGTGTAGCTGCTAAACTGTTTGCCCTGCTGGCATGAAGACTTCAGGACCCACATTTTAAAAAGCCACGTGTACAGCCCTAAATGGAACATCAGTATCACACGCCTCCTCCCAAGGCTCAGCGAATGGTTTCCGGGCACAGCGGGCAGCAGGTGCACTCCCCAGCACAGGGCAGCAGGAACCACACACACAAGGTGAGGCTGACAGAAATCAGAGCACGAAGCAAGTGAGGATGGAGACAGTCCACCCTACGTGGTTGGAGAGCTCTCAGCAACTGATAGTTTCTGGGAGAAAGAAACTCAGTTTTCTTCAGGTCTGTGGCCCCTCAGAGGCTACTTATGTCCAGCAAATGGCCCTAGACCCATGCGCATATAGGCAGCAGCTAGAAGATCCAGTGGTCTTTTCTGTCTTTTTTTTTTTTTTTTTTTTTTAAGATACAAGAAATTGAGAGAGAAACCTAGGGGAGGAATTAGAGGGTGAGAGAATGGGGTTGGAGTTCATTAAAATGCATTACACACACACACACAGGAAATTCTTAACTAAAATAATAATTTGGCACATGCTCATGCTGAGGGGACAGGCAGATCCCTAGGGCTCCCTGGCCAGATGACCTACATTGAAAGTTCTAGGCCAGTGAAAGCGCTTGTCTTAAAAGAAAAGAAAAAAAAAAAAAAAGGATAGTTATCTGATGAGTGGAACCACTCCGGCCTCCACACACAGGTACACACATGTAGACACTCACACAAATACAGACATGCACACACACACACAAAATGGTTATGCATATGTGTTACTTTGGTAATAATGTTTTTGCACAGTGACATGATTAAACTGGGGAAAGAGTGACTATCAGGAGTTCTGGTATGAACTTCTTCCCACAACGTCCATGGCTTCGGCTGACAGCTTTCTCCATGAGGCACAGAGCTACCTCCACTGCCAATATTCAGTGGTGGTTTTTTTTTTTCTTTTCTGAATATACTAATATGCTCCAAGTAGTAATACTTTATCAATGAGTTTAACAAGTTCAACATGCATCCCCTCTCCAGAGAAACTCAAAAAGCAGAGACTCACTACATTCCAAGGCTCCAAAGGAGTATTGTAATCCCACCCCGACGATAAGCCAGTGCGTCCTAAAGGCATCAGGGCAACACAGGGGCGATCAGCTTTGATGTGGGTCGCACAAAACTTCACAAGACAGAGACGGAGACAGAGGAGAGAGGCGTGATGGCCACAGGGCTTAGGGATGATGGGAAAGAGGAGAGTCAGAGTCAGAGTCATGCGAGCGAAAGGGACAGAGAGGAGCAGCAGGGAAGAGCACTGTCCTCTGACAACAGGTTAGGTGTGGAGGTGAAGGGCACAGGACTTAGATACCAAAGCATGGATAAGCAAACCAGAAAGAACCAGCTGGGTTGAGGGGGCTTCCATCGAATGAAAAAAAGGTGGCTGGTTTCAGCCAGATGGCTCTAGGGCGGGACTTTACCCCATCCTAGCAGGAGTGCTCAGTGTCCCTCTAGAAAAGGCTGAGTCTGAAGGGTGGGGACACCAGGTGGAAACCAAGCACTACAGGAGCGGTTTGTGAACACTGTCAAAAGCGGGGGGGGGGGGCCACTTAAAATGCCACCAGTTCTCCATAGGGCCCCCCAAGAGGGCAGGGAATGTTTGAGCCCCACCACCACCACCACCACTCGCAGAAAGCCTCAAAGAGCACAGGTGCCTGCTGGGACCTTGTGTCGCCCTGATGAAGGGTTCCCCTTCCCCCTCATCCTAGCTGCAGCTGGCTACTGTTGGGGCAGGAGAATGAAACACCCCGAGCTTAATCACATACAGCTGAAACTTGCTGTCCTTTAAATAGCTTCGGTGTCAATGGTCACCCGCTATGCTGGCTTCCCACAACCAAAAAGCCACAGTCTTTCAAATTAACACAGAGGCTTGGGGTTTTCTTTTCTTTTCTTTTCCTTTCCTTTCTTTCTTTCTTTCTTTCTTTCTTTCTTTCTTAATTTCTTTCTTTCTTTCTTTCTTTCTTTCTTTCTTTCTTTCTTTCTTTCTTTCTTTCTTTCTTTCTTTCTACTAAGGAACACAAATTCAAACTTCTGCTACTGGGTCCCCAAGCAAGCTGCAGGAAGGAGAGAAAATTGAAGCCATAAAGCAGTGGTTCTCAACATGTGGGCGGAGAACCCTTTGGGGTTGGAGGACCCTTTCACAGGGGTTGCTTATTAGGCATTTACATTTTGACTCATTAATGTAGCAAACTTACTATGAAGCAGCAACAAATTCTTTTTTTTTTTTCTTTTTTTTCTTTTTCTTTTTCTGAGACAGGGTCTCTCTGTGTAACACTCTGGCTGTCTTGGAACTCGCTCTGTAGTCCAGGCTGGCCTCGAACTCACAGAGATCCACCTGCCTCTGACTTCCAAGTGCTGGGATTAAAGGCATGCGCCACCACCACCAGGCGCAGCACCAAATTCTTAATGCTGGGAGTCACCACAACATGAGGAACTGTATTATAGGGTCACAGCATTAGGAAGGTTGAGAGCCACTGCCCTAAAGAGACAGCAACTCCTACTTGTGCAGTCAGCTCACCAGCTGACCGGCCCATTCTCCCCTGGCCCTTGGTCTCTCGCTTTGCCAACATCAGTTTGTTTGGTTTTTTTTTCAGGTACAAACATGGCTTGTGACAAACAAGGCCCTTCCCTCTTTTAATGTTCACACAGCTCGGCCTTCAGGTTCAAAGGGAAAGAGGACGTCTGGGAATACCTGTGGCTCAGGAAGCAGAGGCTAGAACGTGCCAGCCAAGCCAAGAAGCATAAATCTTGGCCCAAAGCCACTTGAAAAAGAAGTAAATGGGGGCAGAAACAGCAAGCCAATTAGGAAGAACTGTCGAGTCATGAAATGGCAAACAAAGCCAAGGAAGGATGGGCCTCCAGAAAAGACTCAGTGGCCAGTGGGCATTTTGATGGCTTTTTAATTTCAATTACCTTCCACACTTCAGAACTGTGGCATTTACCAGGTTTATTCATTTCAGCAAATAGTTGACATGCCTGGCTGCCAGGCACAGGTTGGGAGCTTCGATTAGAAATGCTATCTGCTTCAAAACAGACTTGCCAAGCACTAAATACTGTAGTCTCGGGGAAGATCCAGGACAGGGCTACCGTGCCCTCTACCATCCTATCCACTGTCGGACAACTAAAGTTCTTGTTAACCCTCCAAGGCCACTGGTGCTCTGGCCCCCAGCGTAAACGCTGTTCTATGACATTGCTTCGCTTCTGCCACGGCAAATCTTTCCAACCTTGAAGGGCATCACAGTCCCCAGCTTTAGCAGCAGCTGCTCCCGTGACTTATGACCTAGACCAGAGAATTCACACAAGATACACTGCCCAGTCTAGTGGAGTAGTGGGGTGGGGCGCTAGCGTGAGCCTGGGCCACAACTGCTCCCGGAAGAATCCTGGCTGGAGTTCAAAGCTTTCCGGCTGGACTGTATGATGAGTCAGCCGGGCGTAATGTGCGAGTCTTTGGGACCACAAATGTGGCTTTGTCTGTCGCATGCTCTTTCTTTACACCAACATGGGTGGGGGCCCTGACCACCCACTCCGTGCCTGGCCCTGGACTGTGCAGTGCAGGGCTGCCACGAGCAAGGATGGATAGTGCGTGTCCCCCTCCCTGAGCGTGCACTGAGGAGAAAGTCTTCAAGACCGATAAAAGAGCATATGCCCCAAAGAGGGCTGTGGGCTCAGAATCCATAGAAACCAAACGCCTAGAAAAAGGAAGATTTGTAGGTGGGCTGGCACGTGTCTCTTTAACTACCAGGCCTATGCCTCATTCACCTTCTTCATTCACATCCCATAATGGCTGCCTGGTGTTCACTGTGGTATAGCATAGATGTTCATAGAGGCAGCAGGGACTTGAGGACAAGGTCTGGCTACAAACTGTACTGTGAGCCGTGTGAGATATGATGGTTCTGAGTGAGACAGAATTTCTTAACTATATTAGTTCAAGTCCACAAACACTACTGGAAGGTGTGTAATAGGAGAGCTGTTGGACCAACAACTTCGATACTTTTAGGGAATTTTTTTTTTCTATTCGTAATAACAAAAACACCTTTCTACACAGGAAATAAGTTCTAGGAAAATGCAAAGCTCGCGTCAAGATTTATCCTGCGGTGGGTAGAATATGAAATCCCAGAATGCCCTGTGACTTGGCCTACCATGACTTATCATGAAGCAATTTGGGAATAAAAAATGGGAGCCCTCGGGTTAAGATGGCCTGAGGTCTAGCTAATACTGCAACCAACTATTAATTCTAGAGGCAGAAACTCAACCCATCAAGACATGTAGAAGAGGCTATGAAAAGCTGAAGCGTTAAGCGCGACAGAGAACAGCGCCTCAGCATCTCCACCGAGAACCTTCCCAGACTCTGAAAAGCCAGAGTTCAAGATCTGGAGAGGTTTTCTGTGAAAAACCGAAGGCCTGGCCACTGTGCTTAGGGAAAAGATCACTGGGAGCTGAGAGTGGCCACCAGGCAAGAGAAGGAAGGAGGATGTCCACCAAAGCTACAGCATTAGGGTTGCCTCTCTCTCCCCGAGAGTGGAAGGGGAGAGCCACTCTCTAAGTAACATATCTAAAGAGGACACAAAGGCTGACCTCACAGACCACTGTATCGTCTTCACACTGAGCAGGCCTCAGGCAAAGTGAGGCTTGAGGTCTCTAGGAGAAGAGACGGCAGAACTCTGTCAGAACGTATGGAGCTTCTCAGGATCATCGGCTGCAGGTTCTGAAGTGGAAAGCGCAGTAAGTCATAGGGATGAAGAGCTGGGCAGCTTAAAAGGCCTTCAAGAAAGGCTGGGGGACCCCTGCGTGTCTCAAAGCAGGCTCAATGGATCACCTGGGACAGTGTGAGGAGCTCAGACAACTCAGAGGAGGGACTCACTGCTACGCATGGTTCCTACGCATCTGGTGACCCAGGGGACAGCAGGCAGCAGCTCTGGGGACTTGGGATGTTTGGTTCTACCACTTCTGACACAGACAGGCCATATGTCCTTCAGTCTCTCTTCTTGGTCACCCAACTGTTTGTGCCCTCTTCCACTGTCAAATCCAAGGTCTCCCGGGGACCTAAGCAGGGTTTATGCACGAAGATTCCCTCCCCCATGTCCCCCTCACCCACCACCGCCAGCAGCTCTTGCTTCCTGCTCACCGGTGACGTCACATGAAGCTCTCACCCCTACCTTTCTTTCCTGCAGGGCTGGATCTCCCTGGGCAAGTCCATTATGTTGTTTTTGTTTTTTTCAAGACAGGGTCTCTCTGTGTAGCTTTGGCTGTCCTAGACTTGCTTTGTAGACCAGGCTGTCCTCGAACTCACAGAGATCCACCTGCCTCTGCCTCCCGAGTGTTGGGGTTAAAAGCGTGCCCCACCACGCCCAGCGACAAGTCCATTATAGAAAACAAAAGGGAGCTGCCTTCCAGCATCTCTGAGCGTCCATATTAACCCTACAGGGCAAGGTGCTTAAGGAGGGGCCTTCAGTCATTTCACATAGACTCTTTTCTTCTGAAGAATTTTTTAAAATCATGTCTATTTAATTAAACATTCTTTTAAGGAAGTGTTCTAACTTTTCCTTCATTAAGACAGTATAAATTTTAGACATCTCTGGCTGAAAAGGGATTACTTAGGTTATTATCATTAAACTACATACCTAGAAAACAGAGTTGACTCATTTCAATTTGAGTTAGCCAGACTGTTTCCCTGAACCATGTGCCACCAGGGACCGTGGCATTTAAAAGAGCAAAGTGTTTCTCTCTACCAAATTCTTTGTTTTTCCCTGCCCAAATTACTACACGGCATCGGGAGGAAGCTGGAAATTCCCTGTTGGTCTCTGTAAGATTCAGCTGATTTTTAGACTCTTCTGGAGAGCTCATTAAGTACAGGAACTTGCCATCCGGCCTGACAACCCCTGAGTTCAGCCCCTCAAGTCCACACGGTGAAAGGAGGGGGCCAAGCTGGTCTAACCTCCGTACACACATGCTGGCAGACTACAAACACATGCATGTATGTATATGTGTACACACACACACACACACACACACAGACACGGACACAAAGAGAGGGGGAAGAGGGAGAGGAGAGAAGGAGACTATAAATGTAATTAAAAGCAAACATACTTTTTAAAAAATCTACCAGAGGACCAGCAAGATGGTTTGTGGTTAAAGTGTTGGCAGCACAAACCTGACAATTTGAGTTCCGTCTCTGGAGCCTAATGGGGAGGCTCTAAACTTTGTCTCTCACCTCCATACATGTGCTGTTGTGTGTGCACCCCCACCACACATCATGTGTGTGTAAATACTTTGATTTTTTAAAAGTATTTTTAATCTTTTTAAAGCCTTTAGAAAGTCTACTGGAATAACGTAGGAATCAAAACCCACAGTAATACCGAACCGAACTAGGAAATGTCAAACTGTCGGCGAGCTGTGCACTCCACATTTCTGACTCTGTGCATTCACGGAAATACCGCAGAAGAAGCATGCTCGGAGAGCAAGTCCTGGGGAAGGCTGGCAATGTGGGGACATGTGAGGGTATGTACAGTAGGCATTCTTACATACTCCACAGCTCTGTATATGTGAAAACGTCACCTGTTTTTAGTCAGGATTGCTGTTAAGTGGCTCATTTAGGAGGGCGCTTAGCTATTAGAAGAGGAACCTTTGCTCTGTGATCCCAGAGGCTACTGGCCGGGAGGCTTCAAACAAAACCAGGTTTCCCTCTCACTTGCTCCTGAAAAGATTCAGCATCGTAGATTACTTCTGCTGTTGTCCTGGTGTATGGGGCGAAGGCCCAAGTGGGCAAAGGTCAGACCCATCTCCAACAGAGGAATAGTGTTGCTGCCGGTAGTGAGTGAAGGCAGGTTTAATCCAGCCTCCGAGAGGTCGGCTCCAGCCTGACATTTTTGACAGCATCACACAAAAATGAAGACATCTGGGGTAAAATGGGAGAAGTCGGGGCGGGCTGGCCCTGAATGGCACCAACGGAGCTGGCAACAGACCTGCGTACCCTGTGTGGCAGGCGTCGCTGTGACTGTGATCACATACCTGTCACTGCTTGTAACTTCATAGTCCCCAGGCTCTGAGGACCCCTCATAGCCAGCGCATGAGAGGGTCCCAGTGCTACTTTCTCACTGGCCTCCGAAGGGCTCTTCCTGAAATGCCTGCAAGTGGGGGATGGGGTGGGGGTGGGGGTGCGGTGGAGGGGAGGGGAGGCCTTCAAAGCAACCGCTCCTGGCCCTGTGTAATAATTAATTTCTGGGTAATGAGAAGTCCCGGATGGGGACCCTGTTCATTCTTAGCCATCTAGGAAGTTCATTCACAAAACAATACCTTGATTTCAACCAACACCCTCTAAATGAAATGAATAAAGTTGCTGTTTATAAGATACATTTAGATTCAATACGATTTTTTTTTCCTGCCTTATTCTAACCAGCTGGAAAGAACAACTCATGCTTGGTCTTCTAAATTATTCAATTGTAAAAAAAAAAAAAAAAAATCACAACAAAATGACAAGCAGTGAAAGTGAAAGGAAAGCAGGAAGTCGCAACACTGCAGTACAACACTTCTCTAGTCACCAAATATGTATATATTTGCTTAGTTGGACTTATGCCATCTACTCTACTCTATATACCAGGCTACCTTTTCATTTATTTTTTATGTCGGTAGGTTTCATAATTTATCAAGGCAAGCACTTTATCAACCGACTTATCTCCCTGCCCCCTACGCCCCACTTCTAAACTCCATTAAACTAGAATTTCCATGCAGCTTGGTTTTTTTACTTTACTGAAGTTTGAAGTAATTTTGTTGTTTTTTGAGCCAGAGTTCTCCTACATAGTCTGAGCTGGCTTTAAAATTCCCAGCAATCCCCCAGTCTCAGCCTCCTGAGTACTGTAATTCCAGTGACTTACAGGTGTGAGACGGCCCCCCAGTAAGTAATTTATTTTGTAAACTGTAAATCAACCACCTTTTAAGTGTTTAAAAATTAGAACTAACTTCCCAGAGAAGACGCTAACACACATAAAGAACTTAAGAAAGGAAGAAATTGGAAGACTGGGGGAGGCCCAAGGCCATGGGGCACCCCCCCCCCAAGGAAGCAGGGAAGGGGCAGGGAGGTTTTCTCTTCCTCTCTGCCCTACCCTGGGGGCCTGGGGGCAGGGGCTGCCCCCTCCTCCCTTCCCCAGTGAGGGACATTTTTTGGTAAACCTATTTTCATTTTGGAAAATATTTATGAGTAAATAGTTTTATATGAAGGAAAAAAGAAAGGAAGAAATACATAATCACATGTAAGTCATTTCCAAATGCAACTGTTACCGACTCTCTGAAGGGTGGGTGTCATTTCTTTCCAAAAGCATTCTACAGTCTACACAACGCTGAGCAACAGTAAAACATGCTACGGCATATTGGCACCACTGAAGGATTTCACAGAATTATCTCGTCTAACTTCACAGGAGCATCTACCACAGAACTATCAATTAGGCCCATTTTACAGGTAGGAAGATTAAGGTTCAGATAAGTTAGTAACCTAACTAAGGTCAGAGGGCCAGGACAGGAACCAAAGCCTGTATTTAGTCCCTGTTAACTTTACCATTCTCCCCGAAACAAAACATAACCAAAAAACTAACCCACCAGAGGCGATCAGTTTATTTGGAGAAGATACTTTTTCTTCCTTTCAAATGCCTTTTATGATGCAAATTAAATCCTAAAACTCTTATGATCCCCTCACAGTTATGATTCAGTGTATGTATCATAAAGTAGCCAGAGACGGTCACTGCGCTGCACCAGCGATCATTTCTAGTCCTGCAAACGCTGCCTATGCCCTTGCCCAGCTCGGCATCCACACATCCTTCTGTCTATCCTACAAAACTACCGTCTATCATAATCTTAAGAACTCAATAGCAATGAATTTCACCCAACCTAAGGTGTGGCCTTGATTGTTTTCAGACAATCAGTGTGACAACTCTGAGAGTGGTGGCTCCAACGCCAGGTCACACAGTCAGCACCAAAATACAAGAGAAGGGGGGGAAAAAACCACTTTCCTTCCCAAAATACACAGCCCTTGTTTGGGTCGCGGCACTGCAGCAGTGTTGACAGCGCTGTGTTCTTCTGGAGGGACTCCCTTCCCGTTCCCTCCCCCAGGGCAATCTGCTTATATTTTGGAGAGGGACCCTCACAAACTGAAGAGCGCGCTGATAAAGGACGGATGCAGGCTGGTGAGAGCCCTGGAAAGCATCACTCACTCACTCACTCACTCACACATCAACGCCTTTTCAGGGTGTCCCTAGAGTCTAGCAGAGTCAAGGAGCAAAAAAAAAACAAAAAGGAGAAATTAGCCTCGTTCTTGCAAAGCCACGGATGGGGGGGCGGGGGGCAGAGGGGGAGCACCAGAGGAGATACATAGCTTAACAGAGGCTATGAGAGATACTTCCAGAACAGAGAATGTGTGCGTGGAGGTCTGCAGACCTGCACCCCTGTTGACTGAAGGGGCCATCTCCCTATTGGAGCAACTGCTGAGGCCTAATCTCCTTAAGAAAGGCCAGGTATCTCAAAACAAGAACCCTGCATTATGGATGGCAGGCGAGACAGGGTCTCTCTGTATTAGCCTTGGCTGTCCTGGACTTGCTTTTGTAGACCAGGCTGGCCTCGAACTCACAGCGATCTGCCTGTCTCTGCCTCCCAGATTAAAGGCATGCACCACCACGCCTGGGTGGGTACTTTCACTTATAGCTGGTAACTCTATTAAGAAGGGAGGGGGGCGGCAAGCTCATCTAGCTAGTGGCTAATTCAATCCAGGGGAGACTGGAGCGTGCATAGTAAATGCATGCCCATGATCTTGCTTCCCGCCAACCCAGTGCTACAAGTGTGGCCCAGGATCAGCACCAGCCTGCAAAGGAAATCAGAATAATTGAAAGGAAGCCTTCACCAATCTTGGGGCAGCCAGATGACTAAGTGAATAAAGGTGCCTGCCGACAAGCTAATATCTGAGCTCCAAGGTCAAAAGTCAGCATTTCTATGGGGGTCAACGGAGAAACAGTGCTCACAAGTTGTCCTCTGACGCCCACAAGGGTACACGTCACACACATGATGCATAAAGGTAAAGAAAAATAATTTGAAAAAGAAACCTTGTGTGTGTGTATGTGTGTATGTGTGTGTGTTTTAATGAAAAAAAAACCTAAGGGCTTGTGTATTTGAGTATCTTTGCCTATTTTTGTATTAATTTTACTATAGTTTATGGAAACATCAGACCCTAACAATGAAAAAAATATATAGTCTACCACAGTCTAAAAGACACAATTCCAAGTAATTTTTAGTATTTAAGTACATAGAAATATATCTTCCCCTCTAAAACAAAACAGAAGACTGGGGTATCTCAGTCACCTGGCAAGCATGGGGCCCTGGGGGCCATCTCCAGATAGACAAATCGCACCTGTAATCCCAGCAGATATCAAAGCCAGGAAGATCAGAAGTTCAAGGCCATCCTCAGAAACACCAAAAATTCCAGGCTAGCCTGGGATACATAACTTTAACTTATTTTATTTATTTTTACTTTTTATAACTTATTTTAAAGGGGGGGGAAAGGCTTTGGTTTTTTTGTTTTTTGTTTTTTAACAGTCATCAAGATGTTTCTCACTCAAGGTTATTAGGTTTTGTTTTATTTGGCGTGAGAAACAGTACCCCCCACCCCCACCCTCCAGGCTGGCCTTCAATTTGGAACCACCCTCCCCCACTTCGATCTCACAAGTGCTGGGATCTCAGGTGCAGCCAGCATGCCCAGAGGCCTCCTTTGGAGTTTTGAGCCTGCAGCCGATAGGGCTCATCTGATTCAGGAGCTCAGCTCCGTACTTTAGAGGAACCAAGTAACACAGCTACGACCCTGGCGACAAGAACCCCTCATAATCATTAAAGAAGAGATGGCGATACGCTTTGCTCTGCACTGGGGGTCAGCAGGCTAGAGTGTGTTTCCTCAAAAGCAGTCTAACTGGAAACATGGCCACCGTCTAATTATATATTATCTACACCTGGTCTTGGCAACGGTGTTAGAGTAGCTGTGAAGGGGACCAGCGGACATGTCCTCAAGTATTGGCTCTCTGGCTCTTTACAGAGGCTGTGGGCCCTGTTTCACACGGAAGCCAACCAACAGCCGAATCAACGATCCCATCACACTGCAGCCTCGGGACTGAGCACCCAACAGAGCAAATCTTCTCTGGCATTGTTATAGCAGGACAGAGGGAGCCTGGCTTGCACCTCGAATGCGTTTCCTTATCCACTTCCAAAAATGGGGTGCGCGGTGAGTAACCTTGGCACCTTTTAGTTATCCTCCTGGCCATCGACGGCTTCGAGGTCCTGAGGCCCCGGCTGATACGATGGTAGCCACCCTGACCGCTGTATAATAGGACTTGGCTTCCACACAGCGACCCGAAGCTCACCACCCTCCCAGGGACCTGTAAACAGTCATCAGCTGCAAGCACCAGCCACCTGGATTAACTTCAAAGGGAAAGTGTTTTTAAAACTCTATACCCAATTTTTATGAAGTGACATTAAAAAAAAAATATAGTAGGGAATCCAAAGGAAGTAACCAGAGGCCGGGAGTGCAGTGTTTCAGCTCTGAGAACAACGCTCCAACCTGTCCAATAACCTACTTACTTGAATGGGTCTCTGTGTCCACTTTAACAAAGGACAGAGAGAGAGAAAAAAAGACTGAGACACATCTCAGTTACAGGCTTTTTTTTTTTTGAAGTCTAATAGAAACTGTATTTTTCTACTACATTATATTCTCCAGGACAACAAGCATACTTAAACCCTTCCAAAGGGGGAAGCAAAATACCTTTTCATGGGTTTACATTTGCAAAGCAACAAACAAGCCGTGTCTTCCTGTGTGCATGCACACACACACACACATGTGCACACACACACACACACACCCAAACTAAAAAGACATTCTCCCACACATGACTCTAAGACGAGCTATTCAATGTGAAAGTCTGGTTCATATAAGCAAAGAGCAAAAGATGCAGTAAAAATAGCCTGATATTCCTGGCGAGATGGTCCAGTGGTAAAAGGGCGCTTGCTGCCAAGCCTGATGTCCTGAGTGGGAGAGAACCAACTCCCTCAGGTAGTCCTCTGACCTTGACACGTGCTCTTATAGACACAATAAAACAAATAAACGTAAACTAAAAAAAATAAAATACAATAAATAAATAAAGAAAAGAAAAACCGAATCATTCTATTAGTTTGTTTTCTGCTGCCAGGATACAAAGCAGACCATACGCAGGGGAGGAAATAGTTTGTGTCTTACAAGTTGTAAGTAGTACACATCACCCGGGGAAGCCAGGGCGGGAGCTCAGGGGCAGGAAGCTGAAGCAGAGGCCATTGAGGAACAGCGCTTAACTGTATTTATTCCGCCTGCTTTCTTATAAAACCAGCTCCACCTGACCAGGGGTGGCACCACCCACAGTGGGCTGGCCTCTCCGTCCCACGGGAGCCATGAACTGAGAAAATGCCCCACAGACCCTCCCAATGGCCAAACTGCTGGAGAGTTCCTTCTTTCTCCTTTGTGTCAACCTGAGAGACCTAACCATCACAGCCAGCCAGGCAGCTGGGGGCACAGTCAGGCAGCAAGCATGAGGTGAGCCACTCTAAGGAGGTAGTCGGCCCTACAAAGCTACCAGCGTTCAGGTTGGTGGTCTATTTCTGCACAAACTAGACTATCTAAATCACATTTGTCTTTGAAGTCAAGTTGTTTGTTTGTTTGTTTGTTTGTTTTTCATAATCCTGCTACTTGCCAGAGAAGTCTGAGTGGTCTGAGGAGACACCTGCCCCACAGGACATGAACTACTGCTAACCAGGAGAAGCATCTGGAATTTCACAGTCTCTAACCATAATTCGTCTCCATCAAAGGGGTGCGTGCTTTTTGGAAGCTGAGATCGGTAAACACTGTAATTTTACCGTTAAACATATTTACAGGGTCATAAATATGCAAATGTTGTAATAAAGATAGCACAAGTGAGTGATAAATGCGATTAACATTCATTTACAGAAGATCGTGGGCTTAGCCAAATGCTGCTTCCCATAACAGGGCTCCTGAGTTTCTGATTGCATTAAGTTCCTGATTATTCAAGTCTATGCCTCGGATGGTTCAACTCTGGTTCTGGGATGCCACAGATCGATAGCAAGGGGATGCAAAGGATGCGCGGAGTCCCAGGCGAGGTGTCATGACGTCATCGGCCCCAAGTGTGCATTCTTATTTGTAAATTTCTAGTGCTTCAAAGAAAATGATCTTCCCGTGTTGTCAGTCTTCCTGGCTTAACAAGAGACCTTTGTTTAAAAAAAAAAAAAAAAAGACTCCTCTGAAATTCTATGGTGGTTTTGCGTAAATTACTCCCAACTGTCTCTCAGTCGATGGACACCTACCCTGCAAATCTGTCTCGGGGAGACACAGTAAACACGATAGTTGTATTTTTTAAACAGTGACTGCTTCTGCCAGCACATTATTTTCATTAAGGGATTTTTTTTTTATCATTTGGCTTTGTAAACAGCAGCTGGCAACTTCTACTGAGTTTTTACACTTCGTCCGTTGTCAGCGAGCCTTAGAGAGTCACAAACACAAATAAGACACTTCAGATAACGCAATGGCCCAAAGTCAGCCTCAGATCCTCCGTCTTTTCTGAGAGTTCTGCCTTCTGTTGTCACCAAAGATGGCCCCCTTCCCTCCCACCCCCCCATGCCCTTCTAGACTACTCTAAGTATGCATCCTTCTGCCTAATGTTCTAACCCTAAAAACAGGAAATCTGGGGTAGCCCTGCCAGAATCTTATGGAATTCTTCTTAGGCTAAAACCTGAGAATTCCAACTTAAAAAAAAAAAAAAGAAAAAGAAAAAAAAGTTAAAGAAATATCAGTAGTCTTGTACACATAATATGCAAATATAGACTCTGGTTCAACAACATGCCACTTAACACGCAGAATCTCTTCATTTACGAGCATGCCGCACTGATAGCGCCCCACCACCACCACCGCCACCACCCCACCCCCGGGAACAGCCAACATTCGAACAGCCCCTCCCAGGTGACCTTCCAGCTAAGAACCTGAAACAGGAGAGAAGAAGAGAAGTCCGATCTGTGTGGGTTGGAACAAGTACTGACTGAGCTCTGGCTCTTTGCTCCGTGCCCTGCCCAATCCCCAGGCTGGAGTGTGTGTGGCACACAGGGTCCTTAAGAACCATAGTCTGTGGAGGGCGGCGATCAAGCAGAATAGTTACACAAAGGATTACAATTCGGGGTGGGTTTAAAAATAAGTCTTCCTTACTATAAAGTAAAGGCACTATGGCAACAGTGAAAACGCATCTGAGAGGTCAGCCAGGGGCCAGTGAGCTCCAGTTCACGGCATTTCACACTCACTCACTCACTAATGCAATACACACTTGTTTC
This sequence comes from Acomys minous, assembly GCF_964271855.1. Lineage (NCBI taxonomy): Eukaryota > Metazoa > Chordata > Mammalia > Rodentia > Muridae > Acomys > Acomys minous. The sequence goes on from NC_140497.1 coordinate 86,940,750, forward strand.
CAACAAACTGCAGGAGTGTTCAATAAACATTTCTTAAATGGCCACTCTATTTCCCCAGGAATAGTGATAATAATATCTGGGCACATATTATATTTTATTCATTGGCTATTTTTCCCATGTAATAGTGTATACATTTATCAGCTAGGCAGTGGTGACGCACGCCTTTAATCCTAGCTCTCAGGACGGAGAGGCAGGCAGATGTCTGTGAGTTCAAGACCAGCCTGGTCTACAGAGCTAGTTCTACGACAGCCAGGGTTACACGTAGAAACCCTGTCTTGTAAAAGCAAAGCAAGAAAAAAATTTCAATTACAATTTTTAGTAGCTCCATAATATCCTAATGCTTTTACATACCATGTCTGCTTTGATTATTTCCTGACTGTGGATATTTATAACTTATAAATATTTATAAATTTACGTATATTTATAATTTCCTTTGTTTAAGGAAACTATGGTGACCAAGGTTATACAGAAATTCTTATATTCACCTTTGATTATTTCTTCTGGATAAAATTTGTGTGCTGAGGTGGAGGACTCAAATCCAGGGGCCTCATTCATGCTAACTGAGTGCCCTGCCAGGGAGCTACCCCAAAGGTCCCTGGGAAGACTTCTGACAAATAAGATTAAATGTTCTAATTACATCCCATAGTCTACCAGCTTCTACTTCCACTCCTAATGAGAAATTGTGCAGATCATGCCACATTGGTTTTTTTTTTTTTTTTTTTTTTTTTTTGTTTTGAGACAGGGTTTCTCTGTGTAGCCTTGACTGTCCTGGACTTGTTTTGTAGACCAGGCTGGACTCCGAACTCACAGAGATCTGCCTCCCTCTGCCTCCCTGAGTTCTGGAGTCTACCTGGCTCATACTACATTTTCAACTACATCAAATGTGATCTTTAAAAATAAACTACTAATTGAAAAGGAAAAATCATACTTCATTGTGTATGGTCAACCCATGCACCAAACAGCTCTTGGCTATGGTTAAAAACAATGCGGTTTTGGGGGTTTTTGTTTTTGTTTTTTTTTCTTTTAAGAGGATAGTTTGGTACATTAAATAGGATTTACATTTAGCAAATCTCAAGTGGCAAACTGACATTTTTCTAGAAAAACAAAAAAGCAGAAGTAGAGTTCTGTAATGCAAACCTTCCTCATGGAAGTCAGGGCTTGAAGTCTTTGCCCCTCAGGTTGCATGTGGAACATGCTGGAAGAAAACAGGAAGGTCAGTGTTTTGGCAGAGTGTGGTGATAAGACACAGTAACTAAAGTGAGTTAGGAAGCACTTAGCGAGAGCTGACCATAACAGAGATGGGATACAAAACAAACAACAACAATAACAACAAAACCCACCACAGAGAAGAGGAAGATACAGAATGTATGGCCCATTATTCCCAAGTGACTCATTAGTGCTTTTGTAAAAATGCCAGATTTCATAATGAGATGCCCATTCTATGCCTGGCCTCGAGTTCTTGCAAGCTTAATGTCTCTTGAAGGCAAGGAAACTGCTGGAAAATGAGTAAGTGGGCTAACAGGGGTGGGGTGGGGGATAAAAAAAAAAAACAACAACCAAGAGATACTGGATTTTATCTTTGAAAAAAATGTGATATTGTAAGAAATCTGAAAAGGTGCCAGGCATGGTGGCACACACCTTTAATCCCAGCACTCGGGAGGCAGAGGCAGGCAGATTGCTGTGAGTTCGAGGCCAGTCTGGTCTGCAAAGTGAGTCCAGGACAGCCAAGGCTACATAGAGAAACCCTGTCTAAAAAAACAAACAAACAAAAAAACAAAACAAAACAAAACAAAAAACCAAGGCTGGTGGTTGCACAGCTGGAATTCCGTGCTCATACTCTAGATTTAGTTTGATCATGAACCCAGACCAATAACAATCAATCAATCAATAACACCAAAGCGTTACAGAACAATGAAAAGACGCCCTTCTCTAAGGAAACTGCCAGGAGTCTGAAGACCAACTACCGTCAGTGATGACGTATGCCCTACATCTTCACCGCCCCAACAGAAAGGATGCTACTCAATAGCGCTCCGTGTGTTTGCGGAAGGTAACTGATTCTGGACCTACATACCTTACCTGCTACCCTATCTTTCCAGCTTAAAAGAACAATAAACTGCGTGTGCGGCTGGCACACACTTACAATCCCAGCACGCTGAAGGCCAAGCAGGGAGGATAAGGGGTTCAAGTCCAGCCTCAGGTACGGGAGACATATCAAGTTTGAGAGTAAGACTGAGCTACATGAGATCCAGACTCGGAAAGCCAACGATGCGGCAGTAAATCCCTAAGATGTTACAGTAAAGTCTACGTCCACTGAACTTCATGGGACGCAGTGGCAGGCAGCACTAGTGAGGGCCCTGTCCCGGTGACACTGGGAAGTCCTGACTGGGTTCCTCCCAACCCACCACAGTTCAGCAGATGACACGTACACTGCAGTGTCGGTTTGCAAGAAGCAAAGGACGCTCACTTCTATCCAGACTTCAAAACCCCACAATGTGCCAGGCAAAGTTTTGTGGCAAAAATAGCTTTAGTTTCCTTCCTGACTGAACAGGATAAGAAGGTATGAAAAGGCTCCGATGGAAGGAAGTCTTCCTCTTCAGGTGTCTAATCCCAAAGACATACCCGCCCATCACGTGACTCCACAAAGGGACTGAACAAGAAAATCGGCCCCACTCCTGCCACTCACAAGCCCGGGGTGCAGTAAAGTAACCCACTCTGTGTCCCATCAAGAAGAAGTGAGTGTGCTTTCTGGGAGTCTTCCTATTGATAAGTTAGGTACTTACACTGATCAATGACACCACTATTCTCTTTTGTTAAATTTGTTAGTAGGGAGCTGGGTGTTGACCCCAAGGCCTTGGACATGCTAAACAAGCACTCCGCCACTGAGCAACATACACAGCCCTGTGTCTTCTTTTTTAAGACACACACACACACACACACACACACACACACACACACACACACTAAGTTTAAGATAAAGAATAAAAACACACACAGTGGGTTTGTTCTTGGTTGGGAAGGTGGCTCAGTCAATAAAGCTCTTACTTTGCAGGAATACAGACCCGAGTCTAACTCCCTGACCCACATGAAAGGTAAGGCACAGTGGCCAGCACTGTAACTCATACCCAGGAGGGACCAGGAGGGACGGTCCCTGGGGCTAACTGGCCAGCCAGCATAGCCCAGTTAGCAAGCCCAGGCCAGCAAGAGACTCTGTCCTCATGTACAAGTTGGGCAGATGGCATTCCTGTCGAATGACACCTAGTGTGGTCCTCTGACCTCTACATGCACACATACATGTGTGCACATGTACACATGTACACGCCAGTATGTTATTCCAGCACATCGCTGTGTATCTCGTGCTCCAATCTGCAAACCTGACAGATTGGTCACGTCTTCCTTCCCTGCAATCCCATCTCTTCTGTCCGTCCCGTCCCACCCCCCACCCCCCACCCCCCATCTGTCAAGGGTTCTACTGCCATGCTGTTAGTGGAACGGAGTCTTCCTGCATGCAGATGAAGAGCAGAAATAGACTTTTAAAATTGGCCCTCCCTCTGCTCAGGGCTTCGGAGTGTGTGCAGCACACTCTCCTATCTGACTCCAGCATTCTCAGTGGCTCCCCGCTGCCTCTAGACCACATCAAAACCAAAACCACTTCTGCGGCGCCCAAGTGCGGCATACGCAACCTGATGGTTGGTCTCTCACAAATGGGTTATCTCTGGCAGGTTAAACGTTCCTCAGTTACATCCGATTTTTGGAAAGCAGGATTTACCTTACATCTTGAACTTCTTTTCAGGTTTAAGGAATGTGTGTAAAGGACACTTGGACTTCCAGGCACATGACACACGTGCAATGACTGCTCACTTATCCCACTACTGTTTTTCTACTTAATCTCAGTTGCGCACATTTAAAACGCTAAGCAAACGATTCCTAAAAAGGAGATCTATGGAGTCCTTGGAGCCTATTCTTCACCTGGAATGCCCTCCCCTTCCAGGGGAACACCTACTCATCCATCAAGCGTAGATCAAATGTCTCTCATATGAGTGTGCTACACCCTCCCCCAGGCAGAACAGCGTGCTCTCCGTAGGTGATCTTAAGATAACTTCTAACGTGCTGTGTAGAGCTAACCGGTTTACCTCTTCCTTTGTAAAGTTAGGACGAGGACCATAAAAAGGCACGTCTTGCTTTACAAAGCCTGCCTCACAAACACTACAAGCCACGTCAGGTGCCTCCGTGGCTTTCACACACCTTGAGGATTCTTACTATTGTTAGTGAAATGAAAACCCCTCTAGCTGACGCGGCACGGCGTGTACCCAGGCGGCCGGATAATCAGCGCTGCCGAGCCACATGCCCTAAGCACTGGTGCTGGACAACTGCTGCATGACTGCATGAGTGGATGGCATTTAATTGCGGCATAAGTGAGGGCCTTTGGAGCGGTTAACGATGCAACGGAGTGCTGTCATGAGCACCCGTAATTGACTGGAATTTGGCTACGTGTGCGTGTTCATTTGGAACTGGGGAGGGGAAAAGGCTGCAGCTATCTCTTCTTCCAACTGCAATTTGGCCGTGTGGAAGTATGAGGTGAAACATGAGTTCATGTCTGGCCTTTGAGTGTTGCTGGATGCAATCCTTGGTGAGGTTCCCCGCCCCCCCCTTCCTCCCTCTCTCTTAGTAAGTCTCTCTCATAGTAAGTCTCACTATGTCACCCAGGTTGGCCTTGAATTCCAAGAGCTAAAGCAAGGCGCCTGTCTCAGCCTCCTGAGTATCTGGGACCAAAGGCACGCCACTGTGCCCAGCTGACACGAGAATTCTCAAGCATCGTTTCTGTTGAAATGCTCTGAATTCTGAGACTTGAGATCTAGCCCTCAAATACACTGCTATTCCCCGTGTAATTATTGCAGAAGCGATTTCATTTATCGCCGTGGACCTACGGTTTGAACAGCAAACTCCACCAAGAGCCCTCGTGAAATGAAATAAAATGGCCTGTTTCTAGAGCAGCACCCCTCAAATGAACCGGAGCGCACAACACACTTACACTTGAGCTGCTCTCAAGTCTACTGTCAAAAGTCTCCTCAGGGCTGGCGGTGAGAACAGGAAAACAAAAAACACTGGTGAAAGACACACAAGCCCAGCTTCTGACCCCATGAGGGATGAAGGGGAAATCCTGAAAAGCCCGGCAACAGGGAAAGGTTTCTGAGCATGTAATAACCGAGATGCACTGAGAGCCGAACACAGTGAGGGATGATTTCAGGGGTTCCTGTCGGCACCCGTGCAGCCTACTTCATTGCAGCCTTCTTTCTGCACCCCCACCACACACAGCATCCGCGAACATTCCAGACTGACTACATGCTCTGACTGCTGCGGCTGTCACTGCTCTTATACAAGTAGACCTTCCCTGAGCAGGGCGTGGTAGCTCACGCTTTTAATCCCAGCACTCAGGAGGCAGAGGCAGGCGGATCGATGTGAGTTCGAGACCAGCCTGGTTTACAAAGTGAGCCCAGGACAGCCAGGGCTACACAGAGAGACCCTGTCTCAGAAAACAACAACAAAGAAATAAGCTGTCCACGTGTTCTGTATCCTGCAGCACCAAATATCCAGCCGGGATCTAACTCTGTGTGTAAGAGTAAACACTCCAGCCATCTCACTAGTATGACTACTTATCTCACGGCTAATAAGTGACAGAACTATATACATACCTAGGAATTATCTATGACTAACAGCCAGCCATTTGGTCTGTGCATCTGTTTACATGCTAGTGTATCAAGGATAACGAAAAGTACTTGGCAGCATGGAGTCACAGCTAGAAACAGCTCAGCGTCTGTAGAGGACGCACCACTGGGTCCCTTTGCCTTTGCCCAGTTATTGGCTGGCTCTTTACTCCTCAAGGACTCGTCATGATCCTACTGGAGTATTCAACTTAGTCGGGCGCGATGTGAAAAGGATCTTTACAATTAGAAGCAGCAAGGCATGGAAGTGGAGTGGGAGAGAGAGAGAAGCCAGAAAGAAGCCGGCAGAGGCACTGTACTCCGTCTCAGACTGCCTTGACTTAGCCGTCCACCTACACCAGTGGGTCATGACCCCTTTAGGGTGCTGAAGGACCCTTTCACCTAAGACCATCAGAAACCACAGATATATACGTTATGATTCATAGAAGTAGCAAAATTACAGTTGTGAAGTAGCAATGAAAATAATTTTATGGTGGGGGGGGTCACTACACCATGAGGAACTGCATTGAAGGATCAAAGCATTAGGAAGGCTGAGGACCACTGACCCACAGGAACTAGAGCAGTTGTTACAGGGCAGGTATGAAGTCAAGGACCATGAGGAGGAATCAAAACTGACTATCTTAGGGACACCACACCATCACTTTGATTTTTTTTTAAGATTTATTTATTTATTACTATATATACAGTGCTCTGCCTGCATATACACCCGCAGGCCAGAAGATTTCATTATAGATAGTTGTGAGCCACCATGTGATTGCTGGGAATTGAACTCAGGACCTCTGGAAGAGCAGCCAGTGCTCTTAACCACTGAACCATCTCTCCAGCCACAATTTTTTTAAAGATTTATTTATTTGTTATTTATACAATATTCTGCCTGTATATACACCTGCACACCAGAAGAGGGCACCAGATCTCATTATAGATGGCTGTGAGCAGCCACCATGTGTTTGCTGGGAATTGAACTCAGGACCTTTGGAAGAGCAGCCAGTGCTCTTAACCTCTGAGCCATCTCTCCAGCCCCCATCACTTTTTGAGTTTATAGCATAGGTTCTCAAAGGGCTGAACGGCATGTAAATTCTTGGAATTTAGCGAAGGCCCAAGCAAGCATCTTAAACCAGCTCTGCAGCTCGTGTGTGTGTGTGTGTGTGTGTGTGTGTGTGTGTGTGTGTGTGTGTGTGTTAAGGGGCACGCCCTTTACCATCATCACCATAACAACCACCACAGGATGAGCTGGTAAAAAGGCGCCCCCGTCAGATGCTGGCCCTGCTCCATCATGGCTTTCCCATCTCCAAAATCATGAACCAGTGAATTTGTTTCCTATGGATTCACCCTTGTCTGTGCTGGCCCATCAGAGTGGCACTAGGACACCACACATGCGCACCTCATGAGTAGAGTTAAAGGAAAAAGCCTATGCTTCTGATGAACATGGGGCACAACAAAAGGTTCCCTCCATCCGTCGGCGGATGGTTTATTTTTGGCAACTCTTAATGAGTGAGCGGCTAGGTTTCTCGTAGAGCAATTTCTATCTGTTGCTGCAATCATATGCATAGAGAAAATAACATTCATTAGCCCTCAGGCTCTCCGCTAATAATGGTGCAGGCAGCTGTAGAAAGAGAGTCAGTCCCCTTGCAGGTACAAGTCACAGAGAGATTAACAGCCCTTCTGCAGATTGGCTCAGCATGGCTTCCGCTGATTGCCTAAATGTGAGGAATCATTAAAATCTGCACCTTTAGTGTTTTCTTTGTAAAGCTTAAACCCCAGTGCCGGACTGTGTCCTGGGCTCAAGATGCTGCTGGCAGAACACTTGCCTAGTATGTTCAAGGCCCTGGGTTCTATCCCTGGCACTGCAAACAGGACAAAACAAACCAGAAGGGGGAAACTTGTTCTACAAATGCATAACTTAACAGGCTCGGTGGCTCCTTGCTTTAATCCCCCACACTCAGTAGGCAGAGGTAGATCTGTGAGTTCTGGACCAGCCAGGTGGCACACTAAGACGCTGCTTTGAAATGACCACATTTATGCAGATACCTGGCTCTTAGAGACCAGTAAGTCATACATTAAGGAAGTTAATTTGTCACTAATTTAGACCGTGACTTCTGACAATGCTAAACAGTAGCAGTGCTATCACAGCAGCTCACTGTGACAGAGCATTGACTGAAAACCCAAACAGTGCTCACTCCACAAGGCGCGGTGGCCCTTAGCTCTACCTCACAATAAGCTTAGAACACAGAGCTGCTCGTCATGCTCGCTATTCAGACTGGAGAGCCGAGCTTCCATAATGTAAAGTGGGTCAGCCAGGACCTCAGCAGATAGGTGTGCTGCCTTGTCATAGGATGCCTCGGTGCAGAAACTGATGGAGATGTGCAGAGTCAAGTGGGAAAATGGCCACCACCATCCCATCAGAAGGATGACGGGACAGATGGGTACCACTAAAAGGCCAGGGAGCTGTTCCCTATGCCGGGAGCTTACACACCATCCCATCAGAAGGATGAAGGTACAGATGGGTACCACTAAAAGGCCATGAAACTGTTCTCTATGTTGGGAGCTTATATACCATCCCATCAGAAGGATGAAGGTACAGATGAGTACCACTCAAAGGCCAGGGAGCTGTTCCCTATGCTGGGAGCTTACACACCATCCCATCAGAAGGATGAAGGTACAGATGAGTACCACTCAAAGGCCAGGGAGCTGTTCCCTATGCTGGGAGCTTACACACCATCCCATCAGAAGGATGAAGGTACAGATGGGTACCACTCAAAGGCCATGAAACTGTTCTCTATGCTGGGAGCTTACACACCATCCCATCAAAGGATGATGGTACAGATGGGTACCACTCAAAGGCCATGGAGCTGTTCCCTATGCTGGGAGCTTACACACCATCCCATCAAAGGATGACGGTACAGATGGGTACCACTCAAAGGCCATGGAGCTGTGCCCTATGCTGGGAACTTATGCTGGAGCACCAGGTCCCTCAGCTCTGTTTGGTTTATCTCATGCTCATTTGTAGCAAGAATTTCTGGATAAAGGACTCGGTGTCATGATTTACTTTCTCCTCCCACAGACTGGGAACAAGTAGCCTGCTGGCCAGTACTGAACTATTATTGACCGTGTCTGAATAGCACTGGAAGCCATGATATATTGAGAAGGAAACAAATAAATACAAGGGACTTCATGTTTGACAACCTGAACATGATCCCATCTAGCCTATAAATACATTTTAATTACCGTTTTACACTGTGATGAAACACCACAACTAAGGCAACTTTTAACTGACACAGTGTTTACTTGGGGTGGGGAGGCATTGCTTACTGTTTCGGGGGGATTAGTTTCATCATGGTAGGGAACATGGTGACCGGCAGGGAGGCAGGCAGGGCACTGGGAAAGCTGAGAGCTCATCTGATCTGAAGTACGTGGCAATGATGGGGACTATGTCAGAGAAAGAAAAAAGAAAGAAGGAAGAAAAGAAAAGAAAGAGAAGAGATAAAGGGAGAGGAGGAAAAGTGGAGAGGGAAGGGGGAGAGGGGAAGGAAGGAGGAAGAAGGAAGGAAAAAAGAGAAGAGGGTAAAAATGTTATACACACTGGACATTTTGGAACAGACATTGTATTCCTTCCATTTAAGTCTATTGCTACCTAGGGCCAGCTCTTCCTTAGTTTATCCCTGCCCAGCAGCTAGGATACAGGATGCGCTGAGCCCTCTCCCTGAGGGCCTTATAACCTTAAGTGTGTTACTGCTGCTTCCAGGACCACAGTTCATTAGCTTGGTAAGGCAGTGGCATATTTTGTGTACTTTTATCGGGTTGTTTGTTTAACACTCTATTTCTCTCAACAATACTCTGAGGTGGGTATTATTACGGCGATTCTAATGGCGAGGAAAATGAGGCAAGATCAGATTAGGCAAATTACCCAATGTGAAACTGCTTCAGAGTGACTGGTCCAAGGTTCCATCCTAGAACTCTAAGTCCCGAGGCTCCACTCTGAGCTACTGCACTCCACAAAACATGCATAAACCTGCTTGGGTTTCCTTCTTGTAGAGCGCTGCGCCCTATCCTAGCTGAAGATAGCATGTGCTGTCAGGAGGATGGCAGAGGCACCCACAAGATGAACAGCCACATGGACAATGAAAGGAACTAACATGTGTCACAGCACACAACACTTTCCGTACATACTTCGTGACCTGATCCAGAGGGCTATTAGAGGAAATCAGGTGCCCCACCAAAACTAGAATAAAATGCTGGCCTAATTATGGAAATACAGATATTTATTTATAGATTAGGCGCCCAAGGAACACAGATAGACGTGTATAACTAAAACGATGCGGTCTGGAAACTGTTTAAATGCACACTTTTGGCCACACATTTGGAAGTGTCCATAAAGGCCACCAAAGCATCCGCACAGATGCCCTGACAATGTGAAGGCATCCATGGTAGCACATTATGAAAAGCGTCCTTTGAAAGGGCATAAAAACTCAAGAGGCATTACCAGTAAGGAGACACCCACTGTCTGTAATGCTGAAGAGGACGAAGGAGGAATAGTCAAATGTAAGCCAACGAACAGAGCCAGCCCCAAACCTTCCAAGAGAAATGGTGTAGGCTACGTGCATGAGGTCCAAGAGGTCATGGTCTTTTATGTGGGACCTACTGCCATTTCGTGCCTGAGAGAGGGTCAGGACAAAAGGAATGAGTAACCGTCCCCTTCTGTCTTTCCACCTAACAATGTGACTTCTTGTAAGGCCCCTCTGCTCCCCCAACACCGATGCCTTCCTCATGAGTTCCCCCACCAGACATACTATGCTTGAGCCTTCAGCACTGTGAGCCGAATAAACCATTTTTTCTTCATAAAATACCCAGCCTTGGGTATTTCATTATGGCAACAAAAAAACAAACAAACCTAATACATCATGGTAGAATTATTTACACTTTCGATTTCTTCAAGTCAGTTTTTTAAAGTTATACTGTTAGAGAAATATGTCCATCTTACATATTTTAAATAGATTTTTGCAATACTGTATTCTCCCGTTATATATATATGCCACCATGCATTGAATGTGAATATTCCTAAAGTTTATTTAGGTGCTTTGGATATAGTTCAGCTGGTCTAATGCACGCATGTGTGAAGCCCTGGGTAACGCATGCTTGTAACAGAATTTATTACTACCCAGGGAAAAAAAACCCACAGCATGGGAACTATAAACAAGGTATGTGCTTTCAGGAGAGATTAGAGGAACACAGCCATGCACAGTAACAGAGAGGAAGTAATCTTTGGGGTCGGGGAAGGTAACCACAAGCTATGAGCCAGGTAAAGAAAGGAAGGCAGAGGTGAGCAGACGGCCTTGTAGTGAAGTCCTCAGGAGACCCGATGAAAATTCTGGATGGGGTGCCTGAGAGAACAACTTTTCAGCCCCTTTCTGGAAAGCCAGTTTTGGGAGGCCATCACAGTTCTTCCTAGGGAGGGATCTTCCCTCGGTCAGAAGGCTGTACTTTCTCTGTACTTTGGGAAAGACAGATGGACAGAAGGCAAGGTTGCCACGCTATGGGACTTGGGGTATCGTTCTCGGAGCCCCAGTAAAGAGGCAACAGACTGACAAAGTGGCAAGATATAAGACCAAAGAGCAAAAGTTGACTTCCTTCCTTTCCTTTCCCTCCCTCGTTTTGGGTGGTCTCCACATGTGGCCCAGGGTGGCTTCGAACTCACGACACTCCAAGTTGGCCTCCCAACCGCTGTTAGTACTGCTTTGCATCTCACCCAATCAGGCCTCACTTCTCTGCAACAAAAGCAACTGGAGAGCAATCTTAAGAGAGATCACACGAGGGACCATGATGTCAATCTAACAGGAGCATGTGAAATGTTAAACTTTACAGCAGAATGTTTTAAATAGTCACCTACGTGGTGACATGCGTACCGCGCAAAGGAAGAATGACAACCACACAGATGCCCCCAGTTGACTTATAATGCCACGCTGCCTTAGGCAGTCAAAACGCCAATGACTTATAACGGAAGGGAACAGACTCTAAAAGGTATTGGGGCCTGGGAGTGTTCTTGCACAGTGTCAACAAGGCTTCCAGTTTTACCCCCAGCGTCAAAAACAAAAAACAAAAAAGAAAAAACAAAATTAAAGTGCATTTGGAAAAGAAAGAGCTAAGATTCCCAGGAGACTTTGGAAAGAGAACAAGGGAAGGGTTTGCCTACTGAGCAGAGTCCTCACAGGTAGGGCACAGTGCTCCATTACAAGGTCTTACAAGCAGGGCACTCAGGAGGCAGAGGCAAGAGGATCAGGATTACCCCAGGCTACACAGTCAGAGCTCCAGGATAGCCTAGGCTACATGAGACCTTGTTTGAAAAGAAAAGTGAAAATATAGTAATCAAGATACTACTTACATACTACTTACAAACGAAACATGAGAATGCCAGAGATAATCACGCGTGTCATGAAATTGACTAAGATAAAAAGCAATACAGGCGGTAAACCTTAAACCCCTACCCAGATCTAGCCAATGGACAGAACACTCTCCACAGTAGAGTGGAGAGTGGGATATTACTTTCTCACATACTCTGGTGCCTCACCTTTGACCATGTCCCCTGGAGGGGGAGACCTGGTGGCACTCAGAGGAAGGACAGCAGGTTACCAAGAAGAGACTTGATACCCTATGAGCATATACAGGGGGACGTAATCCCCCTCAGGAACAGTCATAGGGGAGGGGAATAAGGGGAAAATGGGAGGGAGGGAAGAATGGGAGGATACAAGGGATGGGATAACCATTGAGATGTAACAAGAATAAATTAATAAAGGAGAAAAGGAAAGGAAAGGAAAAAAAAAAGCAAACTAGTATATCCGCTTTAGAAGAGGGGTCTGGGGCCTCAGAGACTGCTCACCGGTTAAAGGTGCACACAGACCCAAGTTCAGTTCCCAGCACCCAACGTCAGGCAGCCCAAACCACCAGCAATCAGTTCTAAAGTATTCAGAAGCTCTGGCTTCCCCAGGAGCCTGCACTCATGTGCACACACTCACACACACGCACACGCATATGCATGGTTTTTATGAAACAGAAAAAGGAAATCCTTAAAAGAAAAGCCTATTTAGGAAACAAATAAAGTTGCAGTTGTCTTTTTTTAAAAAACTACTACAAATGTATCATTAACATCCACAAGGTCAGAAGGAAGTCTCAGCTTATTAAAACTTCCGTCTTAATGGGATGTGAAAGTGCACACCTTTCATCCCAGCACTCGGGAGGCAGAGGCAGACGGATCTCTGTGAAACTGGGGGTATCCTGGTCTACCAAGTGAGCCTCGGACAGGGAGGGCTACACAGGGAAACCCTGTCTCAACAGCAAGAACAAAACCCTTCCACACCCAAAGCCAAATCAAGAACCCGTGGGAAAGCAATGCCGAAAGTGGGTGTCTCTCTGACTCTGGGGTACAGGAGGATTGCTTTAAGACCAACACTAAGTAACTATGTCAGTCATGTGGGTACGTGGGGGGGGGGGGTGACTGAGGAGGTAAAGGCAGGTAGACTGCTGTAATTCTGAGGCAAGATTGGTCTATGCATCAAGTGCCAGGCCAGCCAGAGCGACATAGTGACCTGCCTCAACAATATATATTAAATACAAATAAATATTCAATACAGGGGAACAAATCAAATTAACTTCAGTTTGCCAAGCAATATTATTTTCAAATGTCAAAACACAAGCTATAAACGGAGAGAATTATATCTGTAATGTAACAGGCAACTGGCTAATACACAGATCAGTAAGAGGTGCCTAACGTGGTGGCACACGCCTTTAATCCCAGCACTCGGGAGGCAGAGGCAGAGGCCATCTCTGTAAGTTCAAGGGCCAACCTGGTCTACAACACGAGTCCAGAACAGCGAAGGCTACACAGAGAAGCCCTATCTTGGAAAAACCAAAAATTACAAAACTTTTTTTTTTTAATCAGTAAGAGACAAAGACACAAGTAAAGGTTTTGGCTACGGGAACAAACAGCCCGTGAACATGTGAGATTTCCCCTCATTAGCAATCACAGTCATTACAAATTAAAAGAAAATAACGTTTCACTCAGAAGACTGCTTCTCCCAAAAAAACGTGTTTTCATGGCAACTGCCAGTCAAACACACTTAAATCAGCTCTCTTGTTGGAGGTCGCTGGGCTATGCCTAGCTAGGAAGGTGCCTCGGTATAAGGGGTGACTACATTTCCCAGCCTCCTTTGCAGCAATGTGTGATCATGTGACCCATCATCGGTTTCTTACCAGTTACATCAGTGGAATTTATCTGTTCTATGAGTGCTGGGATTTCAAAACCTTGTACCTGCTTTTTCCCTTGCCACAAGCGAGACTACAAACAAACTCAAGACTCAGTCCCAAACAGGCAGCCATGTTCAAGCTTCTAGGCTCTGGGAGCACTACAGAATGGAGGAAGCGTGAATAATTTAAAGGAGGAAAAAGATCCTAACGGCCTGGACCCTACACTCCACGGTTAGATAAGCAGGAGCTGACTTCAAGCGAGGCATGGTGATAGTGCAATTCTAATCTCAGCACTACCGAGAAAGACTGCTGTGAGTTCAAGACCAGCCTAGGCTACTAAGTGGGTTCCAGGCTCTCCAGAGCTACAATGAGACTGTCTCAAAGCAACAACAATAATGATCATAATAATATAAAGTATATTTTAAGTCACTAACTGCTGCTGCTGCTGCCGCTACTTAGATTTGTGGGGTTTGTTTTGTTTCAAAACAGGGTTTTCTCTGTGGAGCCCTGGCTGGCCTGAAACTTCCCCGGTAGGCCAGGCTAGCCTCAAGCTCAGAGTTCTGTCTGCCTTTGCCTCTGAGTGCTGAGAAAAAGGAATGCGCCACCAGCCCAGCTTTCTTTCTCCTCATTGTAACAGTGTAGCCTGTGCCTTAGCACATAATTCAATGTGCTTTTCATAATGTGTGTGGTGTTCCTCTTCTCCGCTGGTAAGAACACAAACGCCTTGACCTAGCAGACACTCAGAGCATTTGGAATGCTGCTCTTCAGGACCGCGCAACTACAAACAGCTCAGATTAAACACAGAAAGAGGAAGCAGCTAGTGGCGTTTTCATACACTGGAATACTATATACAAGAGAATATTTGACGAAGTAATTAAGTTATAGATACTACTATTATTTTAGCCTTGACACATATTGTTAGGTAAATCTCTAAGACACTGGCAACATCTGGGACTCAGGACTCATCTTACTCTTATGCTTTTAATTGTAAATTACGTTCTGTAACCTCCAAGTTTTGTTTTGTTTTTCCAGAATGACGGAAGGAAGGGAGAGAAGCGACAGTGTATGCTGGTCTCTCCCTCCCTCCCCCCCTCCCTCTGCCCACCTCCTCTTAGCTAAACTCAAAGTAAGGAAAAGCTAAAGTGTATTCCTGAGTTTTAAGTAAGCGAGTAGTGTGGAATGGGCCCATGACAAGTCTGACTGTCACCCAATCAGCACAGAGACTGTACTTCACTTGGATTTCCTTCATCCTCCAGGAAAGTGGGGCTGAACAAGAGATTCCAGCATCAAGTCTCCAAGCTCGCTAAGGGCCAGGAATAGCAGGATCAAAACTACAGGAAGGAAGAGCCCTCCCAAACAAACAAATCCCTTCCTGCACATCGTAGCTCTTTGTGTGCATGTGAAGTTTGTCTCCTCCTCTGGGAAGAGGCCACAATGGCAGCCGCACACCCTGAGCGCACAGTAATGTTAGCTCTGGCTATGGCTAGCTTTAACTACTATTACCACTGCTTTATAGACCTTTTCAATGATCATAATTCACCATGTAATAAACACAACTCGAAAGCCATTGTTAATGACTACATAACACACCACGGGTACAAGTTAGTCAGCCTTTCTCCAAAGACATTTGCTCATCTGTTACTCACTGTTAAGACAATGACACTATTTATTCCTAGTCCCAAGACCTTCTAACGAAGTTACAAACAACGTAATGTTTGTTCTACGTAATGTTGTGCTCACACTTGGTGGGGGACACTAGTTAATTCTGAATGATCATCATGGTAATTTGGACTATAAATGAATTTCTGTTCTACATTCTTCTCTCTTTGTTCAATAAATGATTAGTGATGCCCTGCATGAGGGGGTGGGGGACATACATAAGCCATGACTTCATAAGAAATTGTTTTCAAGTGAATCAGAAGCAAACTGGTAATAGGTGAAATTCTCATATCTAAACAATTTATAAAATATATATATAGAAAGCGACTGTGAAAGTAGTTGGGTGTGGTTGTACATGCGGTAACCTCAAACCTTGGGATGTAGAGACATGAAGATCCAGGTTCTGAGCCATGTATTATATACAGAGCAAGTTCAAGGCCAGCCTAGGCTGCAGAGTCAGGCCCTTTCTCAAACGCTATGGAATTAAATCAGTGACTTTACTGCCATCACAAGAATGTTTCACAAGTACACTTGAGGAACGGTCTATGGTTTTTATTTTCCATGTAGCATCATTAAACACAGATAGAGAAAATCTAAAACAAACCCCTAAGTAAAGATGGCCAGCTGGGTGTGGTGGCAAATGCCTTTAATCCCAGCACTCGGGAGTCAGAGCCAGGCAGAATGATGTGAGTTCGAGGCCAGCCTGGTCTACAAAGCAAGCCTAAAGTACCAAGATAACACAGAGAAACTGTCTCGAAAAGCTAAAAAAAAAAAAAAGATGGCCAGCCAGCCTCAGAAAAATCACTTTAGAGCTAGTACGTTGCACTTGAATGAAAAAATAATGACCCAGAACAAAGTCCACTTTATCAAGAGCTTAGGAGGCCTAGCTCTCACTTTTTCCTCCAGAGGACTTGGGTTAGTTTCCCAGCGCCTATATGGCCACCAACAACCATCCAGCACCCTCTGCTGGTAACTGCAGGTACTGCAAGCATGTGACTCACACACAAACATACATGGAGTCCAAACACCAATACACAAAATAAAATAAATCTTTTTTTTAAAAAAAGAGTGTGTATTGCTCTTGCACAGGACTCAGGTTCAGTTCCCAGCACTCACACTGGATGGCCTGTGACTCCAGATCCACATTATCTGACTCCCTCTTCTGGTCTTTGCATGCACCTGCAGACGTGGCACATGCAAAATCAATGCAAGCATACACATGCACACACATAACAAGAAATAAGTCAACCTTATAAAAGAGCTTGGAATCTGTCTTTCATGCCCATAGAATTCTTATTTTAGCTCCACCAAGAAACACACATTCCAGTCTAAAGTCCATTACTTTCTGAGGCTAATTCAAGATCCACTGTGTACACAATCTAATCAAGTAGAAAGATTGGAGATCTAGGTGTCTGGATTTCAAAAGACTTATCTAGCTCAGAATATAACAAGAGGTAGGCGAGACACAAATGAAATAACAATACAATGACGACCACCATTTATTGGGCATTTATTACGTGCGAAGCCTATGCCAAGTGTTTCCCACAAACCAACCTATGGCAGCCTCACAAAGACAATGCTAGTAGTATTATTATCCATGTCTTGTAGATGAGTAAGTGACACCTCCAATGTCACAAGTGTAATTAGTAGCAAGGCAGAGAGCTAAGACCAAGGCTGACCTTAAACACTGTATCCCATCTCTTCCCAAGAGATGTCAACAAGATGGCTCACGTAGGTGGTCAAGAAATTAGAAGGTAACTGTTGATCCAGAAATAACAATGTCTTCACAACTTCTGCCTTCAAAGCTACCAAAGGCCAGCAGATTAGAAACACAATTTTTTTTGTCACCTAGGTAGCAGGAACAAAGTAAGAGGGGGTAACTACAGCATCATACATGGCGCTGAACGCCTGCAATCTCAGTACTTGGGATGTGAGGCTAGGAGTGTCAGGAGCTGAAAGTCAGTCATCCCCACTTATTGGAAGGCCAGCCTGTCTCCAAGAAGAAGAAAAAGAAGAGTAGGAGGAAGAGGAAGAGGAAGAGCAAGAGGAAGAAAGAAAAAAGATGAAAACAAACAAGGGCCTGACACAACCAGCTCTGAAACCTGTATGGGGGCTCACGTTGTGCGACTCTTTCTGGTCAACCCCAGAGGGCGCACACAAGTAGAGACGGTAGGAGCTGGGGTCTCCAGCCTGCATAGTACCCTAACCTTCACTGACTTTCAGAAGGACCCGCTCTCCGGAACTGTTCCTCAATGTATTCCGTAGTTAGGAAATTCAACTGGGCAAATGAGCTCATTGGAGTAGCTGCAATTAGTTTCAAGAAAACAGCAAGCAAAGTGTGCGTACACGTGCTGGTTTCCTTGACCTTAAAGGCCAACATGTGAAACTGCACTCTGGGTACTATTTTCCTCTAAAATGATCTTGGCAAGAAGGGAAAACAACAACAACAACAACAAAAAAACAAAACAAAACAAAAAAAGAGATAATTTAATGCCTTGAGTTGGCTTTTTTGTTTGTTTGTTTTGTTTTTTGTTGTGGTAGTGGTTTTTTGGTTTTTTGTTTTTTGTTTTTGCCCAGCTACATGTCTTTCAATGAATAAATTCTCAGTGGGTAAGTATTCGGTGTCCATCTACCTTGAGAGAAACCTGAAAGCAAACCATCACTCCTCAAATGAGATGGACCCTGAGTCTTGTCTCAAAGAGCTTATAGCTAGCCGTCCAATTACTCATCTGCCTGGAGGTCTCCCAATGTCATCCAAATGACTGGGTTGGTCAAAAAAATGTTTGAAGCCCCCCCCCACCCCCACCCCCTACCACACATAAACTTTTAGCTCCTAATGGAAACAGTTGTCAATTTCCATTCCCGGTTGTATGTCAACAGTAAAGCCGGTTTCATGACCTTCAGGAGCATTTTTAAACCTTCTTCTTCTTAAAGCCCCCAACAGCACGACATGGACTCAAATCATCTTATGTTGTTGACTCCTTATGTTCCATGTGGTTGTGAAATGTACTTCGTGCATCTCAGGTAGCAGCCTTGCTGAGAGACAACAGATTGGCCTGGTGCTGCCTGTACATGTCCCGTGTGGAGGAATGTGGGGGTCAAGGTCCCAGCCTAGGAGCTACTGCATACAATAGTTGTCCCTTCTGAACGCCTAGCGTGTGCTATTTAGAGCCAGCGTGCCTCATGAACGTCACCTCATAAACTGCATCTCTCATCGCTCCAGGTCTCCAGCTATGTGGCTCCCCAATCTACAGAAGTACCCAGATCCATCGCTGGGGTCCTCAGATAATTCCCAAAGCTCCCGTTAGACAACGCAATCCCTTCACTGCTCATTTGCCACAGGTGATAATGACGCACGTTGACTGTTTGGAATTTTATCCACGTATGGTCACTTTTTAACGACCCACAAAAAAATGGCATTTTTCTCTGGGTTCCTTCTCTCTACTCTCTTCCTTCTGCCCCTCCCCCTTCTTCCCTTGACCCTTTTTATTTCCTTTCTCTATGTTGTGAGACTTCCCATCCTCTTGTCTCAGCCTCTCTGAGTGCTCTCTTGATTCTGTGTGTGAGATGCTCACTAAGATGCATGGCAGGGCCCGACGCTCAACTCCAAGCTAATGTTTGCCTTTAAATGGCAGCTTGGTCTGCTCTAGCCCCCGACTAAACTGTTCTTTACCTGCTTCATCTCACACGTTGCTTCTATATCGATCTGACCATGGTTTGGGGTTCCCCCCCCATATTCTTTATTCAATTATAATTGACTTCCCAAGAACCCAACTGACTTGTTATGAAAAATAAAAAATAAAAATAAGAATAAAAGCAAAGATGATTCCATCCACTTAATGACAGGCAAGATAAAAAAAAATGTGAAAAGCGTGAACATTTTATGAAGCAGTTAAGATGAATTTTCATGACATCTTCTACTAGATCAAAGACCCTGAGGACTGAGAAAATCTAAATTCCTCAAAGGTAAGAAAAACCATGAGAGAGACAGACAGACAGACAGACAGACAGACAGAATCCAACCTGAATTGTGAAACTAAATTCCATTACGGCCTCACATGAAGTTATCACCAGAGACTGACAGTAGCCCCAGGTGGTCTTGCCTTCAAAAACCTTTGCAGGCAGCCACAGAGATCAAATCTACGATCTTGAGTTATTTTAATGATCAAAATACTAACCCTAGGAATCCTGAGGTAAATGCAGCTGTTATCAGGGAGAGACAGAACAATCCCCCCAAAGTGTTGGCTCTTTAAGTTGGAAGGTTTAAAAAAAAAATCACCTATAATGGAGAGCCACTCAGAGTCATCCATTCTCCCTCAGCCCGAGCCACCTAGATGCACGCATGTGCCTTTATTCAGTGGGAGCAGACCTAAGGCCCCCAACCTAGCCAGGTCTCTGCTCCAGCAACGCAAGAGGCGGGCTTCTTTTGTTTAGTATCAGATGAAGTAGCTAGCCGCAATTAAAAGAGTACGTTGTTCCAAAACTGCAAATGTAAATCCTGGCCTGGTGCCTGGCAAGGGGACTACCCACAGGCCCCTTCAGCAGGCAGCAAGGAAGGGAAAAGGTGAGGAGCCCGGAGCTGGTCGCCCAGGCTCTCCTTCCAGGGGGTTTGCTGCACAGCCCGGGGCAGCTGGCTCTCAGCACTGTGAACTGTCATTTCTCTCACACTCTAGGTTGGGCCCGGGGAACACAGGTGAATTTGAGTGTACCTTGGCTGGGAGTGACCTCACCGAACTAAAAGACCCAGTTCCCATATTTACATATGAATAAAGGGATCCCGGGCCTGGGCAGGGCAGGGCAGGGCGGGTCCAGAGACGTCCTAAACCTAAGGCCAGGGCGGGGACAGTGGGGAGGAACTAAAGCAAAGGCCACCGTGAGGGTCTGAATTATTTCAGAAATAGCATGTTCACAGTTTTTTCCTTAACTTTAGGTTTGATAGATATATTGTAACAAACCCCACTTGGCTGATCTTTAACAAATAAAGGTTTATGCTCTCGTGTACTCTGGTTATCACACGTCACAGAACTCAACGCCCTAAAAGAAACTAAGGTAATGTTCACACAGTGTGTCCCTGTAGGCGGGTCCTTTTTTCAAATGAGGACTGATTATAAGGCAAATGGCTTAAAGTGAGACACCCAAATCAGGAGAGGTTTATGAAAGTGAACTGTGCCCAGGAGGCGCTCCAAGCAACAAGAGACCCAACCTGCCCTCTCCACTTCTGCCTCAAAGAGCCATGTGGAAAACCTGCGGGGGGGCTGGGGGCTTGGGGGGGTGGTGAATGGTGTCCTTGCCTGGGAATGTTTTCAGCTACACTGGACATTTCAGGGGGGTGGGGTGGGGGTGGGGTGTTATCCTCATTAGAAAGTTTATCTGGTTTAGGGAAATAATAACTTCTCTGCTAATATAACTTTGACATCAATGTTAGGCGGTCCTGCAAGTATAAACCGATCTTCATTACAGGCAGAAGGAATCTCGTGTTTCAAAAAAAAAAAAAAAATCTTAGCCTTAAGTCCACTACAAAGATCAGCCCTAAAATGCATGTCCTCCCGGTCTGATTGTGAGCTGGCTCTTCCCACTAGGTGACTAGATTCCTGCCCCCCTCTCCACCCCCCCATCCCCCCCACCCCCGCTCCAAGTCCTCTTCAGGGCTCCAAGCATTTTCACAACTTGACAACACAAAAGAACGCTGAGACTCCAGCCCTTCCCAAGGCAAGCACAGTTATGTCAGCTCAGCAGCCCGGTCACAAAACTGTACCTAAAACGCAGGTGTTGATTAACAATCTTTTTGAACTTTGCACTGGACATCGCAGATCACAACCCTCCTCCGTCCATTGTCTTCATCAGGAAAGGCAGTGAGACCACACAAGGGGTCGCCGGCAAGGGAGGAGGGGGGATGGAGGGGGGCGGCAAACACATAAATGTTTATTAAACACTCCAGTGCAAAACAAAACACTTGAACTGGAGAAAAATATATATTTTTAAAGTACACAGCTACGGAGAGTAAAAAAGGCTTAATCAACCTTAATTAGGTAGCCTTCATTAGTCGACTATGCAAATGGACTGAAACTACTTACTCATATAGTCAAGCCTTCATTTCATATGCAAGTGCCCTCCAGCAAATGATAAAGCAATATCGTCGTGTGAGAGTGAAGGATGGCAGCGGATTCCAGATATAAAAGAGGAGTCAGATTCCAGCAGTCGCTGTAGGTTTAGCTGTCAGGGTTTTATAAAGGGGGAATCGCCCTACTAAATTAACAGTGAAAAAGTGTGCGTGTCTGAAACAGCCATCGCTCAACGAAACGCTCGACTACTGAGTGTTCAGACTTTACTAAATGACTCCATAGAAAAAATATGCTGTGACAATGACTTCCCATAAAAAGGATGATGGTAACATGACAACTGGGCAGGAACTCCGGGGCGCTGCCTTCCTTCTCTAGTTAACCGCCAGCTGAAGGTGATTAACTTCCAGCCAGTTGTCTCACTGTTGGGAGACAGGAGCTCTGGCTTAGGGAAGCCACCTGGTATCCTGTCCCAGTGGGTCTGATCAGGTTAGGACTGGCTTACAGGACGCCCCAGGGGCTCAGCCAGGACCCAAGCTGTCCCCCTAGTCACCTTCCGCCAACGCAGACACCAAGTTACACACGGAACTCTGGTAGCACAATGACAGGCAGGCACACAAAAGGAGCGAGCAGCCGCTCCCATCCTTACCTTTGACTTGACTTTCATACTCGGCTATGATCTCTTTGTCCTTTTTGAATCGGCTCGGGGTGGACATTCTCCGGCTGGTTCCGGGCTTGCTTTCAATGGGCAAGTTCTTGTCGCGTGGTCACCGGCCAGTCTCCTCCTCGGAGAGGCAGAGAGTTGTACTCCCTCTCGCCCAGAAGCCAGAGGCAGCACCCGCGGGAGGGACCAAAGGGACGGGAGGAGCGAGAAGAGGAGGGAGAGGAACGATTAGAGCAAGCCAGGCGCCGGCACCATGCTCCGGGCTGAGCCGCCTTGGGCGCTGGCGAGCTGGAGTCCCAGCCCTCGAGGCCAGCCGTGCAAACTCGGGCGAGCGAGTGGCGGCGGGGGGGGCGTCTCCCTGCCGCTTCCTCTACGGCCGCGAGGCGGACGCGGGGATCGCGCCAGCGCCGCGCACCATTGTTGAGACCCGCGCGGGGGTCGCGCCCCGCCAGCGGCCGCCGCCTCCCTTCCTGCCTGCGCCCCGGGGCTAAGATGCTGCCGCCGCTGCCAACGTCCGGCAAGCCGAAGGGATGGCAGTTCCCACGCGTGTCCGATCAGGCGGGACTCGAAGGGCGGCGGCGGCGGCGACGCTCGGACGCGCCCGGTTCACGCCCGGCGGAGTTCGCGTCTCGGGAGCCGGCGCCGCGAGGGTCTTCTGCTTCCACGGTCGCCCGGCGCCTGGGCTCGGTCTCCACCGCCCACCGGCCGCTGCTGCCCCCTGGCGGCCGCGGAGAAACGCGCACCCGGAGCCGCGCCCCCGCCCGGTCCCAGGCGCGCGCTCGGCCCTCCGCTCCCTGCGCCGGGGAGAACAGCTGCTGCTGGCGGGAAGGACTTAGACCAGGCGGGGCCCTGTCGCCCGAGGGGACGGCGCTCCGGGGCCGACCCTTTCTCCGCCCTCGCCTTGGTCCCGGCTCTGAGCTCGTACTGGAAGATGGATGCCCCCTTGTGGCCAACCCGAGCCGGGCCGCACATCCAGCGGGGGCCGGCCTGGGCGGCGCCCCGTGCGCCTTAGTCCTCCTGAGTTCTGCGTGGTGGTTGACATCGGGGAAACTCCTCTGGGGACAGATTTTCTTGCCGCCTTCTGTGTTGGCTCTGGACAGGCTTCCCCCCCCCACCCCCAGTGGTTGAAGTCCAGAGTTGGGTGTCTCCCTAATAGAAGCCAAGATGCTGGACCCCGGGAGGAAACTGAACATTGGTTTGTGAAAGGCCTGCCTGTTAAAAATCAAAAGAGGACGAAGCTCTACAGTTGAGGCAGGGAGGAAAACTTCTTGCCCATCACCCTCTCCATCCTAAATGCAGCTCAGGTGCTAGGAGGACAGGGAAAGCGTGGCATACTATGTACCAAGCCACACTTAGGATGTTGCTAGCGTTCATCCAGCTGTGTTTACCCTTTAGCACCTTTTCTGGCTCCTCTCAGATTCCCAAATGCAGTGGTCCTGATTTATAAAAGTGATGTGGCCAGGGTGTGTCTGGTGCTTAAAAAAAAAATCCACTCCAAGATTTAAAGGTTGCAAAGACTTTTGGACTCTCCCCTTAGTCAGTGACGAACCCTAGTCCTTAATGCTGACCGAACACAAGAGTGAAGCAATCGGCATTAGGCACCTGTCCTAAAAGATCTCACCATATATTGAAAAAAAAAAGGTAACTACAAGCAGTGTGATAATGCTGTGGGAATAATAGTCTTGCCCAAGTATAGGGCTTGAGGCAGTTTGGGGAGTAAGTCACAGAGGGATAGTACTTCAACAATGTTAGTTTGCAGAGATGGAGAGTTAACCAACGGCCTCATCCATGCAGGACTATCCCTGAGGCACCCCCACCTCCACCCCTTCCTCCCGTTCCTGGGTTTAAGGGAGAGTAAGTAGTAGTTGGTAATCCATGTGAGAGAAAATGTGTTCTAGAGAAGACATGTTTTACTCTGGGTAACTGCAAATAACTTTTCCAGAGACCCACTCACTCAATGTTAGCTTATGGTAGAAGGTGAAAAACACTTCAAAAAAATTTAAACATACGCAGGTGTCACATATATGCACTGGGTTGGCGTGCTTAAATTTGCTAATTGCATCCATTTAATTTTTAACGACGTTCTGTTTTATATCAGAATAGGATGTAAGAGTAAGGCTCTTTTATTTTGGACACCGGGTCTCTCACTCATGTAGACCACTCTGACCTTGAACTTGTTTGTTTATTGATACAAGATCTCATATAGCCCAGGTCCGCCCCAAATTTGCTGTTTAAATGAGGATGACCTTGAACTCCTGATGCTCCTGTTTCTACCCCCCCCCCTGAATGCTGGGATTATAGGCAGATGCCCCCACAACTGCTTTTGTGTAGTGCTGGAGACTAACTCCAGGCTTTAGGGCATTCCAGCTGAGCACTCTGCCAGCTGAGCTCCAGCCCCAGAGGACTTGGTTTTCTGTTTACAACCCAGGAGGTTAGACTGTGATTTCTTGATACCAAGGAAACAGTGGGGGGGGGGAGGGTTTGGAGACTAGTGACACCGGGCTGGGCTGCCCTGACTGCATGTGGATCGAAACTCTAGAATGTTTAAAGCACAAGCTGGGAAGGAGGGTGGGAGCCACATGGGGGCGGGGGGTGCGGCTGGGTGACCACCTGTGCTGTGCTGAGCTAATGGATACAGCCATTGAACACCGGGCAGCCTTTAAGTACAGAAGTGCCGTGGTTAGATTTCTCCCACGTTATAACTGGTAGAGAAAGAATGGGTCAGCCTCAGGAGAGTGAGGCCTGAGGCAGGCAGCCGAGGGGTTGGCCATCAAAGTCACGTTTCAATGGGATTCATTCAAATTGGACTGGGATCCTTATCACCTGAGGTGCTGGTGGTTTCTATGCCATATGTGTATCTGAGAAAAGCAATGTGGCAGGAGAGACTGCACCACTAGAAATGAATTGTGCCTGAGGCTAGAACTGAGCCACACACTCGGAGGGCTCAGTGGTAGAGTCTTAGCCCTGATACTTCTTAGTATTTAAAAAAAAAATCACTGTGCCTGCCTAGGCCCTAGTTTCTTCATCTTTAGAATGGGTTATTTCCTGGATCCCTAAAATGGAATAAACTCTTATTGAGATGATTTTTTAGAATTGCTGATTGAAGGGCCTCTGGCTTAGGCCCTGTCTTAGTTACTGTTCTATTGCTGTCAAGAAGACACCATTACCAAGGCAGCTCATAGAAGAAAGCCTTTAACTAGGGCCTTGCTTAGAGTTTCAGAGGGTGAGTCCAGGACCGTTGTGATGGTGAGCCTGGTGTCAGGCAGGCCCTGGGGAGGGTGGGGAGGGCAGTGGCTGAGGGCTTTTCATACTGAGACAACAAGCAAGCAACAAACAGAGAGAGGGGATGAAGTATTCAAAGCTAAGATCCTAAACTGGGCCATTCTCAAACAGCCTCGGGCCTATAGTTGGAGCATCTAGAGGCTCAGAAAGGATGACTGCTTCCGAGACCATCCTGGGTACCATGGTGAGCATCAGCCTACAGCCACAGCAGCAGCAGCAGCAGCAGCTTCTGCACACACTAGCGCACACTATCAATATCACTACCACCACCTGTGCTAGTCAGCTTGCCTCTTACGGTTCTTGTTGAGAGTCTTGCTATGTGGCCCAGCTGCCTCCTCAAACTCATGGTGGTCCCCCCCACCCTCCCCTTCCACCACCACACCCAAGCATCCATCAGCTTTCGTTGAAAACATTTTAAAAGTCAGACATGATGCCTTAGCCAGCTTTGATTTCACCGTGGTATCTGTATTGCAAACCCATCTCGATCCTGTCAGAAGCAGCACAAGGGATAAAAGGTTTATTCTGACTTCCATCTGGAGGGGGAGTCCATCCTGGGGAAAGGCATCTTAGGGGAGCGTGACGTATTTTGTCCACTCTGGAGAGTGATGAGTGCTCACCTTCAGATTTGTTTATCTTTGTGTTCAGGCCTGGAGCCCAGCCCATGAAATGGAGCCACACAGCATTAAGGTGGCTTTTCCCATCTCAGTTACCCCAATGTGGCCAGTCCCTCACAGGCATGCCTGGAGGCTTGTCTCCTGCTCTCATCTAGACGCCAGCAAGTTGACACGATCAGCTATCACAGTGTCCAGGCAACACCGTCAATGTGACATCAGTGTTCATGGCTCAACATTACGAAGTTTGGGCATCGATCTCCAAGGTGAGCATTTGCACACATTCTCACAAGCACCCCACAAGTTGGGCACAGCTGCCCTGATATTACAAATGGGAATCCGGAGACTAAAGTTTTCAGTGACTAAGGTGTAACAAGGACACACTCCAGTGCCCATCTTCCTGGCCCTGGGTGGAAACAGCTTTCCCGCTGTTTGCTCTCTCTCTCCCATGGGCCTGGAATTCCTTTCTGCTGGGAAGCAGGTTCACATACAACAAGATGGGCACTTTGGACCATGGCTTTATTTCCGTGGATCTTGTCTCTCGTGGTCGTTCTACGTCATTTCTCATATTTAGGAACCAGATCTATTCCCTAATTTGAGTATGGTGAACAGCTAAAGTTAGATATGCCACCTGAAGTTTGATTCTCACATAAGTCCTACGTGACTTTGCTCCACCTTGTGGTGGCAGTTTTCCTAGCCCTAAGCTCCTCGCCTCTGCCTGCTGATGTACATCTTTCCTCTCTTCAGAGGTACTTGATAAGAAGTTCGCCTGGGGGCCTGGAGAGATGGCTCAGAGGTTACGAGCACTGACTGCTCTTCCAAAGCTCATGATTTCAAGTCCCAGCAACCATATGATGGCTCACAACCATCTATGAGATCTGGTGCCTTCTTCAGGTATGCAAGCCAGGTCACTGTATACTAAATAAATAAATAAATAAATCTTAAAAAAAGAAAGAAAGGAAGGAAGGAAGGAAGGAAAGAAGAGGCGAGGCATGGTGGTGCAAGCCTTTAATCCCCGCACTCAGGAAGCAGAGGCAGGCAGATCGCTGTGAGTTCGAGGCCAGCCTGGTCCACAAAGCGAGTCCAGGACAGCCAAGGCTACACAGAGAAACTCTGTCTCAAAAACAAACAAACAAACAAACAAATAAACAAACCAAGAAAGAAAGAAATTTGCCTGACAGTGAGAGTCCCATCCTTTCTGGATAGCCAAAGTTTCCAGATGTAGAACTTCGTTTATCACGTGACTTTTTTCCCTTGGAGGAAGTAGGAATATTCACCAGGAGTCTTGCAGACAAAAGGCATTACGTACTGAAGTATTAGTTGCATGGTGTGTGTGTGTGTGTGTGTGTGTGTGTGTGTCTGTGTGTGTGTGTGTGTGTGTGTGTGTGTGTGTGCCCATACATGTGGAGGAAATAGGCTGACATCAGGTGTCTTCTTAAATCTCTTTCCACCACATTTTTACTTGTCTCCGTCTTCCCAGCAGTGAGGGAACAGACACAGCCCATCACACCGAGGACTTTTCACATTGGCTGGAGATCCAAATGCATGCTTTCCTAGTAGGTGCTTGGCCAACTCACTCATCTTCCCAGACTCCGAAGCACCTTTTAAAATAGCAGTTGGCGCCAAGTTCACCCACATTTTTTTAGCTATAATTTTGGTTTTAATGAATTTCATAAAGATGAACCATTCTGGGACTCTCCTTAAATGAAAGGGCATATTCCTGTGCCCCAAGGTAAAGACTTGCCAGCATGCCAAGCTTTATTTATGGATCACACCAGAGACTAGGACACACATTGTACTCTGAACATCTACCCTGCACTGTCCAGATTCCACATGACCCCCGACTTCACAAACTGCACTTCTGCTTTCAGAAGACTGTGTTCTTGGATGAGTCCTGGAGCATTTCACAATGGGTGGCCTCACAATTGACCATCAACATCAGAGCATGACAGAGTCTGTTTTAAATTCAGACCCAGGACTTTACACTTCAGTTGACACTTCTCAGCACTAATGTGCATTGGGCAGCCTGGAGATCTTGTCCTAAGGCATTTCTTGTACCTTGGGAGGGAAGCCCGAGATACTGAACTTCTAGTAAGCTTCTAGGAGGCCATGAAAGGAACACTGGCATAAAAGCTATTTTGAGGAGCAAAGAATCCATAAGGTCAAAGGTGATTCTGTGCCAGGCATAGTAGCACATGCCTTTAATCCCAGCACTTGGGAGGCAGAGGCAGGCGGATCGCTGTGAGTTCGAGGCCAGCCTGGTCTACAAAGTGAGTCTAGGACAGCCAAGGCTACATGGAGAAACCTTGTCTCGAAAAACAAAAACAAACAAAACAAATAAACAAACAAAAAACCCAAACCAAAACCAAAACCAAACCAAACCAAAAAAAAAACTAACAAGCAAACAAAAAAACCAAAAGCAAAGGTGATTCTGTTCATGTGAAACTTTACTCAAAACTAGAATATTGAAAGAATATCCTTATGAAAGAGTTTATTACTTATGTGACAGTGACAAGATTGCTTTTTCATTTACTGTCTCTCTAAGAAACTAATCATTTCAGGATTGGAGAGATGACTCAGCCATTAAAGGCTAGACTCACAACCAAAAATATAAGAAACTAATCATTTATTTCTTCAGTAAAATTTTCATCTTAACCTCTTCATCTGTAAGACTGAAGCAATAGTCCTCATAGGTTTGTGGTGGGGATTAAACGCGGTGTGTGTCTGAAGCACTTATCATCTGCCTGTAGCCCAAACCTGGGCAACCATCGCTGTATTCTTGGTTTTCCATGAACCTGGAGTTTACAACATATATCAGGCTTATTTTAGTTGGCATACTTTCTCCATGCTTAGTCATGTTTCTTTGCATGAGAAATCTTCCATAATGTGTACGTATCATATCCGATGGTTAATCATGAGCTGTCAACTAAAACTCAAGCAGTTGGGCATACCTCTGAGGGACTCTCTCTCTCTCTCTCTTTTTCTTCTTCTTCTTCTTCTTCTTCTTCTTCTTCTTCTTCTTCTTTTTCTTCTTCTTCTTTTTCTTCTTCTTCTTCTTCTTCTTCTTCTTCTTCTTCTTCTTCTTCTTCTTCTTCTTTCTCTCTTTTGGTGGGGGAAGCCTCTTTTTTTTTATTTGTTAATGTTTTTTCTCTTTTTTTATTTTTCTTTTTTTACATATACATTTATATTATTACACAATACAATAACCTACACACAGCAAGAAGAACCATGAAACAATCAGGAATTGTATAAATATTATGTTCAGCTGGGCGGTGGTGGCATATGCCTTTAATCCCAGCACTCAGAAGACAGAGACAGACAGATTGCTGTGAGTTCAAGGCCAGCCTGGTCTATGGCATGAGTTCCAGGACAGCCAAGGGTACACAGAGAAACTCTGACTCAAAAGAAAGAAAGAAAGAAAGGAAGGAAGGAAGAAAGAAAGAAAGAGAAAGAAAGAAAGATTACATTCATAGTGTTTTGACTATTTGTATTTGGCAACCTTGAAGAAAATATCTTTCCTATCTTGATGAGTCTAAAATTCTGAATGTAAATCAACATCTATCATATCTTATCTCTATCAACTTAAAACATCTGTCTAGACCTAAAATATCTTCACCCCTAAACAACTAAGCTTAACTGTAAAACTAAACTATCTGATCTTCAACCCCATCAGAGATTTGAGAAGAAATAAAATTAATTACCTGCATAAATAGGAAGTGCAAGTTAGCAGCTTCCAAACGAAAAAATGACAGAGACAGTTTGCTGCCTGAGCTGCCACCCAAAACTCTCTGTTGGAGCATCGTCTTCCACCTTCTGGCCGAGTATCTCTGACAGACATATTTGTGAGGCAGGAGCTATTGAGGACTTGCTTACCCTGTCTTTGTTAATGTTTTAAAAGATTTTTGTGTATGTATGTATATATATATATATATATATATATATATATATATATATATATATTTTTTTTTTTTTTAAACATCTCTCCCATCCCTTTCCTCCCTCTAAACCCTTGCATTTCCCTTCCCTACTCTCCTTCAAATTCATGGCTTCTTCTTCCTTTAATTGTTCCAGCATGCAAACATGTGTATGTCTATAAATGTGGGCCTCGCCCTGGTGGAAGCCTGTGTTAAAGATGCTGGAAGAAGAAAGCTACTGTCTTTTGCCAGCTTGCCCTGCGTTCCTCTTGCAAGCTCATCTACCCTGCGGCTGAGGCATTTCCTTACTGATGTTAGAGACAACTTCTTTGGGTTTTCAACATGTACCGAAGACCAGCTGAGATGCCCAGCGTCACGGACTGAACAAGTACGGAATCTTGACCTTCCTGTTCGGGAGACAGCCATTGTTGGAGTACTCAGAGCAGTAATTGACTCTGTAAATCCCTTTTTAGTACGGGTTCAATCATTATCCCTGTTTCTTTAGAGAACCGTGACATACGTCATATATATTTGTTGGTTGTACAGTAGTAGGGGTCTAAACCTTAGGCTTTGCTTATGTACAGCATACACTCTAAGGACTGATATAGAACATCCCTTCCTAGATCCTATATGCTTTATGAAATAGGGCCCTTTGTAGCTAAGACTGGCTGCAGATGCCCTAGGCTGCTTAGGATGACCTTGAATTTTTGAGTCTCCAGCCTCTGCCTCCAGAATGCTGGAATAGGAAGCTTGTGGCATCACACGCAGTTGTGGGTGGAGCTGGGAATCAAGCCCAGGAGTTCTTATAAGCCAGGGCAAGCCCCCTACCAACTGAGCTCCCACCTCTCCATCCGCCCCTGCTGGCTTTTTGAGAGTCTCACTCTGTAGGCCAAGCAATGCAAATCCCCCTGCCTCTGCTTCTGTACTGCTAAGGTTGCAGGCAGGCAGCAACATGCCCAGTTTTCTTAATTAGCGTTTGTGAGGATAATATGTCCAATGGAAGACTGATGAGCAAGGTAAATGGCTCTGAGATGTTCAATTACAGTTTAGCTGAGGTGCCCTTAGTTGAAGATTTTGAGAAAGTAGAAAGAGCCCTGGGTCTGGGGACAAAGACATGGGCTTGGTCACAAGATCTGTCACTTCTTGGACCTGCACATTTCTTCTCAAACACATACAGAGAGAGAGAGAGAGAAAGAGAGACAGACAGACAGACAGACAGACAGACACAGAGAGAGAGGAGGAGGGAAGAACACAAGGTAAAATGTCACAAATTTCAAACTGTGTCCAGAGTTCGAAGAGGGTTCGGGAAGGCAGCTGTGATGCCTGTCCTTGATTGTCAACTTGATTGTATCAGTAATTAACTGAAACCCAAAAATGAAGGGGCACACCTGCGAGGGATTTTTTTTCTTAATTTGATGTGCGAATGTCTAATATTTATTTATGTATTTATTATTTTCAAGTCAGGGTTTCTCTGTGTCGCCCTGGCTGTCCTGGACTTGCATTGTAGACCAAGCTGGCCCCAAACTTACAGAGATCTGCCTGCCTCTGCCTCCTGAGTGCTAGGATTAAAGGCGTGAGCTACCAGACCCTGCTTAGGGAAGGATTATTTTGGTTTGGGTTTTGTTGTTGTTGTTGTTGTTGTTGTTGTTGTTTTGAGACAGGGTCTCTGTGTGTGTGTACCCTTGGCTGTCCTGTACTTGCTTTGTAGACCAGGCTGACCTGGATCTCACAATGATCCGCCTGCCTCTGCCTCCCGTGTGCTGAGATTAAAGGCATGCGCCACCATGTGGGAAGGTCCATTTTTAATCCCGATCTTTGAAGCGGGAACACCCACCTCTTATCTGGGCCACACCCTCTGCTGGAAGCCTATATAAGGACGGTGGGAAAGGAAGCGTTTGCATTCTGCCTGCCCCTGCCTTGAGAAGAAGTCCATCCCGTTCCTCTCCCTAGAGTCTACTTCTTGGGAATTCTGGCCTATCGTGATGACCAACTGAGACATCCAGACTGAAAAATTCCTGGATTCTTGCATCTCTCCCATTCCTAGGCAGCCATCGTTGGACTACCTGGCCCACACAGCCTATCAGCCTGTAAGTCGTTCTAAACCCCCCTACCGCCCCCCCCCACCCCTCCCAGCCCCCCACCCCCTCCTCCGCTTCCTGTTCTGTTACTCTATAGAGTTTCCACTGGTAAAGCAGCCTAGGGGATCCGGATTCAGGCAGAGGCAGAGGCAGAGGCAGGACTCTCTTGTCTGTACCAGCAGGGAAAATGTCTACAACGTACTAGGGGGACGTCAGAGTCTCTCCTTCCGTGGGTGCCTTCCCAATTCTCCCAGCGTTGATGATGTGTTGTAGTGGAGTAGCACGGAACCAACTCAGACCGTCGTCAGGAAGATAGAATGTGTCTGTGCCAAGAGAGTACAGGCCGAGTTTGCAGACTAGTGACTCAGTGGCGCTTAGGCAAGTGATTGCCAGTGTGGTACGGTGTGCCTTGGAGGCACTCAGGAAGCCCCCTGGCTGCTCACTGTTCCTAAAGTCCCTTCATGGCTCAGCCTCTTTGGATGGGGCCTAGCCCAGTCTGTAAGGAGAAAAGTGAGACTGTGAGTGTTGTGTGTGCATGTGCGACAGGTGTTTATGATTGGGCAGGTATGTGTGTGTGTGTGCGCACACGCGAGTGTTTCTGTAGATTTGCATACAGACACCTGAGGAGGATATCAGGTATTTTCCTCTACTGACCTCTACCTGATTGCCTCAAGCCAGGCATTCCATTTTGCTTAGGCTGACTACCCAACTAGCTCTCTTGACTTGTCTCTGCTCCCCGTTTGGGGGTTACGTGCGTGTTCAGCCCTGCCTGACTTGTTACCTGGGTGCTGGGGATTCACACTAAGGCCCTCTAGCTTATGTAAGAAGTGTTCTTGACCTCTAAGCCATGTCACAAGGCCCTTGTATTATTACTATCTTTAAAAAAAAAAAGATTTATTTATTTATTGTGTATACATGCTCTGCCTGCATCAGTGCCTGCATGACAGTAGAGGGCACCAGATCTCAGATTCCTTAATGGGCAGGGAGGGCAGGCAGATCTCCTCCAAGGATTTGATCTTCATGTCCTGAACCAGACAGCCCAACTTGGTGACAGGAATCCACTCCTTGTTTTTGGCTTTACCTCCGCGAGCCCCTCAGCCTTGGCCTTGACCCCTAAGATCTCTGCTGCTGAACCCTCCCTGTGCAGGAAGCCACCTAGACCTCCTAATCCTGGATCCCCTGATCCTCTGGGGGGGGGGGGGAGTCCCACTGTACCAGTGTCACCCACCATTTGGTGTTTGCCGAGGAAGAAGAAGCTGTTATTTTCTTTCCCGGAAAAACAGCAACAAAGAAAAGTGAGCACAGGGCTGGAGAAAGAACTTAGTTGCCGAAGTGCTTTCCTTGCAAGAACAGGGACCTGGTTCTATCTACCAATGCCATCATAAAACACAAAAGCACAGTGATGTGTTTGCATAATCTCAGTGCTGAGGAGGTATAAAAAAAAAAAGGCAGGAGAACCATACCGCTGTGTACCTGGAGGCTGGTCGGCTTCATTTGTTTCTACTAAGGGCTTAATATCACCGTGTTCTCTGTCTGTCCTGCTGGATGGCATTATACTCTTGCTGTTTTCGCTTAATACTTACTGTAGGTATTTTTGAATTTGTCTCCTTGTGTACATGTAAAGGGGTTTCTGACAGGAAGTCACTCCCCAATGGTGGAGCTGGCATGCCCTTCCATGGTTCTAAGGCTGAGGAGTAAGGAGGACACCTCACTGCTAAGCCCACCTGTCTATGCTCCTGTTCTCCTCCTCTACATCTCTGCTCTGAGAAGGTCCTTTGGGTCAGAGAGGATGGCAGCAAAAAGCTGCCAGGCATGAACTTCTCTTAGTGTCTCTGTGCCCTCTTGTGGTCCTAGCCTGAATTCACATAATGGGCGGCACCATTGCTCAGCCATGCAGAAAATACTATAAAAGATTGCTTTCTTCAACTCACCTTATAAAGTTTGTTTATAGCGGTTCATTCTCAGTTATTTGTGTATAGGGGGCGGGGCGACTGCTTGCTTGCACATATATGGAGGGGGGAGAACAACTTGGGTGACTTTGGTTTCTATCCCTTTATCTTGTGGGACTCAGGCATTGCACTGAACTGGTCAGGTTTGCTGAGTGAGCAGCTTACCAGGCTGAACCATCTCATTGGCCATACATTCTGCTTTGCTTTTTTTATTTTTGTGATTGTTTTGTTTTGTTGTTTTGTTTTATTTTGTTTTGAGACAGGGTTTCTCTGTGTAGCCTTGGCTGTCCTAGACTCTCTTTGTAGACCAGGCTGGCCTTGAACTCACAGTGATCTGCCTGCCTCTGCTCCCTAGTGCTGGGATTAAAGGCGTGCGCCACCATGCCTGGCCTACATTCTGCTTTGCAATTATCAAGTTATATTTAACACGTAAAGTTTCAACATTTATAATTCATATGCCATATGGCTTTTTATATAGATGTAGTAATGTATCTAAATTTTTGCAAGTTGACAAAAGCAGGGACAAGATTTAAACACATGGTGGTTGTAGGTTTGGTCTCTCTGTCTTTCAAGGACAGTGATTCTTTGCTTTATTATATTTTTTTCCTAATTTTGTGTTGTACATTTTAATAATGATTTTTATTTAGTTCTCTGGTGCATTGTTTTTATTGAGAAAGGGAAATTGGCTTAGTACTAATCCTAGCCTTTATTTTTTTTAAGATTTATTTTTATGTGTATGAGTGTTTTAACTGCACATATGTAAGTGCATTGTGTGTGTGTGCGCGCGCACATGTGTTTCCCACTAAAGCCAGAAGGAAGAGCCAGATCTTTGGAACTGGAGTTACAGGTGGTTGCAAACTGACAAGTTGGGGCTAGAAACCAAATTGGGGTCTTCTGAAAAAATATCACTCTTAACCACTGAGCCATCTCTCCTGACTCATCATAAAAATATTTTTACAGACAAACAGTGGTAGCATGTGCTTCCAATCCCAGAATTTAGGAGATTTTTACACTTAGTGTGTGTGCGTGCGTGTGCATGTGTGTCTATGTGTGGGCAGGCATGTTCCAAAGCAGGAATGTGGAGGTCAGACGACAACTCAGGGAGGTTCTTACTTTCCACCATGTGAGGACGTGTGTCAGTGAGAGTGTTCACTGCCTTCAGTAGTTCTGGTTTTTGCACTATTAGGCTGTAAATCCTTTGTCTTGTGTACGTGAGGAAGGCTCTAAATCACTAAGTCACACTCCAATCCTAAAGCTGGACACATTCTTGAGAGTTCCTGATACATAAACTGTCACATCAGGACTGGGAGAGGCAACACAGTAGGAGGGAAAAGGTCCCAAGAGCAGGCAAAAGAGTCAGAGAGACTCTGAGCCCCACTGTCAGGAGTACCCCCCAAAACATCAGGCCAACAAACACAACATACATCGGCTCTGGATTATACTTTTATCTGATTTATCTATTTGAGATTATTGTGAAAAAAAAATTCCTCCTGCCTCACCCTTCTCAGCTGTGGATTGCAGGCTTAACTACACCAGCTTTAGGTTTTCAATAATGCCTTTTAAAAATATTTTTTTAAAGTCCATGTACACCTGCAGACCAGAAGAGGAGAGGACACCAGATCTCATAAAATTAGTTTCTTTCTTTCTTTCCTGCTTTCTTGCTTTTTTGCTTTGTTTTTTGAGACAGGGTTTCTCTGTGTAGCCTTGACGATCCTGGACTTACTTTGTAGACCAGGCTGGCCTGGAACTCGCAGCGATCCCCCTGCCTCTGCCTCCCAAGTACTTGGATTAAAGGAATGAGCCACCACTGCCCAACTTTAATAATATCTTTTTATTGACTTCTCCCCAGCGTTTTCTAGGAATTAGATACATGGTTTGTGATTTTTATCAGGATAGTCACAGAAATAGTTTGTATTTATCGACATAGCCTACAAGGTCCAACAGGACACTCACTGTTTCATAGCACTATTGTTACAGATCTCATCGCTCTGCGGTTTCTGAACTTGAAACAACATGTCCGATGTGCAGGAGACATCTTCGAGTGAATTCAGTGATCCTTCAACCATCAAGAGAACAACAAACCAAGAGCCCCCACCACGATTCTGGCTGACGTGCACTTTGAAAAGCTGCATCACAATGGACAGCCGACACCTGAGCGAAGGCAATCCGAGGTTGACATGGCCACCTCCCAAGCTGTGTGGGACGAGGAGCCATGACCATCCAGGGAACTGCCAGAAGAGGAAATACCAGGAAGAGGGAGAGGATGACGCGCAGTCTGAGGAGCCAGCGGAGCCGCGGAAGAGGCAGAAACCGGAACAGGGTGAAACAGAGTTTGGATGTGAAGAGCAGGCCAAGGGTCAGATACAGAAAGCCCAGGACGAGGGTCAGGTGCAGTCAAAGTCCCCAGAGTGCACCGAAGGCCCAGAGGAAGAGGCTGTGACTGAGGTGAAGTCTGCAGACGGAGGTAAGGGTCGCAAGTGCCCCTACTGCAGCCGAGGGGAAGGTGTTCAGAAACACCAAAACAAGAAGTGCCCAAGGTTGCTGGGAAACCGTCAACACGATGACCGAGCGAGCTCTGGCCCTCACAGCGCTCACACAAGCCCCGCGGACACCTCGGAGAAAATCGAAGATTGTGTGGATCGGCAGATTCATGAATCTGAAACACCTCAAATCTGCACAGACAGTGCCAGCAACGGCATTCTCAGCAACAAAAAGTCAATGCCTGATGCCAAGGAAAAGGCTCCTGCAGCCCAAGCGAACGGCAGAGGGCTGGTCCATGGCCCCGATGTCACAGCAGACATGGAAAAGGAGATCAGTAATGCGCTAGGCCCAGGGCCACCAGATGAGATCTTGAGTTGTGCCTTTAAACTACAAATTACTCGAGGAGACATGAGAACCCTAAAGGGCACCCAGTGGCTCAATGACAAGATTATCAATTTTTACATGAATCTTCTTGTGGAAAGAAATAAAAAGCAAGGATACCCATCAGTTCACGCATTTAATACCTTCTTTTACACCAAGTTAAAGTGTGGAGGGTACAGGTCAGTCAGAAGATGGACCCAGGCAGTCAACCTCTTTGCAAAGGAACTTATTCTGGTCCCAATTCACCTGAACGTGCACTGGAGCCTGGTGGTAACTGACCTAAGAGAGAAGAGTATTGTCTACCTGGATTCCATGGGACAGAGTCGACCTGACATCCTTGAGCTGATTTTCTGCTACCTGCAGCATGAGAGCCAAGCGAGAAGGAATGTGGATCTGAACCCTTTGGAGTGGAAGCAATACAGCATGACCTCAGAGGAGATTCCTCAGCAGGCGAATGGGTTCGACTGTGGAATGTTCACCTGTAAATATGCAGATTACGTTTCTAGAGGCCAGCCCATCACCTTCACTCAGCAGCATGTGCCTCTGTTTAGGAAGTTGATGGTGTGGGAAATTCTGCACCAGCATGTGCTGTAGCTGTGCCCGCCCGGCTCTGAGGCTGGTCTGCAGTCTTTCCTAGATGTGGCCAAGGACTCCAGATGGGAAGAGGGGGGATGGGGAAGCGGGGGATGGTTGAAGAGCCTTGAACAGATTCTGAGCTGTAAAGAGCAGGCGACTCCCCTCTCTCTTCTCTGTAGTGCTAACTTAGAGCAAGAGAGAACTGCATCTGAAGCAATCTATAAGAGATGGGTGTGGTGGCACACACTTTTAATCCCAGCCCTCAGGGAGGCAGAGGCAGGGAGATTGCTGTGAGTTCGAGGCCAGCCTGCTCTACAAAGCAAGTCCAGGACAGCCAAAGCTAACACAGAGAAACCCTGTCTCAAACTCCCCCAAAACAAAACAAGAAAAAAAAAACATATATGTGCCCCCCCCAAAGTTAGAAACTATCTAACTTGCACAGCACACAAACATGCGGCTTTAAAGATTCATTTGTGATTGAGGTTAATGTTGGATTCCTCTGTCAGTTCCCCGCCCCCATGATCTTTCAATTTTGCTGTTCTCATTTACAAGTCTTAGCTAATTGGAAGTGGATATTTTCTGGTGGTTTTTAGTCTTGAAATCTCAACTGTGTTTTTGAATTAGTTATTTCTGAAAGGAATGCCAACCCAATTGCCAGTCTCTGCTGCGAATCAGACCTGGTTGCCCTGCATTAACACGGGGCACCACAGGAGTCTCGCAGTATTGTACTGTGACCATGGGACCTGGGACTTGGGCAACCCAGGAGGATTAAGAAAAATGCCACAGACATTTCAGAATACTTTCCTGCCTGGAACTAAGGAGATCTATCTTCTTCTTGGAAGTGGAATGAAGTAACTATAACGCTAAATGTGTATTTTAAACCCAGGACACCTAGAAAGGAAGCCCCCCCCACCTCCCCTGCCCCCCTCCCCCCCCCCCCCCCCGCCCAAGGGCTCTACTGAGCTATTCTTCTGCTCCCCACCCCCACCCCCAATTCAATCTTAAGCTGTTTTTGGAAACG
Source organism: Acomys minous (assembly GCF_964271855.1). Lineage (NCBI taxonomy): Eukaryota > Metazoa > Chordata > Mammalia > Rodentia > Muridae > Acomys > Acomys minous. The sequence continues at coordinate 86,979,380 of NC_140497.1, forward strand.
TTTTCTTTGTGTATATTAAGCTGAAATTAAATATTTCCATTATTAATATTTATATTCTGCCAGCTTACCCCCACTAATAATAGAGACTTAATATGTTTAGTGTAGATGTTGCCAAATATATGATAACCTATTTTACATATTTGAATTTAATATATTTTTGTTAGTAGTAAATCTTGCATTTGTATTCATGAAGTTTTTCTTTAATAAAGTTTGATATTGTTTGAACATGCTTTGTGAGATCTTGTGCCTGCTGGTCCTTACAAGGTATAATGACGTTGTCTTATAGAGCTAGAAGCAGATTTCCAGGGCATGATGCATCAGTGTAAGGCAGAGGCTGTTCCAAGCCTCTGACGCAAAGACAGAACACTTTAGCCAAGCCCTGTCTTGCAGACCACAGTGTGCCCTGTAGAGCTGCGGGCAATGTATTGTGAATAGGAACACTGATCTCTGGGCTCCCCATGCTTGGCATAGGCAAGCATACCTATGCAAGTGCACACCCCTGCCACACATGCTCACACTTACAGAGCAAGCTCACATCTGCCAATGAACCCTGACCCAAAAGCCCTCATTCTCTGTACACCCGGTTTTTCTTTAAAGTTCAGTTTCAAACTTGCCTTCCGGTGCTGTTTTGGAAACCAATGTGTGTTTGTAGAGCGATAAAAGAGTGCCACGGATGCCTTTTTAGGATTTAAAACCACGTCATTCGAATATGTGATGTTTCCTGTATGGCCTGTCTGGGTAATGCATCTTAGTCCTTGAACAGTGGCACTATTTTAGGAGCCTCTGGTGACGTTGCAAGGTAGGGGCTAGGTGGAGCATGTGTGGTCCCAGGCTGTTTCTTTGGAGCACATCATCCAGGCCTGCTTGCTGTGTGGCTCTCAGCCTCTTGGTCCACTTCAAGATCAATAATAATAAGTTGATCTCTTGGGCCAGGCCAGACTGAGTTCTCAGAACTCTATTAGCCCAAGGAAGGAAGGTCTTTCCCTTTTTCTACTTAACACAAGTTAGAGCCATCTGTGAAGAAGGAGCCTCTATTGAGAATTTGCTTCCATCAGATTAGCCCATGGGCAAGTCTGTGGGGGGCGTTTCCTAGATGATTCCTAGATTTCCTAGAAAGCAACGCCAACCCTGAGGAGTTAGGCCCTTGGGTTGTATAAGAGAGTTGGATGAAAAGCTACAGGCAATTAAGGATATCTGAAAGAGGAGAATTAGGGGTCACTAGACATGAACTCCCTAACTGGTTATCCAATATCCAATGTAGGGTTAGCTCTAAAAGCATATGCATAAAGCCTGGTGTGGTGGCATATGCCTGTAATCCTAGCACTTGGGAGGCAGAGGCACGTGGATCAATATGAGTTTGAAGTCAGCCTGGTCTACAAAGTGAGTCCAGGACAGTCAAGGCTACACTGAGAAACCCTGTCTGGAAAAACAAAACAAACTAACAAAAAACCCAACCAACCAAACAAAACAACAACAAACAAACAAAATCCACCACCACTAACAACAGCAACACACACACACACACACACACACACACACACACACACACACACACACAAACCCCCCATAAAACCGAAATGTAACACTAAATAGACCCAGCAGGCTTCAGTTACATATTTATTCACATATATATGAATATGAAGGTATATATATGAAGCTATAACAAAGTGAGATAGGACTTGAATTTGAATTTGTGAGGGTTTGGGAATAGTTGGAGGGAGAAAAGGATGAGTGATGAAATTATATTTTAATGGAGAAAAAAATTAATGTGTGAACGAGAAAAGCAAAAGCAATGGGGAGCTTGCTTCACAGTCTATACTTCAGCTCCTGCCTCCACACTCGTGCCTTGGAATCCCGTGATGATGGACTGTCACCTATAACCCAAATTAAATCCTCCCCCCCCCCCCACCTTCTTTTGGTCAGTGTTTTATCAGAGCAGCTGAGAAACAAATGAATGCAAGTTGCTTCTGCATGCATCCTGTCAGGAAATGCAAAAGTAAGACAACACCACAGGCAAAAGATGAGTTGCTACAAGATTAGGGGAAGGCAGGAGGGCGCAGGAAACAGGGCCTTTTACCATCCTCCATTAACACACACATTACAGCAAAGCCATCAACAGGAAAGCTAAGCCATGTTTCCTTGGGGGATATGCACTGCTGAGATGGCTGTTTCCTTTCTCCTGTACCTCTGAGCATTATGTAACCATCACACGTTCATATTTCTCTGCTTTGGTACAATATGAAACATTGCAGTGAAGTCATTTCAACAGAAATCCACTCTGTAGCTTAGACATAGTGGTGCAGACATCCAATGCCAGCTCCTTAGGGAGCAGCTAAGAGTGTTGCTACTGTGGGTGTAGACATGGATGCATATAAACATCTTGTCTTAGAACTAAGATTCATCGTTTGGCGTGGTTACTCTGCAGAAGCTCCAGTCATGAAGGAAGGAGTTGCCTTGGAATTGGCTGCAACAGTATCAGTATTTTCCTGCAGAAAATTACCCAACCTACTATAGCTCCATTTTTGTATATTTGGCTTACTGAATCAAAGTAACTATAACATTTAAAATAGTTTAGTTTTCAAGGAAATGAGTACAGTGACTAAATGCCAGTTGATGATTTATGTAAAACTAATTCTCGTTAGACATTGAAATAATTGTCCCATAGTTACTGGGGAATTAGATATTATGGATTGTATACTAAAGGTCATGGTAACAAGCTATGCAATTTTAAGTCATTTTCTACATCAAATAATGTATCTCAGGAATCTACACTGTTACTCATAGTGTCTTCAATTATAAATTTTAGTACACCACCTGTTATAACATAAGAATTGCTGCATAAACCACTTGACGTCAATCTCAGTGAGATATTGATGGTTTATTAGAATGCCACACCTCAAGACTGACCACAGGGACACCGTGGACTGTGGAGGCAAACTGTGATGCTGGTCTGCTTCTAAGGCAGGGTTTTTTGGTTTGTTTGTTTTGTTTTTGTTCTTCCAAGACAGAGTTTCTCTGTGTAGCCTTGGCTGTCCTAGACTCATTTTGTAGACCAGGCTGGCCTCGAACTCACATTAATACGCCTGCCTCTGCTTCCCGAGTGCTGGGATTAAAGATGTGTGCCACCACACCTGGCTATAAGGCAGGATTTTTATAAGAAAAACATTACCGAGCAACAAGCAGGAAACCAGGTAGGAAGCAAGGGGGTGGGCAGCATTACTTCAATTTGACTAGCTAAACACAAGAAGAATCAATTTTTTAATTTTTTTCTGAGCACAATGTCCAGGTAGCTAGACAAAGCATTTTAAGCTGACTGGCTAGGATTTGGGGTAGGGGAGTTCTTGGGGGGCTTTCCAGCTCTCTCAGAGTAAGGAACATAGCAGGATGTGGTCTTAACTCTAATAGAACATACATTTATCTTTAACCCAAGCACAGCATTTATTTATCACCTATTGTTTTATTCTAAGCAGCAAGCATTAAACCTTACCAGTTTCAGGCACATAGGGTCTGAGAACTTGAATTTAATTTCACCTTCTAATCAAAATGGAGAGTCAGGAGTAAAATGGCTTCTGAGATACTAAGAGTGATAGCTGGTGTTAACAGAGGAGCCACAGTTATGCTAAGAACTAAAGTAGGTCTCAGTGGAGGGCCTATAGAGTTTAAGCAGATTAATCAGGTCACAACGCACCTATATTTTCTGCATTGGAAAATTGTTATTGCCTGAAAGGAGATTGTTTACTGTTTTAAAAGCTGTCAAAATAAAATAAGAATTAAAAAAATTACTATGGATATATGAACTTTCACCAAAAGCAAGGGCTGTAGCTGTTCCTTTGTTAATTTGTGAGTTTGTTTTCCCATCCTTTATCCCTAGATAGGAGAGAAAGAAGGATAGAAGAGAGAGAGAGAGAGAGAGAGAGAGAGAGAGAGAGAGAGAGAGAGATCTGAATCTAATTTCTTTCCCAACTGTTCGTTTCCAGCCTAGCCCCCTCAAATGTTCCTCCCTCAGTTCCCCAGCAGCCTGCTTAAACAGTCCCTTCTCCCAGTTGTCCCCCCCACCCCCCACACTAGCAGCTCCAAACTCTAACTGGTCCATCCGGTCTGCTCAGCTTAGCTTCTCCTGGATCAACTGTCTCTCCTAACAGTATCTTCTGCCCCTGCTGCCTTCTCTTCTCACCCTATTCAATCTCTCTCAGGCTCTTCTGCCTTTTTTTTTTTTTTTTTAATATCCAACTCTGAAGATCATAGGGTCAAGCAGTTCTAACTGCTAAGAATTCCCCCCCCCCCCCCGTGCCTTACCCCCACCCCCTGCCCCTGACAGAGTTTCTCTGTGTAGCCTTGGTTGGCCTGGACTAGGCTGGCCTGGACTTGGCTGGCCTCGAACTCACTGAAATCTTCGTGCCTCTGCCTTCCCGAGTGCTTCCCTGCTGTAGACTTTCTTTAGAAAATGATGCTACGACAGCTTGTCTTAGCTCTCAACTTGACTCACCTGAAATCAGCTCAACCAAACTGGGCACTCCTGTGAGGGATTTTATTAATCGGACTATTGGCAGCACAAAGATCCACCCTAGAAGAGGGTGTCACCTTCTGCTGGCAGCCCAGATACAAAGATACGGAAGTAAGAAACTTTGCTTTTTTTTTTTTGCCTGCTTGTCCCAACTCTCTTTTTATTATATAATTTTTTTATTACTGAAAACAATTTTTAGATGTAAACATATTTTGAGCATATTTTGATCATGTTCTTCCTCTTCCCCAAGTCCTTCCAAATCCCCATCACATCCCCCACTTAAGTTGTATCATGACCCTGTGGTGGGGACCTGTTCAACCTGGGATTTAATAACCATCAGCTTACTGGCACCCAGACACCATCTATGTATCTAGTTAAGGTATTTATAATGTACAGGCCAACAGTAACTAGCAGGATTACTTAAGGGGGCGTGGGGTCCTGCAGTAGCTGACAGCATAGTTATCAGCCAGGAAAAAGATGAAAATGAGATTGGGAAGCAATTGCTTGCCCTGTTCGGGGTCATTTTTTTTTTCCTGTCTCCCATGTATGCTTTTGTTTTTTTCCAGAGTACAACCAAATTATCCCTGATGTCTCCCGAGTGGTTTGTGTAGAACGACAGTTTTCTCTTAAAGCCAAACAATCACATCCTTGCTCTGCGTAGAACATGGTAAAAGCTCTATGGTGTTGCAAAACTGCTTCAGCTAAGAGATCTGTTGTTGATAGATGTACCAATAGGTACTTTTTTTTTTTTTTTAAATAAGGGAGCCTGGAGGCCAGCCTGAGTCCTGGTATGCCAATAGGCGCTATAGTAGCCATTTGCCCCTTTGGCCAGGGAGTTCCTTTTGGACCTAACCCTATTCAGCCTTTTGTTGAGGACAAGGGGTGACATGTCCTCTTTTGTAACTGTTCCCCAGCTGAAATTAGGGTGTCATCGTCAGGGCCCAGGAAGGCTGGAATGTTAGTCAGAGGCTGGGAGGGGATTCACCCAGGCAACGGGGCGGTCATCAGAAACAGCTGGTTTCCCAACTCAGCCGAAAAGACAGGAAGTAACCATGTCAGCAGGACTGGCTCATGCCACCTTTTAGTAAGTCCAGGTTCCCCAGTTTTGTAGGACTACCTGGGGCGACCTCTGTGTGTAGATCGCCTTTGCAGCAGCTCATGGTCTGATGCTGACCCCTGGCTGGTGTCTGTCAGCTGAGGGCAAATCTGCAGGGCCAGATACAAACTAAAGGCAGAAATTAAAGGTAAGGAATTTAGGGGACAATCTTACATTTGGAGCTCCCTCCTCAGGGATAGGCGATAGGTGGGGGAATCAGGCTGTTGATGGACATGGCAGGGGTGCTTATCTGGAGTTCAGTTGGCCTGTGACTCCCCAAAGCTCACATGAATTCTTTTAAGGTAACAAAAAGAGATCGTGGAGTTCTGGAGCAGACTCACGCCTTTGAGTCATAATAAAAGCTCAGGTCTCAAAACACCATTTGGGATTAAAAACATCAACATTGTTTTCTTTGCCCAGAGGTCTGCACAGAGTTGTTTTCAGCATTATGTGAAGTAATTTAAGGTATCAGAACTCTGTTGATTAATATGGTTAAGTTTTTGTTTTGTTTTGTTTTTCGAGATAGGGTTTCTCTTGTAGTCCTGCTGTTCTGGACTCGCTTTGTAGACCTGGCTGGCCTCGAACTCACAGAGATCTACCTACCTTTGCCTTCTGAGTGCCAGGATTACAGGCGTGCCCTTGATTAATATGTTAAAACTCTGAATTCTTGACATCACATAGTTTTGTTGTTGTTGTACTGTTTGGTTTTTCAAGGCATGGTTTTCCTGGGGGTTGGTCTGGTGCGCTGTGTTCAGATGCTGAACTCTGTGCTCTGAGGTCAGGTTGCAGCCTGGACGTGGGACCTCGTAACCGTCATTGAAAAATGGCCTGTGTCAATGCTGTGTAAAGAATGCTCCCCCCAAATCTCAGATTGGTTAATAAAAAGCTGAACAACCAAAGACTGGATGAAGGAGACAAGAAGGCTAAACTTCTGATCCTGTGAGGGGGTCTCAGGTTGGGACCATGAGGGGAGGGAAGAAGAAGAAGGAGAGAAAGGAAGTAGCCACGAGGAGCTAGCCGTGAGGACTGGCCTGATGGAGCAGACGCAGCCCAGGCTGGACCAATATGGCAAGGAATTCAGGGCGTGTGGCTGGGAAGTAGCCAGACTAGCATACAGAGCTAGAATAAATGAATCTCTGCCTGGTTCTGGTGCTTTAAAGCTTGCTGAATAAATCTAACAGGTCTCTGACTCTATTCAGGAGCAAGAGTGGGTGATTAGAAAAGGCCCTCCAATTATACCATAATTCTACAGGGGTTCTCTGTTTAGCCCTCGCTGTTCTGGACCTCGCTCTGTAGATCAGGCTAGCCCCCAACTCACAAAGATCCACCTGCTTTTGCCTCTTTGAATGCCGGGGTTACAGGTGTATGCCACCACCCCCAGCTATGGAACAGTATTCTGATAAACACAAAAAGAAATTTAAATTACTGTAGGAGAGATGTGTCTGTGTCACCATGAGTGAATTCTTATTTCAGAACAGAGCCTGAGCCAAGGCTGCTGGTTTAAGGTCACCATCCTGGCACTTGGGATCTGAGTATTAGGGACAGAAGTGAAATGTTTCTTTCTTTTTTGTGTGTGTGCAAAAACCATTTTTGCAGGACTTGGGGAAATGTGATGCTTACAAGATGTGTTAAGGAGCCAGCCACAAGGCAGCTCCAACAAGTCAAACCTAAGGCAGGCTCTAATATGTAAATGAGCTAACACCTAGGTGGCTCAGATATGTAAAGAAACCAACCCCAAATGGAGCTGATATGTTAATGAACTTGCCCTAACCTGAGTACAGCAAAACTGAAGTCTACTAGACAGTACAAAAAAAACTGGAACTTTGGATCCTGAAACTCAGGATCAAACTGCCGTGCTCCCAAGACATCTCAGCTCGAGGTTCTGCACTGACACCCTTCCGCCTGGGGACTTTAGAGCAGGCCAGGTGGCTCCCTGCTGTGGTTGAATTTGAGCACCACTAGTGAGTTCACACGAGCCAGCCTGCCAGAGCTAGCTGGTTTCAAGGCCAATGGTTTCAAGAACCTTCCAGAACTTCCAACAGGGCCATCCTCCTGGCCTGTCTTAGATGATAGACTTTCCCGGAGGATGCTGGTCAAGCTTGTTGCCGGAAGTTTGATTCTCCATCGGAAGCCTGCAGTGTTTCCTGCCCTATCCACCATCCCTCAACCACAAGATGAGATTACCGTAGCCTTTATAATAGTGTGGCTTGCCAGGATTTGTTCATGTGAATAAACCTAACATATTTGAAAGGCAAATCTGTGGACATCCTAGCTGCCGAGAACCTCAAAACCCTCCAGCCATGCTTTCCACATTGAAATATGAGGATCACCACTTACCTGGGTTGTAAGTTCCAGGTAAACCAGGGTAAAGTCTAGAAGAGAGGGTTGAATCCTGGGTGAGATTTATAGACAGGCCCCTTCTCCTCTGCTGAAAAGACAATTATATTCATTGATATCTTTCTTTCTTTCTTTCTTTCTTTCTTTCTTTCTTTCTCCCATTTGTTGTTGTCATGATTTTTGAAAAGAGACTCTTCTCTCATATGATAAATATATTCTTATTTTGTTTGTTTTTTGAGACAGGGTTTCTCAGTGTGTAGCCTAGGCTGTCCACAGAACTAGCTTTGTAGACCAGCTGCTCTCAAACTCATAGAGAGCTGCTTACCTCTGCCTCCAAGTGCTGGGATTAAAGGCATGCACCACCATGCCTGGCTGATGGATATATTCTGACCACAGTTTTCCTCCATTCCTTCCAGCTCCCCATCACCTGGCCTCTCCCCCAGGCACATTCCCTCTCTGTTGCCATTCAGAAAAGAGTAGGCCTCCAAGAGACAACTGACAAACTTGACAAAACAAGTTACAATAAGGTAAGGCAAAAGCCGTCATATTGATGTTGGACAAAGGCAACAGACTAGGAGGAAAATAGTCCCAAGAGCGGGCAAAAGAGTCAGAGACACACTGCTCTGCTCCAACTGTTAGGAGACCCATAACAACATCAAGCTATCAGCCATAACATATACGCAGAGGGGCTGGAGATATGGCTCAGTGGTTAAGAGCACCATCTGCTCTTCCAAAGGTCAGGAGTTCAATTCCCAGCAACCACATGGTGGGTCACAACCATCTGTAATGTGATGTGATGCCCTCTTCTGGCCTGTGGGTGTACATGCAGGCAGGAACACTGTATACATAATAATAAATAAATACATCTTAAAATATATATATACGCAGAAGAGTTGGTGCAGACCTGTGCAGACCTCTGTACTTGTTCAGTCTCTCTGAGGCCAGGTAAGCTCTGTAAGCCCTTCTTAGCTGGCCCAGTGGGCCGTGTTTTCCTGGTGTCCTCCATCCCCTCTGACTCCTACAATCTTCCCTCCCCCTCTGAGGTGAGGGACCCAATGGAGACCTCCAGTTTAGACTCTCTCTCCCCATAATGTCTGGCTGTGGGTCCCTGGCCTGCTTCCATCTGTTGCCAGAGGAAGTCTCTTTGATGACAACTAGACAAGGCACTGATCTCTGAGGATAGTAGAATGTTGGTAATTAGGAATCATTTGAGTGTTTTTTTTTTACCCCCCTGGTCACGTTGTCATCTTCTCTAGTCTCTGAGCAATCCAGTCTCTGGTGCCTGGCTATGTAGGCAGTGTAGGACATGGGCTCCCTCTGGTGGCGCGGACCTCAAGTTAAACCAGACATTGGTTGGCTCCTCTCATAAAAGTTCTGCACCACCACTGCCCTCACTCACATGTTTTGAGGGCAGGACAGACTGCAGGTCAAAGGCTTTGTGGCTGCGTTGGTGTCCATGTTTCTCTTTCAGTAGCCTACAGAGTGCCTTCTTACATCAAAGAGACTCAAACATAGGGGTGGAGGCTCCACGTAGGCACTAGCCTGTGGATGTTGTCCTCAGCAATGGGGCCCTACTGTCATTTTCCAGAGAGCAACATTTTGCCTTAGCAGCAGCCTGGTTTGTTTGCATGAGATGAGATTGCCAACACCTCAGTTGAATGCAACTGAGTCCCACCACTGGAAGCCTGGCCTGGCTACAACAGATGGAGACTCTGTATCCTTCATTACTAGGAGTCCTCACTAAGATCACCTTCATACATTCCAAGAAGTTTCCACTGCACTAGGTTTCCAAACCCCCTGCTACCCCGAATTCCAGATCTCTTTCTCTCTCCATCCCATATCCCCCCTTTATCTCTCCTGCTTCCATCCCCACCTGCCCCAAGTCCACTGGAAAAGTCTATTTTATTTTCCCTTCCCAGGGAGATCCATGCATGTTCCCTAGAACTAACCTCTCTGAATTTATGGATTATAGCTTGTTGGGGTATCATTTACTTAATGGCTAATATCTACTTAAAGGTGACTACATACCATGTGTGTCTTTCTGGGTCTGGCTTACCTCAATCAGGGTGAATTTTGCTAGTTGTATCCATTTGCCTGTAAATTTCATGATGTCACTGTTTTTAACAGCTGAGTAGTATTCCATATTGTAAATTTATCTTATTTCTTTATCCATTCTTCTGTTGAGGGACATCTAGGTTGTTTCCAGTTTCTGACTATTATAAATATGAACATAGTTGAGCAAGTGTCCTTGTGGCAGGATAGAGTGTTCTGCGAGTGGTCTAGCTAGGTCTTGAGGTAGAACAATTCTCATTTTTCTGAGGAACTGCCACATTAATTTCCATAGTGGGTGTAGAAGTTTGTAATCATATCAGCATTAGAGGAGCATTCCCCTAGCTCCACACTCTTACCAGCAGGAGTTGTCACTTGTATTGTTGATCTTACCCATTTTGACAGGTGTAAGATGGAATCTCAGTAGTTTTGATTTACAATTTCCTGGGGGCTAAGGGTGTTGAGCATTTCTTTAAGAGATTCTCCCTATTAAGAATTCTGTTTAGATAAGCACTCCATTTTTAATTGGAGTGCAATTATTGGTTATCTAGTTTCTTGAGTTCTTTATATATTTTGGATATTAGTCCTGTATCATATGTGGAGTTGGTAAAAATCCTTTTCCAATCTGTAGGCTGCTGTTTTGTGTAATTGATAGTGTTCTTTGCATTACGGAAGCTTTTCAGTTTCATCAAGTCCCATTTATCTAAAGTCCTATTTATCTTAGCTGACTTTGGTCAGAAAGACATCTCCTGTGTCAACGAGTTCAGGACTGTTTCCCACTTTTTCTTCTATCAGGTTCAGTGTAGTTGGTTTTACATTGAGTCTTGGATCTGCTTGGACTTGAGGGTTTTTTGTTTTATTGTTTTGCTTTGTTTTTGTTTTTTTGAGACAGAGGTTTTCTGTGTAGTCTTGGCTGCTGTCCTGGACTCACTTTGTAGACCAGGTTGGCCTCGAACTCACATTGATCCCCTGCCTCTGCCTCCCAAGTGCTGGGATTACAATCGAGTGCCACCATGCCCAGCTGGACTTGAGCTTTTTTTTTTTTTTTTTTTTTTTTTTTTAAGGGTGGTGAATATGGGTCTATTTGTATTCTTCTACATGCAGACATCCAGCACCATTTGTTGAAGATGCTTTCTTTTTTTCCATTGTGAATTCTTTGTCAGAAATTAGGTGTCCATAGATGTGTAGATTTATGTCTGAGGGGCTCTTCCTCATCTTCTTATAATAATTTTCCTGAACACAACCTCTGCTGGTCTGGCCAAGTAGTGAAAGGTGTTTCTGTGAATGAAAATGTTACTTAACTTTTTAGCATGCTTTTATAGAACCAGTTAGAAAAGATGCTAGAATGCCTTTTAAATTTCCTGAAGATTTTTTTTTAAATTCTTCTGCCCCCCAAAAGACAATCTATTTTGCCTTTGTTTCCTTCCTTTTATTACAGATTCAATTCTGCAAAAAAGAATAGACTTGACACTGTTGCAGATAAACACTGAAAATCCCTCTTTGGATTTTTTATCCCCAGATCCGAGACTATTGACAGCTGGGCTGTCTGGAGTACGCAGCAGTCAATAGATAAAATAATGTCACCAAACCATCTTCTTTAAGGCAGCAAGAGGTAGTAAGCTAACAGCCCCACAATCAATGACCTGGGTTCTCAGAAATTGCCAAGTTGACAGCTGTTTGCTCCTGACCACCCCCCCCCACCCCCACCCCTCACTACCCCGATGCTTACACTCTCCTACCATCTTCCTAGGGCAAACACACATTACTCTTAGAAACTACAGACACAGCACATTTGTGAGAAAAGGACATTGCCTTTGTTCTAGTGGCTGTCGAAGGCTGTGGAGCCTATAGAAGGGGCCTCGCTGGCAAAGTAGGTGCTGTGTGACTTTTACCTGCTTGTCCTTGGTCTGGCCCATTTTTCTACCTGGTCAACCATGATGTGAACAGCTGATTCTTCAATTCTGCTGCCCTGGATGCATCTGTTCTTGCCTTCCTTCTGACATTGATTCACTGAAGTCTGAAACTATGAGCCTAAATAAACCTTACCCCACTTGTTTCTGCTGGGTATTTTGTCACTCTATCAAGGGGGCAAATATCTTTCATACTGAAAAAGCACATCATGACCAGTTTTGGGCAAAATCCTCATGGAAATTGCAGTTTTTAATGTTTTTCTGACTGCAATAACCAGTCTTTTGATATATAATGCTGCTTCCCTAGAGTGAGTTTACTTTCAATATTGGCAGATTATATTGAATCTGGTTATCAAGTCCAGTGTTCTTGGAATATATACATTGTGTAACCACAACTGGCTAATTAGCATATAAACCACCCCAGTTAATAGTTTGTGAAAGCACATAGCATCTACTCAGGCACTTTTCAATTGTATTATTAGACTAATCACCGTGTTGTGCAATAGAGCTGTTAAATTCAGTTATCTTATCTAATTTTAATTTTGCAGTTACCGGTAAGCATGTATCCTTCTACTCACCTGTCCAGTTATCAGCCCTAATAAATACTCTTATCAGTGCTTACTTTTATTTCATGTATTATGTTCACTTGCATGAATGTGTCAGGACCTATGGAGCAATACTTATAGATGGGTGAATGCCTGACATGGATGCTGGGTACCAAACTCAGGTTATATCCAAGAGTAGTAAGCACTTTTAACCACTGAGCCAACGCTCCAGCCCCTAAAGTTGTGTTAAAGTCAATGGAAGTAAATGTTGACTTCCTCATCTTGGTAGAACTGAATTTGGGTTATTTATTGATTGATTGACTTGATGTGTTTGTGGGTGCATGCTGGTGGGGTGGTCACATGACAGCCCGTAAGACTCACCTCTCTCTTTCTACCATGTGGTTTCTAGGGACTGAACTTAGGTCATCAGGCTTGGCAGCAAGCACCTTTAACCACTCAGCCATTTTCCAGCTCCAGCTCAGTAAACTATTACCATCTCTTCTATCTTGTACGTGGTAGTAGCCAAAAAGGAGAACATTTGGTCTGTTCCATGAAATAGAGCTGATGAAGGCAAGCACTATAAATATTCACACTTAAGAATACACAGTCAGTACTAGATATGGTTAGCCTTTATTATTCATAAAAAAGGAACTTTCTAAAATATTAGTAAATTTCCACTTTAGTTCTGTTTTGAAGTGTTGATACCATTGAAGCAACATTTTTCTTCTTTGAATCTTCTCTTGTAAAATGATAGTCTTTTCCTTTTCTAAAATGGCAGGAAGTTCCTTCCAGTTCTTGATGAAGATAAAGGGGGCACCCATGGCCTTGAGTAGCTGCAGAGGAGCGCTATGGTGTCTGGACGTGTTGCCACAGTGGCCAGCTGTCATGACATCTTCTACCACAGGAATGGAGCCAAAGGAGCAGGCCTCATATATTCTATAACATTCTGTGTTTACTCCTACAGGACACAATGTGAGGTCACTCTGAAGCAAAGCATCTTGGTAAGTCTTGAGACTTTCATTTGTCTCCTGAGGCTGCCACCTAGAAAATTAAACAAACAACAAATAAGTCCCTGTAAGGTTTTACTTTCCTGTGGTATCTTTTTTTTGAAGGAAATCTTTTAATGTCAATTATCAAAATTGTGAATACATTATAGAGATGACAAATATGACAGACATTGACAATGTTGGACTATATACATTTCTTAAACCTTTTTAAGATTTGGGGGTGTGGATACAGCCCAACTCAGACCTAGTATTGATCATCATCTATATACAAACTGGGTATGTAATTCTGTAATTCTAGAAGTTGGTAGGTGTAGGAAGGATCATGAGTTTCAAGTCATCCTGGGCTATACACTGAGTTTGAGGCCAGTCCGTGCTGCTGACTCCTGTGCCATCTTCAGGCCTGTGCAGAATGTAGCCTTCCGCCTGGTCCTCTCCTTGGGTACTTGAAAACAAATGTTCTACCCTCTACCCCCAGTCCTCTCCAGGGCTGCCTTCTCTTTAATTTTTTTCCTACATGGCATTACATCTTCTGACACACACTGCCTTACTTCTTTCCTCCAACGTTCATGTGCTATGAGGGCACATTCTATTTTTTCCCCACTGTCGGCATTATCATGAGTTGCCACGCCACCTCTAGTAGAATCCGTGTGACAATGCTGTTCCACGGGCCTGAGGCGAAAACCCCAAAAGGGAGAGTCTCCTGGAAAAGGCGTTGGTGTTCTTTCCCTTGGAGTGTTGATAGCAAACTGCTTCCTGGTATTCCTTCTTATTTGCTCAATTATTCTTCTCACTCATAGTCAAGGCAACAACAAGGGATATGGTGCCAGGAGGTGAACTGGACAAAGCACCAGCCCAGAAAGCACAGAATGAGATGCCTCCTCCAAATGCACCTAATTTATTTATTTATTTTATTTTTTAAAAGGAGTAATGATATCATTTTAAAAATTTATTTATTTTTATTTTATGTGCATTGTATGTCTACAGTCGTCAGATTTTGGAGTTACAGAGAGTTGTGAGCTGCCATGTGGGTGCTGGGAATTGAACCCGGGTCCTCTGGAAGACCAGTCAGTGCTCTCAACCGATGAGCTATCACTCCAGCCCAACGCCTAATTTATTTTTAGTCATCCTGAAAGTTCTTAAGAATAATAAAACAATGGAGAACTTTTTCAATGAATTACAGGAAAAGGAGGTAGTTAAAAAAATCCCCAATTAAATGAAGGGTCTTAACCAAAGGCAGAGCCCATTCAAGGAAAAAGTAGCTCGACAAGAGTGAAAGTAAAAGCAGAATTTTAATTCCTACAATACAAAACTCCATATGGCGTGGCATATGTATTGAAGGGCAGTCTCTGGTGTCCTCCTAGATATAGAGGACCCTATAGATTAGCCGCTATACCTCATCCATCTCTCCCCTGTACAGGAGTGTCTGAGGGAGGGGATGGATGGGTAATCATCAATGGGAAAAAGGTGTCAGACATTGACTAACAGGAAAAAGTTAATTTTACTGAGGACTGTCTCCGGTCCCTGGCTCAACCTGAGAATGTAGTATCTGCCTGTGCCAAGTTAATGTCTTAGAAACAATGATGTTATTACTATGTACTTTGTACTGTGTATTCTATATGCCTGATTGCTTCACTGACCCCCTTGAATCTACTCCATGGAAAATGTAACCACAACGCACTCCCTGTTTCAAAATGTGTACAAAAATCTAGACTGCTTGCAAAATACACTCAGATTCAAACTGCCTCTGTGTTTGTCTCTGTTTGTCACCTCTGAATCCTTGCCCACCAAGTCTTCGAGGACTCTCGTCCCAGGGACCCCTATATGCCCAACTAGGGTGGTCTGTGACAATGAGTAAAATGGTTTCTGGCATATGGCAGTTGTTTGGTAAGTGCTGAGTAAATGAATTTAATATTAACATTAATAGTAGTGACACCATCTAGAAGGCAATTTCTGTTACAATTAAAAAATAAGTTTCTAGACCTAGAAGCAGATCTTTTAGGCATTCACCCCTCAGCTAGTCTGCTTTATACTCCATGTGTTTATTTAAAAGCAAAAGAAATAATTGCAAAATGACTACCATTGCTCCATCAATACCTGTTTCTTGATTAGTATGCACAAGTTTGGGGAAAAGCCAGTTTCCTCAGTTTTAGTCAATACTGTACCTTCTGACAGGGGACTAGACTAAGCAGAGTCACCAGTGAGTCTCTGGAAACCTAATTGTACATAAGGTGACACTGAATTGGAGAGCAACAGGGAGGAACCATGCAAACACAGAACTTACTGCTCTCTTGCAGAAACCCAACAAAGTTTATCATTTCCATCTTGTTTCAAAATGTTCATTAGTGCTTGTCTTGACGAATTTTCATAGACAGTTCCTAAGAAATTACATATGTAGGGCCTCTCATCATGCAGCATGGACCAGCTGGCTTCAACTACAGGAAACTTCCTATACCTATACAAGAAGTAATAGATTACTCCGTGGCATGATGCCCACAGCCGGGCTTGCTAGCTTCTGTACGGGCATTTACACTTTGGCTCCCAAACATACTGTACACCACATGCATACATAATCATATTTGATCATTAGAAAGAAAACGTATGGGTATAGTCATGAGCTCTGAAAAATTAATTCCAAGGAATTTCCAAATATATTAAAACAAACAACAAATAAAACTTGTTATATACAAAGGAGGCTGACTAAAAGTGACTTGCTCCATGGGCACTGGGCAATGATTTGCACATGAATGTATGCCTGAAATCTATGCTGTACGTGAGATCATTATGGCATTTTGGATCAAATAACTTTCTGTTTGGATGAGTCCTATCCACTGTGCTATGTTTAACAACACCCCTGCACTCTACCAGTTTGATGCCAGTTGTTACAGTTTCCTCTCTTTAGTTTCCAGATGCTACCAGATGCCTCCTCACTGGGAACAGGATGAACTCGGCAATACCAGAATTACTGTTTCTATATATTATATGAACAGTTGATGTCATACAATGTAGAAAGAGAAAAAATATTTCTACAAATATAATATAGGCTCTTTTCAAGGAATAGATTTTTCTGAAGGTCTTAAAGGTTGGTGTACTTAAACAGTATTTGAAATGTTAAGACTGCTCCTAGCCCAAACCTAATCAGCTGAAATGTTGTACACGTAGGAGTGGACTATGTGTCACTGGCATTTCTCTAGTGACACCTGTGTAACTAAATAGAAAGTAGTTTGAATTTACAAATGGTAGTAACCAGAGTCAAAATAAGGAATCATTTAATTCTATCAGTAAAATGATTCATTTCCTCAACAAATAATTGAGTACCTATAGTTTATAAGCACTGTTTTAGAACTTACTCATCTTTCTTTTATGTGTGTATTTGTATATTTGTTTACCTCCTTGTCTCTATGTGCCCACAAAGTTTAGAGAAGGGTGTCAGATGCCTTGGAACTGTAGTCACACATGGCTGTGAGCCTCACCATTTGGGTGCTGGGAACTGAGCCTGAGTTTCCTGTGAGAGCAGTGAGTGTCCCTGACTACTGTGTGTCTATATCCTGTCATGCAGTACTCTAAAGCAAGGAAGGAAGCTCATGCCCTCAGGAAGCTTGTATACTATGGATAGCCTGTCTAAGGTTTACTTACTATTAAAAAGCTTAAAAACACTCTCCACTTTTTTTAAAAGGTGGAAGATGATTATATACTGATGATCCTAAATTATCATTTAATTAACCTTTGCTTTTACACAAAGAGTCAGCCAATCACAAACCCAAGGCTAAGTCTATCTATTAAACAAAATACTGCCACAACAGTATTTGTTTTCACTAGAAATTATGGTTCTATCTTTGCTCATTCTCTGTTAAACATCTTTTTTAGGACACTAAGATGCCTAAAATTGTATCCAATATTCATTTTAAAATAAAACAAAAAAGAACTCCTCAGAAAAGGGTAAAATGTAGTAGTAGTAGTAGCAGCAGTAGCAGCAGCAGCAACAACAACAACAACAACAAACCAGATACCACTGTCACTGAGGCCTGAGGCTACACTCTTTTTGACTGTAGGAAAAATGGCCCTGTCTTATAATCTACAAGCATATTACCACTTAATAAACCACCTTCCTGGTTCAGAACATTAGGCCTTAGAATGCAGGGCTGTGTTCCTTGTCTTGTACTTACGTTGCTACACCTAACGGCCACTGGAGAACATCTGCACCGTTAATCCACGGGCTGTCATATGTTAGGAAGAGCAGGTCCACAAAGCCTCCATGTCTTCTGAGGAACTGTGTTATCCAGTCATTATCACAGTGCTCATTTCCCAGCAAGACAACAGCCAAATGCTGCAGTTTTTGGGTTTGCATTAAATTCTGTGCATACAGTAACCACTGGGTGGCATGGAAGATTTTTGCTTTTTCTCTTCCATTTAAAACAAGGACCACATTGTCCACATCTATGGAGAAGTATCCTGGAACTACAGCTGGGCCAGTGATAAAGCTGTAGAAACACAGACAAGAGGTAAACAAAACTGAGCAATGGAAAATTTCAATCATTTTATAAGACTGGGACAGGCCTACAGACTGGTAGAACGCTTTAGATGTGAACATTCAAGTAGTATATGAGAATAGAATTATGTGGCACTTATTTCTTTACTAAAGGAAAGGCATCAAAATATAATGTAAAGGAAAACATTAAGCTTAAGGTGATGCTTAACATATAGTCAAAAGATTTGTGTGAATGTGTGCATCCATGCATGCCTGCGTGTATGTATACCAAGGTATGCATGTGGAGGTGGGGGACAACTTGCAGGGGCTGGGTCTCTCCTTCCACCATACAGCTCTTGGGGTTGAATTCAGGTTGTTTGAGTTGGGGGCAACCACTTTTATCTGGTAATTCACCTTACCAGCCCTTAAGTATAATTTTATAAATATGAAAGTACCTACTGAAAAATACTTATATAGCTTCTATTAGTAGAAATATAAAAATTTGAGCAAGAATATGCATCAAATTCACAACAGCAATTCTCCTTGAAGAATGAAGAATAAAAGGACTAGGGAATAAAGAAAAGCCTTCTTTTTTTGGTAACAATTCTTTTGAGAGAAAAGTTAAATATAAAGAAGTCATAAATCTTGAAAGATATTAAATCTGAGTGGTTAGCAAGTGGGAGTACATTGTATTTCTTTGTAATATACATACTATAGTATGTCATGTAGTATATATTATATTGTAATATAATATATATTTTAAATTTTCATAAAAGAGGTAGACATGCTCCACAACTCACACTGTCATATGCTTCCCCAAACAATCACTGCCACCACAGTATTCTGCACTTCGTTAGTCAAAGTATAAGGGTATGAAAAGTTGGAGAATGAAAATAGTGAGTGTGAATAAGTGTTTTAAAAGTGTGGATGAGAATAAAAAGGAAACGAGTGCAGGTGGGGAATAAAAGAAAGAAAGGCAGTGCCCGCGAGAATACAAGTCCTAGAAGACACAGATGGAATGGACAGATGTAGGGATGTACTTCTTGGACCAAGGACGATCACCTCATAGAGAGCTCAGGATGAGTGAAGGCTCCGAGGCAGAAATGGTAAAAATTCCTGAGCACATAGTTGAGGAGATAACTATGGATGCCTTCACTTTTCCTTGAACTTCTGATCCTCCTTCAGTGCTAGGAATAAGATTGTGTGCCACCACTTCCTGTCTATGTGGTGTTGGGAACCCAGCCCAGAGTCTGCATGCTAGCTAAGAGCTCTACTAACTGAGCTGTATTTCTAGCCGCTTGTTACTGCACTTAAAACATGACATTTTCCTACTAAGAGAACATTATAAAGGCTTATATAAGACTTAGTATAATAAACAGAATAAATGCTATGCTTTAGTGATCACTGAAAATCCATTAACTGAAAATAACCGTATCTAGAGAGCTCATGTGCAGAATTCTAAATGTAATTTGGTCTTGTAGGTTACTTGGCATATGTCTAAGCCTCAGAAATTACAGTTTTCAATATATTTTTCTACTGTTTGCCTCAACTGGAAAAGTCTACAGAGTAAATACTTCAACATATAGAGCCCAGAGAAACCATTTAAATTCCAAATGACTGTGCAACAATATAGTTTTGGATTCACTTAAGTTAGTACCAATGTAATTTGATTGAGCTTACAAGTTGCAATTCCGTAATAGTTTGTTAATTTTGGAAAGATTATATGCTACTTTTCATTGTTTATAAAGTATTTTAAAAATCTGTTATAGAGCTTGAATACAAAGTTCTTTAAGAGGAGAGAGCACTGCTTTCTTGACGTTAACATAAAATCTTGCATAAAAATTTCAGAAGGGTAAACTGGGGCTTAGCCTTTGTTGGTGGGAGTTAACAGTTTTGCTTTAATCCCCTTTCTATCACTGTGGTAATACCAAACAATTTTAAGCTTAATGGCGCTACTCATGACTTTGTAGGAATCTTTCAGAAATTTCTATGTAACGTAGTAGAACTATAATTACCATGCTGACATATTTTCTGCTCAAATTCAAAACAGATATAGCAATTTATACACCTAAGAGACATTCACTTTTTGGATGGTGGTGGTCACTGAACCCAAGGTATTGCACAGTCTAGGACAGCCTTCCCACCACTGAGGTCCATGTCCAGCCACACATATCCTTTCAAGCAGTGAGATCTAACTATGTATGTTTAGGAGTATACATACAACCTACAATGAGATTAGAGCAATGAGGGGGAAATATGTTTACATTTTAAGTACAATTCCTTTGAGAGATCCATGCAGTGAGAGGTTAGGGAGGAATTAGTTGGTAAAGTGCTTGCTTTGCAAGCACAAGGACCTACGTTCAACTCTTGAACTAATGTAGAAGATTGATGTGGCGACAGAGAGGCAGATCCCTGGTGTTCACTGTCCAACTAGCCCAGCCTAATTGCCAAGCTTCTATGAGAGACCTGTTCTCAAAAACAACTGGTGGCGGTTGGCTGTTTGGCGAGAAAGAGGAAGAGGGAGAGGGAAACAGAGAGAGACAGAGAGAGAGAAGAGAGAGAGAGAGAGAGAGAGAGAGAGAGAGAGAGAGAGAGAGGCACGAGAGGAGACAGAGACAGACAGACAGCTATAAAGACATATATGCATGTATGTGAACATGAGGTTGGAGGAAAAAGTGGTGGAGTTGCAGGCTGGATTGGGTCCAAACACATTCTATTCATGTATTAACATTAAATAAGATATTTCACTGAAATCAAACAGGGTCTACAGCTCCTAATGAAGAATGTCCAAGGTCCACCTGTCTTCCTCTTGGAAGCTCCCTCCTCCCAAGGAGCATGGCTATGGAAACAAAGGTAAGTGTGACAAAACTGCTAAGTGTTTATAACGCAAACAACCACTGCAGCAATGGAAATTCAAACGAAACTAAGATGAAATACAACTTTTCTTCTCTTGCTTTCTCTGGGGAAAAAAAAAGAATTGTACCAAAACCCAGAATCTCTGGTTGACAGCATTCCCAACACAATTGTCACAGGAAGTAAATACGTAAAAACAACTAGTGCTTATTTCAGTAAGAAGCCACATGGAAACAGCACTTTCATGACAAAACTATGATTTTTCTAGTTAAAATAATCTTAGTTCTATTTGAAAATTAAGAAATGATAGGTAACCTAAATAATCAAAACAGAAACAGTTTTGAAAAAAAAAAGAAATCTGTATCATTAAATAAATCATAGTAGATATAAAGTGTTTTAATAAATAACAATGGGACTCTACCTGAGCATTTCCAGGATAACATAACTACTAATGAGAAGGAAATCATGAAATAATGTTTATTTGCTTTAGTTCTCCAAGGCACAGACGTTAAATAATCATTTACCAAGTTAAGTGTATAAAATGCAGAACATGAAGTTTTCTATATCAGCAGCTAAAAGCAAGATAGAAATAGGACTCCCAAAATTTATTTTACAGACTTCTTCTTCCCCCTGTATTAGGGACTGAATCCAGGGCCTTGCACATGCCAGGCAAGTACTCTACCACTGAGGTACATCTCCAGCTTTCCCTCCAAAATCATTTTGTAATGTCCAATTTAGTAAGAAAATGTATAATGAAGACTCTAATAAGGAAGTGTTTAATAAGAAAATGTTTAGTAAGCTATAAACATATATTCCTAGGATTTATTTCTGTAAACATAATAAATATATAAAATGTTATTATATAAGATATCATAAAGGTATACTCATAAAACTGTGTCTTCCTCTAGTAGTGACATGAGACATCACACAGCACCTGAGGTCACTGTGGTCAGATTAATACCTGTAGTGTGTCCTTCCTACAACCGTCTGTCCTTCCCTCCATTGAGCCGTCACGTCAGTGGGTTCAAGGCTGCCTTCAAAAATATGTTCCCAGAGATATAGACCTGGTAACCAAAGAACAAACCAGAAACATCTCAGGCCTCATCCACTTCAGTATGTGAGAAAAATGTACGTTCTATCCTTTTCTATTTCCACTATGAGCTGAGAACTTTCCCTCATGGTCTGTGGCGGGTGGTGATCAAGACAAACCTCAGTCATCAATAATGGCAGCTGACTGTATGAGAGGCAGGCTTCAGTGGCTGCAGGCATTAAAGTGGATTGCAGTAAAGATGACAGGATATTTTATTTATACCGAGGAACCCCTAATGTAACCCATCATATTCTGAGGCAAAATGTATATTACAAATTAAAATATCATCATTATTAGAATTAACTTAATATGGTAACTGGAGGGACTAAACCTTTTGTACTGAAGCCAAAGGCACTCATCAGTGCACCAAAACATTCAGTGTGTCAAGGGGGTATTAAATCCCTGTTTGGTTATGCACACATCCTTGAATGCAGGACCCTTCATCCTGTCTCCTTAGGACAACCATGATGCTTTATTTTGGTTTCATCTGAACAAAAGCTTTAAGAGTGAACAAGATGAGCAGCACACTCGGGGGTAACATCAATATGGAGACACACAACACCTTTGAGACGCTGGTGTCACTATCAGTGCAAGGTGAGTTTTGTTTCACTTCCACTAGGCCATGTTACTAAAGTCACCTGAACAACCGGTTTAAAATTTGGGCAATCAGATCAAGCTTCCAATTGTGCCAGGTTAAATCATGCCCTGCTTCCACATGTCCATACCTGAACTTCTAGAACCTGTGACTATTATCCTATGCAGCAAAAGACTATCTCAATGCAACTAAGGTACTGAGATGGAGAACGTTCCGGAGACTTGAGACACTCTGGCCTTGAGAAGGGAAGGAATAAAGTTGTAATGTTCTGAACCACTAAACATGGCACTTTGTTAGAGCAGCCATAGAAATCTGTGCATTACATGGACAGAACATGGCACCGAGAAGTGAGGTGCTGCTGTAGCAAATAGAAGTGAGGTAGTGCGGCCGGGTGTGGTGGCACACGCCTTTAACCCCAGCACCCGGGAGGCAGAGGCAGGCGGATCACTGGGAGTTTGAGGTCAGCCTGGTCTACAAAGCGAGTCCAAGACAGCCAGGGCTGTTACACAGAGAGACCCTATCTGGGAAGTGGGGGGAGTGAGGAAGAGGAAGTGGCTTTGAAATTCGGAAATGGAGGTGGCTGGAAAACTTCTGAAGAGTAATGATCTTTTTATTTTATTTTATTTTATTTTTTTAAATAAAGTCTATATTAGATTGCAGGAGAAATGGACATCCTCACAGTTCATGTAGTGAGTGAAACTCAGAAGAGAGTGAGGAATACAGTAGACAAAACCTGCACTGTCTTAAGAACAGACTCAAGGACTGACCTCATTGAACAATCAAATACACACTCTAGCAAATTTAGAACCAGTACAGCACACATTTTACATCGTCTTCAAAAGCTTTTCCTCTTTACAATAACTTACCAATGGCAGCTTTGCCCCAGATTTGGACATTGTGTTCTATCTTCTCTTTTGTGGATTTGTTTAATAGATGCAGGCTAGTTTTAACTCTGTGCTGCTGCTCGTTTTTTTCATCTCCTTCCCAAGGATTCCATTCTTCACTCTCCAAAGCAGACTGTTCTGTTTTTAAAGAAGAGGAAACGCGTTTACCATGGAGGAATAGCTACAGGTTCAAAGTCAAGCTGTTTGCATGAGATGCTAGAGCGGCCTAGTTTCACCTCCAAGTTCCAGAGGCAAACAATCAAGTTTGAAGCACACAGCTGAAAGGAAAATAAGCCAACATTTTTTAAAAAAATAGAACCATTTTTAATTTGACAAAATTTTAAAAAGATTTATTTATTAATATATATACAGTGCGCTGCCTGAATGTGTGCCTGCACACCAGAGGAGAGCATCAGATCCCATTACAGATGGTTGTGAGCCACCATGTGCTTGCTGGGAATTGAACTCAGGACCTCTGGAAGAGCAGCCAGTGCTCTTAACCACTGAGCCATCTCTCCAGCCCCTAATTTTACAATCTTTAATTTTTAAAGATCTTAAACATTTTTAACACGAAACAGGGTAAGCGTGCGCCCCACCCCCTCTCCCCCCTTTAGAAATACCTGCACAGCATATTTTCGTTCTGTAGGAAGAACGCACTACAGGTATTTAGGCCTCACGTTTTAGTTCTGGAACTGCTGGTTTAATTGAATTAACCTATTAGTTAATCCTAACTTTAGCGCATTTTCTCCACCAATTTCATATATACAACGGTGCAAGAAATTCTGTGCAGGGGAGTGAAAAGGGGCTGCCATTCCAAAAAATACCGGTCAAAAAATACCAGAGGGGCTCGGAGCTGTGATATAAATCAGGGCCTTCTCTAGCCACGTGATGAGAAAGGACCGTGCTTCACACAGCGGGGACGCGGTGACCGGCGGCGCTGCCGCGGCATTTCTGCAAATCCCCGGCCTTGAGGCGCACTGAGAGGGTCTTCCATGTTTCAACGGCCTGCGTGCACGCCACCAGCCTCCGGGTGACGGCTGTGACAGGGAGCGAGCCGAGCCGGGGGGTAGGGGGGCTGGCTGTGGAAGGCTGAGGAGGACCCACGCTCCGGGGCTCGCGGGGTGCTGGTCCACGCTCGCCGCTGGGCCGCTGCCCCGTCCCGCCCGCGTCCTACCTCGGCCGCGCCTCTCCTTCGCCGCCGCCGCCGCTTTCCTGGAGCCCCGAGAGGTTGCGCCCGGCGCCCGGCGGCGGCGTCCGAAGAAGACGTGGTAGGCGGCGTAGATGGAGAAGAGGCAGTACAGGGCGACCAGGAGCGAGCACAGCCGCGTCCGCGTCAGCCGCATCCCACCGCGGCTTCCCGCACTGCCGCCCTCGCTTCCGCCCTGGGCGTGAGGAAAGGCTCCCTGCTCAGGGCCGCGGCCCTCCCGGTGCGTTGAGCCCAAACCCAGACGTCAGCGTTCCGATCCCGCCCTCGACGCCTTCCGCCCAGCCTGACCTAAAAACAGCCCGCCCAGCTGACCGCTCCTGAAACGCTGGGTCAACCTGGGGCTGCCTATCTCAGGCCCCGCCTCCTCTCCACAGCCTCACTCAGGCCCCGCCTCCTCCCCACAGCCTCACACAGGCCCCGCCTCCTCCCCACAGCCTCACTCAGGCCCCGCCTCCTCTCCATAGACTTACTCAGGCTCCGTCTCCTCTCGCACAGCCTCACACAGGCCCCGCCTCCTCTCCAAAGCCTCACACAGGCCCCGCCTCCTCTCCAAAGCCTCACACAGGCCCCACCTCCTCTAGCACAGCCTCACACAAGCCCCGTCTCCTCTCCACAGCCTCATCAGGCCCCGCCTTCTCCCTACAGCCTCACTCAGGCCCCGCCTCCTCCCCACAGCCTCACACAGGCCCCGCCTCCTCTCCACAGCATCACATAGGCCCCGCCTCCTCCCCACAGACTCACTCAGGCCCCGCCTCTTCTCCACAGCCTCATCAGGCCCCGCCTTCTCCCTACAGCCTTACTCAGGCCCCGCCTCCTCCCCTCAGCCTCATCAGGCCCTGCCTCCTCCCCACAGCCTCATCAGGCCCCGCCTCCTCTCCACAGTCTCACTCAGGCCCCGCCTCCTTCCCACAGCCTCACTCCAGGCCCCGCCTCCTCTAGCACATCCTCCACCTCCAGGAACCCCTGAGGAGGTCTGAATCGATCGGGTCCAGCCTTATCTCCTTGCACAGCCCGGCCAACGCCAGGCTCCAGCCTCCACCCTTGACAGGGGCTGTACCATTTCCAGCTCAGCCTTGCTCAGACCCCGGTGGCGGCCCCTCCCCAACACAGACCCCACCTTATCGCCCTACACTGAGCTCACCGTTCCTGCTGCTGGGTGACTGTCAATAATACACATATTCTTTAAAAATCTGATGCCCTCTTCTGGCCGGCAGGTGTAAATGCAGACAAAGCACAGTATACATAATAATAAACAAATAAATCTTAAAAAAAAAAAAAGATGATTTTAAAAAAAAATCCGGAGCCTGGAGAGATGGCTCAGAGGTTAAGAGCACTGCCTGCTCTTCCAAAGGTCCTGAGTTCAATTCCCAACAACCACATGGTGGCTCACAACCATCTACAATGAGATCTGGTGCCCTCTTCTGGCCTGCAGGCCTTACATCCAGGCAAAACACTGTATACATAATAAATCTATCTTTAAAAAAAATAAAAAATAAAAAATAAAAAAATAAAAAGAATCTGACAGGACACACTCTTGTGAGAGCGGCTGAAGTTACTTCCCTGTAGTTCATCAGTGTGCTACTAATTCTCAAGGGGTGCGTTAACCACACTGAGAGATTTTCTTCACAGCTGCACCAAGCCTTTGTTCCAAACTCTTTGGTAAAACATTCCTGGAACGACTCTCTGTTTATGACCCCACACGTCACTACTGTATGTGAAATTAGGGTATACCCACGCAGAGCTGTACGCACATCTATATCCCTGTCAACGTTAGCCTGCTATTTCCTATTTTGTTCACTATTTTCCAAAGCCAGTACATTTCCGTAGAGCTGCTTATGTTTATCAGCACTATACACAGGAAAGAAAACTACCTTTCAGTGGGTGTGAGTCTTACAAACTTAACATATAAATATCACACACCTAGTGATTGTGTAGAGGGAAACAGCTCAAGTCCTCCCCTTTCCACTCAGCACACACTGGCTGTGTAGGGTCTGTCCCCATCATCAAGTGAGTGACCTTGCAAAGGATGCAACCCAGGTGTCTAAGTTCTGACATGTTCTGCACGGTGACCACATGGGGAGAGCTCACAGGTTGAAGGTTCAATCCCCGAGACGGCCCCCGCTCCAGACCCAGTCACAAGTCGGGGTGTTTAGAATGTCTGATAAACAGAGCTACAACTGTGTTACCATGCTCCCGCCCTCAAAGTCAACCAGTTTGCCAGAGTGGCACACACAACGTGGGGTGATGCAATGCTTGCCTTTACTGCCTTGTTTGTAAGAGAATGCAAAAAAGACATCCAGCTGAAGACATAGGTAGGGTGAGGACTTTAAGAAAACTGGGTACGAATCCTCTGTTCCCCATGGAGGGGGGTGGGGTGCACCATCCTCCAAGCCCTGGGATGACTGTTTAATCTGTTTAATCTATTAGGCAATTACTAGCGTCTGCATTGGCTCTTTATTTATTTTGCTGTCTTGGTTCATCCCTTTGTCATTTTCTCCTAACTAATTTGACAGTCAGTTTGACTTTGTTTTCAGTCTCTCCTTTATCATAAGGAAGACCTAAAGATCTCCTACTTTCTAGTGGCACTGGTTGCATTTCACAAGCAGCCTTTGTTGTTTGTTGTTGTTGTTGCTGTTCAGAATTAAAAAGAAGAGAGATACAGTACTTTCATTGCCACGTGGTCAAGCTATTGGGTGGTCAGCTTCTAATTGTATCAATGTGAGGATTGAAAGGATGTTTTATTTCTCAACTCCCTGGTTAAGAGTGAGGATGAATGACCTTTAAATCTTGGCTGTTCTCGTTTCGTTTAATTTTCCGCGTAAGTCAAGAATTTGTGGCATTTTACTTGAAACTTGCAGTGGAGGTTTTGTTACAGTTAAAGAATAATCTGGGTGCCGATTGGTTTGCTCCGTGTTTCAATTGCTGCGACGAAACACCGTGACCAGCGAGGGGGTGTATTTCACTCACAGTCCATCATCAAGAGCAGTAAAGGCAATGGTGGGTTGAGTGAAAATGGTCCTATGGATAGATGCACAGGGCGTGGCTCTGTGGGAAGTGTGGCTTCTTGGAGGAAGTGTTTCCCTGCGGGGCGGGCTTTGAGGTTTCAGAAGCTTAAGCCACGCCTCGTGGCTGACTCCTCCTTCCTGCTGTCCACCGATCCAGATGTAGGACTGAGCTCCTTCTCCAGCACAGTGATGCCTGCATGCTGCCATGTTCCCTGCCATGACGACAGTGGACTACACTTCAACTGTAAGCCAGTCCCCAATGAGATATTTTCCTTTCTGAGAGTTGCTGAGGTAATGATGTCTCTTCACAGCAAGAGAACCCTAATTGAGAAGGCTGGAACTCAACTGGAGTCGGACGCTGATGCAGAGGCCATGGAGGGGTGCTGCTTACTGGCTTGCTTCCTATGGGCTTGCTCATCTTGTTTTCTTACAGAGCCCAGGGGCATCACCTCCCACCATGGGATGGGTTCTCCCTTGTCCATAGCTAATTAAGAAAATACCTTATAGGTGGATCTTATGGAGGCTTTTTGTTTTTGTATTTGTTTTGGAGGGTGGGATAGGGTTTCTCTGTGTAGCCTTGGCTGTCCTGGATTCCCTTTGTAGACCAGGCTAGCCTCCAACTCACAGAGATCTCCCTGCCTATGCCTCTTTAGTGCTGGGAATCACAGGTTGCACCACCGTACCTGGCAGGGAGGCATTTTTTTTTTCAGTTGAAGTTCCCTCCTTTTTTTTTATTATGATTAATCATTTTATTCATATGCACTTAAAAACTGGTATTTGATAAAAATGAAGTAAGTTTTTAGTATGCTTTTATTACTATTTTATTTATTAAATATTACTAATATTTAAAACTTATTAAGCTTTTATTTAAATTTAATGTTATCTTAGGTATATGGGTGTTTGCTTGCATATACCTATTTTAAGTATGGGTACACATTTAACATATTCATACGTGGTGTCCATAGAGATCAGAAGAACACGTCAGATCCTTTGAGGCTGGCGTTACAGGTGACTGTGAGCCACCATGTGGGTGCTAGGAACCAAGTTTGGTTCCTCTGCGAGGGCAGTAAGTGCTGTTGAGGGCTGAGATACCTGTACATCTTCTGATATGCTTTAAGTTTGCAGCCCAGGCTGTGTAAGCAAATGGTAAACGATCACGTGTTATGGGTTTTCAGTTGTGGTGCAGTATGAGTACACGCGGTGGCTTTCAGCAGCTCCTTTACCCATTCGTAAAAGAACATTCTGAAAAGCATATTTCAAAGCAAAGTGATACTAGTTTCCTGTCAGACCTATAGACGTAGACCACTCTCAACATTAAGTTATAGCTTTCTAAAAATTAATTATTTTATTGAAATCCTCCCTGGAAACAAGGGATTCTCTTTATCACAGTCAAGTCTTAAAACCCCCTTCTAGGATTTTGTACTTGAATTCTGTGGAGTTCTCAGCCCTGTTTCCTTTTAAAATATTATTCCTTTCTAAATTAGAGAAGTTCCCTCCTTTTATCTGGCTCTAGCCGTGTCAAGTTGACACAAGCTAGTCAGCACAACAGGCCCTTACCAACCTGACACACAAACACAGCGTTAGGAAGCCACAATCTTTCCTTTCTTGTTCATTCTCAAGATCCTCATCTCACAGTAAAAACATAAATAACTTTAGAAGTTGCTTTTTTTTTTTTTTTTTTTTTTACAAATTCTAACACATTAAAATTTCAGTCTCTTTAAAAAGTGGGCTTCTGTAAAATAAAAATAAATTAAGTGCTTTCTTACTTCAAGAGGGAAGAACCAGGTCACAGTCACAATCTCAACCACAAATCAAACCCCCAAGAGTTAAATCGCGCATGCCCACGTACTCGCTCCATGTGTGCCGACTTTGTAGACAGCAATGGTTGTGCTTCAAGAAGTTTTAAATGAAAATCCCAAATTGCTCTCTATTTTACCAATAAAGACGGAGGAGCCAGATACTGTGGTTAAAACCGCTAGCTCAGAGAGGCAGAGAAAGCACCCAGTTGACCTTCTTACTCAGCCCAAAAGGCTCACTAGCTCAGCTGATAGCCCAGGAGGAAAAGGCCAAAAAACCCAAGACCAAAGGCTTGGTAGTCCAAAGCCTACAAAGGCAAAAGCTAAGGAGCTAAGGAGCCGAGGAGTTCAAGAGCTAAAAGCCCAGGTACTAAAGAGCCCATGAGCTCCTTCTTATCCAAGCTGCTTTAAATACCCCTCAACTCGAAGTCCCTCCTACTATTTAATCCCTGTCAGCTGGTTTCTCGCTCTGCCCTCTTGACCTAGGGCTAACTTTATTAAGTCCTGTGTACAGATAGCTCTTGGATTAAAGGTGTGTGCTAGGGCTGGCTGAACCACACCTTAATCACCTATTTACAATACACAGAAACTTCTTGGATTTAAGGTGTGAGTTAGGGCTGAACCACACTAAACAAAAGACAGGTGTTTAGAGTTCACAATCTCAGGGGTCACAATCGGGGATGAAAGAACCTGCAACAAGGAGGGAGACCGTTGCACGTGCCAGTTTACCGCTGACTGTGTGGTCACTACACACAGGAAGTCCGTCCCCTGATGAAGAGTTATGGTCAAATGCCAAGATCAGGAAAAACAAAACAGAACAGGAAGCCTCACTTTTTGTAAGCCTCTGAAAGGTTTGCACTATTTGCTAACCTGGTGCTGTTGCTCATCTTCCTCTGATGATATGGTGGCATTCAGAGAACTGACTGACGAGAGACTGTGAGCCATTTTGCACTCTGAATATTAATATATCAAAATATACATACAATTTGGTGGACACTTGGGACTTAGGAGTCAAATGAGAGTTTATCTCTAAATGTTCAAAGATCACCCCGAGCAAAGCTTTTTTTTCCCCTATAAATAGAATTCAGTGGTAGCTGGGCCTGATGGTGCACGCCTTTAATCCCAGCACTTGGGAGGCAGAGGCTAGACAGATTGCTGTGAGTTCAAGGCCACCCTGTTCTACACAGCAAGTCCTGGACAGCCAAGGCTACATAAAGAAACCCTGTTTTGAAAAACCAATAAAATAATATTGATGATGATAATGATAATAATAATTCAGTGGTATAATCAAGAGTTATAAGGCTCTCAAGGGCAGTCCACTGTTGACTTGCGTTTCTATTTAGAATACATATGGAACCTGGAGAATGTTCTTAAACACGTGTGCAGGCACCACACAGTTATTTACCAGCTCCCGTCTTCATTTGCCTCAGCAGTTCGGCAGCAGTGAGAGCAAAAAGGGCTCTTCCTCAAACAAACTTTATGTCAAAGTGATGGTGTGTGATGCCACCTCTGTGGTGGTAACAGCAGATATTTGAGGCAGCAGCTCCTGGACTATCATTTTTGCTGGTGCCTAGAGGCTAGCATGAGCTGTAGCTGGTGAATACTTAGTGGCATAGGTCGTCCCACAAATAGACGTCATGTAAGATGGTAACATGGTTACCTGGAGAAGCAACCCTCGAAGTAAATGTTCCAACCTTACTGTTTACATTTAAAAATGATAAATCTTGGGGGGTTTGAGGAAAAGAACTCAATCTTTGTAATAGATTTTGTACTTAGTTCATTGATGCTGGAGCTTCTTTTTTTTATTTTTATTTTTTTGATGCTGTAGCTTCTTAACATAGCAAAAAAAAAAGTGTTAGTAGAAATAAACTGTTCAAAATTTGCAATCAGACAGTTTTGCCAAGATGACATTATTCTAAATGGCTGATGGGAAACTGCACTTAGCTATAGTGAACAGAAGAGGGAGCTGCAGGCAGA
Source organism: Acomys minous (assembly GCF_964271855.1). Classification (NCBI taxonomy): domain Eukaryota; kingdom Metazoa; phylum Chordata; class Mammalia; order Rodentia; family Muridae; genus Acomys; species Acomys minous. The sequence goes on from NC_140497.1 coordinate 87,010,700, forward strand.
CTTTTAAATATATGAACACTGCATTTGTATTAGAGATTTCTGTAATGTTCTAACAAATGGTAACATTCTTTTAAAAAGAGATTACAAAAGTTGGCTCCTTATGTATCTGTGAATCTGTGGTTTGTTTTGAGTTAAAAAAACAATATTACAAAGAGAATTCTGGGTTTGTTATTGAAGATATCTGTGTTCATAATGTGGCCAATCTTTTATGAGCAAGCTGTTTCCAGGTCACTTCAATTGAGGGCACAAATGGAATAAAAATGACAAAAAGAAAGGTTTATGGGAGTTGGCCCCATCAGCTGTGGACTGAGGCTTGTGTCCTCCTAACTGCTCCTGGGAAATGGTCCCCTGCCCTATGATGCTTGCAATTTACCTCCTCCTTCGTCATGGTTGGCTGAGGCAACGTCTTCCGTGCACCATACTTGGCTAAACCCAGAAAAATACCATTGTTCCTGGTTCTGGGACATGTCTACGTTGACGCTGCTCTGCCACAGTGATAAGGATGCTACTGGTGGGTATGCACTGACTGTACAACGTGCTGTTAACCAGGGGAAGAGGATGTGCTCAGTCCTGATGCTCAGGGTTGATGTGTTGGGGTTGGTTGGTGGTGGTGGGGCTCCCCTTTTCTGAGGAGAAGGGGAGGGGGGAGGGGGGAAGAGGGAGGGAAGGTGGTGAGTGACGGGGAGGAGGGGGTTACGATCTGGATGTGAAGTGAATAAATAAATAAATAATTTATAAAATACAAAACAAAACAAAAAGCCTGTTTTTTAAAAAAAATCAACTTAAATGGGATACCAACTGAGATGTAATATGAATAAATTAATAAAATACATTTAAAAAAAACCAACTCATTTTTCATCACAAACAAAACTCTTCAGTCTTGTTTCGATGGAGCCTCAATGTGTGCCTGGCCTTGCCTGTAATCTAGAAGGAGGACATCTTGCAATCAAGCTTGGATCTGGTGACACTCAAGAAAGGCTACCAAGACGATACTTGATAGCCTATGACCATATAGTGGGGGAGGAGGTCCCCCTCAGTCATAGACCTAGGGGAGGGGAATAGGGTGAAAGCGGGAGGGAGGAAGGAACGGGAGGATACAAGTGATGGGATAACAATTGAGTTGTAATCTGAATAAGTTAAATAAGTTAAAAAACTTTTATTTTTAAATTGTATGCTTGTGTCTGTGTGTGAGTGTGGGTGTTGGTGGAGGTCGGAAAAGAGCGCTGGGTCACCTGGAACCACACTTGCTGGTGGTTGTATGCTGCCGGAAGTGGGTTTGGAATTTGGGATTTGAGCTTAGGTCCTTTGCAAGAGCAGCAAGTGCTCTTAACTACTGAACCATCTGCCCAGCCTTCCATACAGATTTTCAAGCCAATAGAACTGCAGGACAAAAACAATATCTCAAATTTGCAGTCACATTCAGCTCTCTGTGTTCATCTACCACATCTGTAGATGCAACACACACACACACACACACACACACACACACACACACACACACACACACACTCACACCCCTCCACTCCGCCACATGAACACACTCATACACTCACATGCCATCTAAACTTAATATATACACACATATATTGGTAAGGCTGGAGAGCGCACTTCAGTATGTGCATTTGCCAAAACTTGTCAATACTTAAGAATACGCTTTTGGTATATACTGAACCCGAATAAAGATTGTTAAAAAAAAAAAAAGGAATTAGCTGTGTGTGGTGGCTCATGACCTTTAATCCCAGCACTCGGGAGGCAGAAGCAGGTAGATTGCTGTGAGTTCAAGGCCAGCCTGCTCTGCAAAGTGAGTCCAGGACAGCCAAGGCTACAACAGAGAAACCCTGTCTCTGAAAACAAAACAAAACAAGAAACAAACAAACAAACAAACAAAACCCCCTAAAAGTATTAAAGACATGGCCCTGAGAGCAGAGCAGAGTGTAATGTTTCAGGTATTGGCTAATAGTATTAAGCAAAACCGAATCATTCTCTGTGCCATAAAGAGTCCATCTATTTAACTAATAAATTGTGTGGAAAGATTTCTCATGCATCCAATATCCACTGAGCACCGAGCTCCGAGTGCTTTTGGAATGAAATGCTTTCTGTGTTTTGAAATATCTCTCCGCACCACGTCAGAAATAATATGAATATGTCGTATGAAGCGGAAGAGGGCAGATGCTAGACACAGTCCGCTTTTCTGCTCACTTATGAAGTTATAAGCTTTAAATACCGGCAGAAATCAGACAAATAAGAAGCTAATTATAGCAGCTTCTTATTTAACTGCACTTGGGTAGCTTGGAATTAAAACAAGTGATGGAAAATGTCACCCTGTTATGTGATCTGGCTTATAAATGCTCTCAAATCTCAAGTCCAATTCAGAGGAAAATCAGATCCTGTTAATGTAGATACATTTAACTGCTTTCAGCAAACAGTTTTGCTCATTGTCTGTGGGTGGTTTTGTTGTGTGAGGTCGGTGCTGCGGAAACTGATAGGGGAGGTCAGCTGCCTCTCCTATGCAAGCACACGCTTTTGGTTTACTAAAGAGCATTTGCAGCCTTGTGGCCCCAGGAAAATGATGCCTTGAACCGCAGCAGAGGAAAGTTGCAGAGAATGTGAGGGGAAGGTCATTATGCCTCAGAGGAGGGAAAACACATCGTCATGGTGGGGGTGTTCAGTTCCTGTTACCTTCTTAGTAGAACGTTTTGAGAGCCTTCTGTTTTGCATTAGGAGTGTGGGATCCTCAGGATTTTGTTTGCCACTGGGTTAAGATTACTTTTCTTTTCCTTCTTTCTTTCTTTTTCTTTTTTTTCTTTTTTTCAAGACAGGGTTTCTCTGTGTAGCCTTGGCTGTCCTGGATTTGTAGACCAGGCTGGCCTTGAACTCACAGCCATCTGCCTGCCTTTGCCTCCTGAGTGCTGGGATTAAAGGTGTGCACCACCACTCCCTACTTAGATTACTTTTCTACGGGGGTGCTTCTACTGAAGTCTGCTGGCACTCCCACATCCAGAGTGAAGTCCACCTAGAGAGGAGACACTGGGGGATGTGGTCCTAGGCTCCCGGTTGAATCCTTGGCCACCCTGGTAATTTAAAAATTACATTATGTTGTTTATTTTCACGTAAGTAGTAGTATTTGCTTAGATAGTTCATACTGCTTGCCTCTGCTCAGCAAACAGGATAATTCAAAATCTGTACCTTTACGCCTTTGAGTATAAGTTCTGAATATAGATTGTGTCCCATGCTCTGATTCAAATCAATAAGTGCTGAAGTACAGCATTACTTAAAACGCTGAAAACTTGAAGCATGCTCATATCTGGTCTAAACTCACTTTTCTTGACTCAAAACATTTGTGTCCCAAGGGCAATATAACTTCCCTTATAGATACTTACATGTTTGAATTTGAGGCTGTAGAAATTTTTTAACAGAAATAAGAGGCATTAAATAGACACTGAAATCTTTATAAAAAGCCCTGAAAACAACAACAACAACAACAACAACAACAACCAACATCAATTACATCTCGACTTTACAAAAATCAGGAAGTGGGGGCTGGAAGTACAGCTCAGTGGTTAAGAATATGTTACTTTTGCCGAGTTGGCTTTTTAGCTCCCATTTTGGGCAGCTCACTATAGCGATGGTTCCGGGGGACCTGCTGCTTCTGGCCTCTGCATTCATGTGCACATCCCCTAGATAATGTAATCAAAAGTAAAATAAATATTAAAAAAAAAAAAAAGAAATCTGGGAAACAAGAAGCCTGGAAATGATTTATGTAATCTTGGCTGGGTGGTGAGTTTGTGAAAGTAAACCTACTGAATTCTTATTTTGTGGTCATCTATTGCTTTTTGCCAAGAATTGAAAGCTACAAGGTGTCCACGTTGGATCTATAGCAAAGGCAATTGCAAAGAGAGATTTGGACATTATAGGGACGGTTGTAGAGGGGAGGGATCCAGGTAGAAGAGGTGTAGGAAAACCCAGGAGATAAGAAAACACGGAGCATTCTTGGGAGGCAAGGAGTCATTTGGCAGAGTTGAGGCTGGGAAGGGTAAGGTCATGCTGGGATCTTTTAGAATGTCAGGCAGGCCTCACTGTGGGGCACGGATGCCTGGATGTGTGGATGAGAGCAGAGGGTCCCCATGGGGTCATGTGCTTTAACACCCGGTCCCTAGGTGTTAGGGTTAGGGTGCTGCTTGGGAAGATGTTGGGACTTCTGGGAAATGGAGTCCTGGAGGGTGAGGTATGTCACTGGGGATGGACTTTACGAGTTGGTAGCTTCACTCTCTCCTTCACTCCTGCTCTCGTTCTCTGCTTCCTGCACCTTTTGTCATGTCTTCCACGCCACTGTGGACATCTAGCCCTCTGGGACTGAAAGGCGAATGACACTTTGTCCTACGCTGCCTTTGGTCACAGTACTTTAATCATAGCAACAGGAAAGCAACCAATCCACGATCTTAGCAATGAAAGCAGTCGGGAAGTCAGTAAAGAGAATTTGATACCTACAGCATGTTTAGAAGGATCGGTGGATAATTTATTATTGCTGGCTCACAGGATTGTACAACACTAGAGGAAATGACACTCTGTTCTATTAGCAAGCCCGCATTTGTGCTAGGGGACCAGGAGAGTGGCTGGCGCTGGCTCTGGCTCTGGCTTTTATCTCTGTTGGCAAACTCTAGGCAGGTTGTCAGAGGTTTCTTGATTATGGTTTGATTACACGTTAAAAGACACCGTGACCCACAAGTGTTGCCAGCCCTTGAGTGTAAGCAAGCTTGTCTATGTGCATGCCCACCCTGAAAGTGACAGCTTCTAGACTGTCTGTTAGTGATGCTGGGAGCTCCATGGCACCCCAAACCCTTGGAACAGGGGTCTCCCACCAGCTCTGCTCAGCATTTTCTTAACAGAGCACCAACCTTGCTCTCGTTATTATCAGTGTCTCACGAAGCTATTCATGAATCTACTTCTTTCAGTGTCTTTCCCCCCGACAACTTTTGTTTTCCTTTCTCATCTTCCCATCCCTAAAGCAAACACTAGATCCTTGCCTAGCAACTCATGGAAATAGAATATTTCAAATAAAACTGACTTCTTCAACTCAATTGTGTATATATTTAATTTATCTAAAAATTCATTTTGTCTTTATTTATGTGTATTCATCTGTATGTATATACACATGTGTGCAGGGACCGTTGTAAGCCAGAAGGCGGTGTCAGGTGCCGTGGGGCTGGTGTTACAGCAGTGGTAAGCTGCCCAGTGTGGGTGCTCTACAAGACCAGCAAGTGCTCTTTTGTTTTTGTTTTTGTTTTTCGAGACATGGTTTCTCTGTGTAGCCTTGGCTGTCCTGGACTCACTTTGTAGACCAGGCTGGCCTCGAACTCACATCGAGCCTCCTGCTTCTGCCTCCCAAGTGCTGGGATTAAAGGCGTGTGCCACCACCACACGGCTGCAGCAAGTGCTCTTAACCACCAAACCATCTCACAATTCCCACAGGTTATTTCTAAGTCAATATTTCTAGCAATGACTATCGTACTTCAGGAAGTGAAAATTACCTAGCTAATGTTTAAGCTTACTGTTGGCCCCGTATGTCACACTGCATGCAGCAATTCTATACTTCGGAAGAGCTCTGTAGCAGTGGCCAGCTGTGATTAACATCCTGCTCACACGGCCACTTCTTCAGGTCCTCGGGGCTTCCAGAGAGGCACAGACAAGAGATAGCGGGTTATTTATAGTTTCTGCAGCCGGATCACCCAACAGCCTCCCCCCCCCCCCCATTGGCCTGAACTTGTGATCTTCCGCTTCAGTCTTCAGAGTGTAGGGGCTTACAGGAGAGTTCCACTAGTCCTTGCCAGCAGGAGTCTTGACCATAGGTATAAATGTATATCCATTTTAAAAACCTAACTGTGTAGTAATATGGAGTTTGAGATAGTCTTAGCTCTTTTTGACTTACTTTCCACCCTTTACCATCATCGGAATGAGTCCTCTCATGGGTACAGGGGTAGTCCAGAATATATAAAAGGCATATGGCCTTGTGGGGGTGACAAACATGAATAAAACAGTGCATTGGAGGAGCACAAAAAGAGGCCGCTGGGATCATGAGACAGGACAGCCGTGCTCTGAAGCAGAAACCGGAGATGCGAGCAGGTAGGGCAGGGTGGAGGTGAGCCTGGCAACAATTAGTGTTGTCATACTAATTTTTTTCAGGGGAGAATTTTCTCCGTTTCTTTCATTGTCCGTCCTCATTTCAATTTTTTTTGGCACCTTTAAAAAGCAGTTTGTTTTCATTAATTATGCATAATTTAATATAGTTTTCACAATCAGGGTAGTAAACAAAGCCATTAATGCTTGGCTGCTGAATTGGTTAATGAAATGCAATTGACGAACATGCCTTTTGCTCAGTGCTGTTTCAAAAACTGAGATTTTTGGCGAGCCTGTTTTACTATCCTCAGAGGATCTCACAGGAAATAATCTACTTCCTTTATCGGTTTCTTGAGGTATGGAGAAACTCGTTAAGATCGAGTGGCTGACCATCTTTCCAGTTTGCACTTCTCCTGCTGCACCGTCAAATTAACTCCATTTTCCTTTTCACTTTCAGCTATAGAAAACTCTACTTCACTTCAACTTGAGAGGCATAAAGCATATGGGAAGATATGCAAATGCTACATCCTTTAACACAAGGGCTATGAACATCTGTGGGTTTTAGTACGGAGTCTTCTAGAAGCCAAATCCCAGCTGATATGAGACAACACTGCAAGTCTCACTGTTGCCAAGTAGATGCCATTTTCCCTTTGAATCCTTTCCTCTTATCCTAGGCGTTTACCTTCTCTGCCACATTCTTCAGCTCATATAATGTATGTGTCATATGTCACGTTACATTGATGTTTATTTATTTATGTTTTGGATTTATTTACTTATTATGTACACAGTGCTCTGCCTGCATGTGCATGTGCAGGTCAGAAGAGGGCACCAGATCACATTATAGATGGTTGTGAGCGACCATGGTTGCTGGGAATTGAACCCAGGATCTCTGGAAGAGTGGCCAGTGCTCTTAGCTTCTCTGTCTGGGCTCGCTGTTGGCATTCAAATTCCTTCAGGACAGTGGATCAGTTTTATCTTTAGAGATGTAAGGCAAAGGACAAAGTAGAAAGATGTTGCTCAGATACCAGTCCAGGTTTCCATTTCCAGGTTTAACCGTTTCCTATGTCTGTAATCGTAAACTTTCTCTCTGTTTTCTCAGCTACGAGAGGGAGCCTTGAACAATAGCACACCATCAGTGTGAGATGAAATAAATCCATATGGTGGGTGTTAGTACCAGTTTTATGCACCTATGGTATAAGCAGTTTTTTTTTAAATAAAAAGGAATAGATAAATATAAAAGCAAGAGATACAGAAAAGTATCAATGCTGTAAGAAAGTAACGAGCCAAATGTGCCCATAGAGTACTTTGGGCAAGCATTGTTGAAAGGGCTTTATACTATTCTCTGTTGAGAAATAGGATAGTTCAATTTATGTCATACATTCCTGAAACTTTTATTTTATTGTTAATTCTTTAAAAATTGATCCCTATTGGTCAAAGTCAGTCACTAATGGGCTCATATTCCAGGGGAAAGAAAATAAACTCCATCTGCTGGTAGGAGAGGCAACATACATGCTGGTGGTGATCTCTGCGGATGACTTTCCACCGTCTGTTCTGCGCTCACCATTTCATCCTTTTCTTACAAACATATGGAGATGCATGAAGCCCACCACCCCCTGTGGAAGTGTCACGCTGGTGCTCACTATTGACAAAGCCCAGTGTAGTGTGATGTGTACGGAGTGCCAACATGCATTTCTGTATCCACAGACCCTGTGAAGAGTCAAAAGGCTGGTGAGAGACCATGTAGGGCAGAAATAACGTGGCATGCAGGATGACACAGCACGAATCTCCAGATGTGAGTGAGGCCCTCTCAGAATCCGTAGTCCTACCTTGCAGTACTCCCAGTGAATTCTGGGAGTGAGCCCCAGAGAAGAGAAGCCTCGGTGGATCACATCATCACCTATAATGAAGTTGTTATTTTAAGCTGTCATGTTTGTGGACGGTGACTGTGCAGCAGTAGCCACGGGAACACCATTGTCCTCCATCCGCTTTTATCTTCTGCTCCTTTACCCATCAAAGCTTCTACTTAGACTTCCCGGAGAGCCTGAAATTGGATTTCCATTCCTCTACCCCATCTCTCTTCAGCTTTTTAGTCCCTCACATTTCAATCTCTGCATTAGTCTATGTGGCCAAAGTCTTGAAGCGTTTTCAATAGAGACAAGCCAGGTCACTGCATTTAGGATGAGGAGCTCATCTACAAAAATGCCAAGTCCTTGCACAGATTCCAAGGACTGGGCCTCACTGCGGCTGACAAGGGAATGAAGAAAGGACAAACACGTTGGTACACAGAAAAGCTGGAATTCAGTGGACTGGAGTCTGAGAAAGAAGCTTTAGCATCCTGGAAGCACCGCATGCTATTATGTTGAGTTGAACATGAAGGCAGGGTTACTGCATGCAGCTGGAGAAGGAGGCTGATTGTTATGTACAGCTCTAGATGCAGATCCAGACGGTCCAGATGATGCAGATATATATACAGGTGATACGGACACAGATATAGATGATACAGATACAGATACAGATACAGATGATACAGATACAGATGATACAGATGAAACAGATACAGATACAGGTGATACAGATACAGGTACAGATACAATATATGACACAGATACATAAGATACAGAAACAGATACAGGGGATACAGATACAGGTGATACAGATATAGATACAGGTGATACAGATGCAGATGATACAGATACAGACACAGATGATGCAGATACACACACAAGTGATACAGATACAGATGTAGATACAGCTGCAGATACATAACAAAGAGGCAGGGTTTATGTTATGCAGTTGGGTCAAGAAGCCAGGTTTCCTAACCTTGGTAGCAGCATTATCTGTAGGAGCAGTCTTCAAGCTGCAGATATCTGTGAGGAGAGAGATCTGGTGGATATCTTCTTCACACAAAATTGGCAGCCTTACGTGGGTCCAGTGAAGGTTTTGCCATGCCCTGGAGCCCTTACTCTGTTGGGGGTAGGCTTTGCCATTTCCCCACGGGGTTGAAGCATTGGGGTTCTTGGCAAGGCTGTGCTCATGTCACCAGCGCACAGTTATTCAGGACGCAGTTCACTCATCTGCACCCTCCAACAAAATCCCAGAGCTCGAGTCCATGGCAAACCTGTGAACAAGAGCGTGGTTGTGTGACTAGGAAGTGATGTTTAGTCTGAGGGCTGGAGATTTAGCTCGGTGGTAGAGAGCCTTTTAAATACCCATGGTGCTCTGCTTTCAATGCCAGCAAAGTAGCGGCAAAGACAAAAGTAGACAATATGACTTTTACTGAGTTTGAGAGTGAAAGGGAAGGGAAAGATGGGGTGGCAGAAGGAGGCAGAGAGGAAAAAGGCATAAATAAAATCACACCCACACATGCACACACCCACACATGCATACACACACATGAATTTACACACACACACGCGCGCGCACACACACACACACACACACACACACACGTATCTCTAGTTGGATATAACCTATGTGTCCCTCTTTCCCAAGCCTGATATGGCTATTTAAAGGCCTGATGTCATTCTGAGGAGATTTATGGAATGTAAACCCAAGGTGTCTCAAAAGCTAAAATACTACCAGGAGTGATGATTGAAGAACTGTGTGGTGGGCACCATGCAGGAGAAGCTGCAGTGGGCAGGTGAGCTTCCTGGAGATGCCCTCCCCCCCCACCCCCGTTTTGCCTGGCTGCGATGGGTGCACCCTGGAGAGGCACGACCCCAAGGGCTTTGTCTCTGGATTACTTCCTGCTGCTGCTGCTTCGTCTCTGGATTACTTCCTGCTGCTGCTGCTGCTGCTGCTGCTGCTGCGCCTTCTCATGTTTGTCATCGCTGTATTCCTCATATGTCTGGCATGGTGTGGCTGGGTGTGGGGGGACACTCACTGCCTATACTGTGGTGTAATTGTTTCCTGGGTGACAGCTCACTCACTTGGGCCGTTTCCCTGCAGGACAATACGAAGATGAACTTTCATAAAATGATCTTGTTTAGGTGAATTAGTGATTGTATGGAATTCCTGATTTGACTTAAATAGTTTTAGGAGTTTAGGGTAGTTGATAGGAAGTTTAAGGAGATGGAGTAAGTTGTCTTACCAGAAAGTTATGACAAAGCTAGAATTAAGAGTAGAATGCGCCCCCTCCCTTGTAGAAGATGAAGGCTGCACAGGTGAGGAAAGGAAGACAGAGCCGTCCTGTGTTACAAGCACGTAATTATACTAGGAAGAGAAAAGTGGGCTTGCAACGAGTTAATGATCAAGGAAAGCACTTCACTCTAGGTTGGGTTTGAGTTTTTGGATCTTGTGATCCTAGAATGTGGTCACAGGTTTTGGTGTGTGCCTTGGCAAGAAAGAACAAACAGTAAATAATTCTATTATGAATGGAGATTAGACAATTAGCCAGTCTAGCTATATAAGACTTGAAAAATAAGATGTGAGATGGACGGTGTGTTTCTTGGTAAATACCGACTGTTGACAGTTGAGCATAGTGAATAAACTGCTATTACAGACTTAGCTGCTTGAACTTTGTTAATCAATGACAAAAATTACTGCTCTGGGCTTATGATGAACTTGTGGAGAGAAAATTAGATGGGAAATGTTTAGTTAGGTATGAGCATCAAAATAAAACATACAATCAATAATCCTGCTGTAATTTCCTCTTGTGTAATGATTTCAATCTGTTTTAAAATGTTTATATGGTGATTGTTTTTTAGAGAATATGTAATTTGTGGTTATGGCATGGGTTTTTTTTTTTTTTTTTTTTTTTGCAGAATTTTGTCTGGGATGGTGTACAAGATTGAGGGAAGAAATGAGGTTGTTGAAGCTCGTTGGAGCTTATCTTGCTTCATCCATCGTGTGTGCTTGCTTGTGTGTGTTCATGTGTGTGTGTGTGTGTGTGTGTGTGTGTGTGTGTGTGCATATGTGTATATGTGATGCTTCAGATCTCATCCTTAGCATATGCTCTGGGGTAGAACTTCACCTTTTCTGAGGTGATACACTTTCTTGGTTCCCTTGTTGGCACCACATCTGGAATCTAGACTATTTTGCCCTTAATGACCCTGACACAAAGTCCATGGTTCTCATGACTGACAGATGTGAGATGAGGTGTAGGACTGACAAGGGTCCTATGTGGGATGATTGGGTCTGGCTGGTTTTCAAGAGGATGTCGTTGTGTCAAGGAAATGAGAGGAGAGATATGTGCACAGCATATTTCTGTTCTGAGTATCACATTTTTTGGAATATTATGCTTCTCAAAGGTGCTGTAAGGAAGGCAGAATTTTGTAGAATGATAGATTTGTAAGTCAGGCACAGGCAGTTCAAGTCCTGGAATTGCCACTTACTAATTACTTGGTTTTTGGAAAGTCACCAATGCCCAGGGCTCACAGTTTTCTGATTTGTAGAAGAGAAATAAGCCTATGCTCCACATTGTGTTGTAAGATTCAGAATGTATATTTAGTAGAGTATATAGTGTGCATCAGACATGTAGTGAATGCTAGCTGCAGCACATAAGTTAGCTCACGTTGGGAGATTGCTGACCATGCCCAGTTCATAACAGTAATCAGCAACTAATATTTGTGTTGTGGGTCTCAGGTTCCAGCATGCTTTCAATTCCATTATCTCATTTGATATAACAAGACAGAAAGGTTAGAGTCATTGAAAGATGTGGCAGAATCAAAAATAAAAAAGGGGGAGGCAGAGTTGAGGCTTAAAAGCATATTATTTGATCCCAAATGCAATATCTTACCACAACAAGGCACTACCTCTCAGAACTATATTTTTCCTATGCACTTTTATGGAACATTGTTTTCGTTATTCATCTGGAACTCATGATTTATTTACTTTTTTTTTTTTTAATGAGTCATGTTCTTTCTACCTAGTGAGTTTGGAATGGGTCCATACTTTACGACTTTGTGGCTAGCACAGTTTTCCGGTGGTGCCTCCTCTGAGAAAACACTGAATGAAATTGAATTGACCTATCAGTGGGGTCTTTGGTTTTAAACAACAGAAACAGACAATTTGGACTAATCTAGGCAAGAAATAACCCAAGGTAAGTCTCATATACACTCATGGAATTTACAAGAAGCTGAGGGGTCTGAAGGTGAAATAGGCTCTAGGAATGGAAGGTAAAAGACACTCCTAGAGGCCACAAGTCTTGGTGACCTCTAGATGACCTTTCTCAACCAGTAGCTATTCTGATGGGGTTTGGGGCCACTCATCAGAAAGCCTGCACTTGTGATTGGTCCCCTGGCAAGGCTTGTGTTTCAGCAGATGTAAGGCTTGTTATGATTGGCAGAACTGGAAGTCATGCACTTACAAGCAAGGTCATGTGTAACTGCTTTGAACTGCAATCTGATAACAAGCACGCCACCGCCCCTTTCCAGTTATATAGGGGTGAGCCCTGGTGATGGTTAAGGACTAAATGTTTGACACATCAAGACTGGGAGCTGAAATGCTAGCTACTGGGTGCCAGGCTGTTGGCATGAAAAGTCCAGAGCATTAAACTCCACACGTACAGCCAATAGCCTGTGGGCTTCAATGCCTGGGACCATAAGTGTCTGGCAGTTGAGATCTCAGGGCTCCCGACACCGAGAGAGCCGCTCCTTGACCATCCATCATATCCATCCAAGCAGAAGGACATGCCATCCAGCTGTTTGTGCTAGATGGCTTACATTTGTCCCTTATATTATCTTTAAACAGGGGTTTCTGTTTTCTTGATATATAGGGGCTTGAACTCAGGGCCTTGCATGCTCCAGACAAGTGTGCCACCACCAAACGGTAGGTTCTATTAATTTTACTTCACAAATGAAAAACAGGTGCAAGATAAATGTAAATAATGCGCATTTATTAAGTAATTCATTCCTCTTAAGCCCAGACAAAGACTCTTAGCCTCTTATTACAATCATTGTATATCTCAACATCAGGGACTTTTGATATTATAACTTCAATGCAAATTGAAAATAAGTGTGATAGGCTGGCACTTCTCATCATCGTGGCATGCTCACAAAACACATTTAATAAGCCAAATAAGAAATGTGTGTAATGCAAATCAATGGTACTCAACAGTATATGGTAATCTATCTCTATGGGAGAAATGAAAGGATAACCTTACTGTGGATTTAATCATAAATAATAGAACACATGAGAAACTGTAATTGCTATATATTCATGATTTTATACAAGGCAAAACAATTCTTCTTGATATTTTAAGGTGACTTCACAGAGGGGCTGGAGAGATGGTTACAATTGTGTACTGCTCCTGCAGAAGCTGGTTCACAACCACTTATGACACCTGCTCTTAGAGGAAGCTGACGTTTCTGCTCTCTGCTGGCACCTATACACACATGGCCATAGCCACACACAGCACAACACACACACACACACACACACACACACACAGCACATACACTCATACACAGCCCCCCCAAAGAAAGTACTTTGTTATACAAGAAAATACTTTTTTATACTGATGGTTTATACATAGGAATAAATAAGCACATTATATGTGTATGTATTTATGTATGTATATACAGATATATAAATTTTCCTTAAGTGGAATATTAGGCAATTATCTATCTATCTATCTACCTATCTATCTATCTAGTATGTATGTATGTATGTATGTATGTATATATGTATTATGTATGTGTGTATCCACCCATCTATCTGTCTTCCTATCTGTCATCTATGTGTCTATTTCTCTAGATAGGCACACTGGTAGACAAAAGATTTGTTTTCGACTCATACAATTAAGGGGTCTGAAAAGTCCCCATGTCTGATTTTTTTTTGTTGTTGTTGTTCTTTTTGTTTTTGGAGACAAAGTTTCTCTGTGTAGCCTTGGCTGTCTTGTACTAGACCAGGCTGGCCTCGAACTCACAGCCATCCACCTGCTTCTACCTCCCGAGTGCTGGGATTAAAGGTGTGAGCCATCATGCCCAGCAAGTCTGACCATTTCTAATAGTTAGGCAGACAAGTCTTCAAATGGGAAGCTGGCGATCCTGGAGAGCTGGTGTATATTTGCTCCCAGAACCCCAAGGCCTGAGAACCAAGTGAACTAAAATGAAGCTCCCTTACGACAAGCCAGCGAGGAAGCTGAAGAAGAGTCTGTGTGTGTGTGTGTGTGCTTCAGTTTGATGGCAGTAAAAGACCCAGTTCAGAACCCAGGCACTTATAAAAGTGCAATTACCTTTGCCTATATCTGTGGATGGAGAAAATGCTTGTTACCTTGCTATGTTACCCTTTTTTGTTTTCGAGGAACACGTTCAGCGTCACTACCTGAAGCCATTATTACCAAGTTGCAAGTGCGGTGGGATCACAGTGGTCACTCTGAAACACAGATGGCCTGAGGACCAGTAGGGTGGTTGCGTATACAAGGCGGATGCACTGGAAAAAGGATGACTGACAGCCAGGAAAGGTGGAGAGGCAGGGCATGAAGTTTCGTCACCCCTACTGGAGCGGCAAGCAGCTTAACATTCATGAATGATTTATTTCCGGAGTTTTACACTTAAGATTTTTTTTTTTTACATTCTCTCTTTAAAAAAAAAAAAGATTTATTTATTATTATGTATACAGTGCTCTGCCTGCACGTACACCTGCGGGCCAGAAGAGGGCATCACATTATAGATGGTTGTGAGCCACCATGTGGGTGCTGAGAATTGAACTCAGGACCTCTGGAAGAGCAGTCAGTGCTCTTAACCTCTGAGTCATCTCTCCAGCCGCCTATACTTAAGATTTTTGGAGGATGGGTAACTACAACCATGGAAGCCTCAGTTCCGGTGAGATGGCTGCATCGAATGCAGCAACCATAGCCCAGCTCCGAGCTTCCTCTGAAGCGGACTAAAACCAAAGACTTACTTTATCTCTTAAGTGTGTGTGCGCCCCTGTGTGGATGGTACTCTTATCATATGATCCATGAGATTGGGAACTGTAAAACAAAAACAAAAAAACAAACAAACAAACAAAAAACAAAAAAAAAAACCCCAAAAAAACAACAACAAAAAAATCTATCTTTGATCCGGTTGTGATCCCTGAGATTGAACTGTAAATCCCTGTTTTTTGTGGTTGAGTCCTAACCCACCTTTTAATCCAGGCACTTTCTGTTTACTGTAAACTGGTGATTAAGGTGTGGTTCAGGCAGCCTTACACACACCTTTAATCCAAGAGCTTTCTGTACACAGGATTTAATAAAGTTAACCCTAGGTCAAGAGGCGGATCGAAAAACCAGCTGACAGGGATTAAAGAGTAGGAGAGACTGAGTTGAGGGGTGTTTAAGACAGCCTGTGGAAGTAGAAGGGGCCTTTGGCGCTTTTAGCTCTTGGGCTTTACTCTTGAGATCTTAGCTTTAGCTCTTTGGCTCTCAGCTCCTTGGGCTTTAGCTGAGCTAGTGAGCCTCTGGGGCCTTCTCCATTGGGACGTGAGCTGAGTAGGAAGTTCAGCTGGTGCTTTCTCTGCCTCTCTGAGCTAGCAGGTTTTTCACCTAATCATCTGGCTCCTGAGTCTTTATTGGTAAAATAGAACAATCTAGGATTTTCAATTAGAACATCTATCTATCTATCTATCTATCTATCTATCTATCTATCTATCTATCATCTGTCATCTATCTACCTGTGCATCTATCCTCTTGATTAAGTTTCTCAAGAGAACTCTGACTAATTGACTAATATCCTATTTGAGGAAGATTTATACTCCTGCATACCCATGCACAAACACACACACGTGTAATGTGTGTACACATGCCTCTGTATAAACCATCAGTATAACAACTGTTTCTTGTTTAATGGATTGGGAAACCTGAGACTCTGGGATGTATGGACCTGTGTGTGCATCTAGGGGAGTCCGACTCCAGAGCCTGTGTCTGATGACGGTTATCCCTCCTGGTTTGAATAAAGAACATTTTACTTAACCAGTCAACAGTGGGTGAAATGCTCATGAGGAATAACACATGGAAACATGGTTCCTAGAGAAATTTTCATTTTGCCTTTAACATTTACTCTCTTAGTCTTTATGATACATCTTGGCTCCTTGATGTAGCATAGATGACTTAAATCTATTCATTTACTTCCGGCAGGTGAGAGTTTAGGAAAAAAGCTGTTGTCTGTGTGATTATGTAACAACTTCTCATAAAGCCCTGGAAATGAACGTAACAAAGAAGCACATGTTGTACATTCATTTGTCAAACTCCCCACATCACTTGTGGGAACAGTTTTATTTTGTGATTTCTGGAAATGTTGACTTAAATGTTTCATCTCATAGCCTTGGCAAATCATAACATGTCTGGAAAGCCAAGAGAACTCCCTTAAAGGGAATGTGTTTTTAAAATAAGCTGACCAAAAAACTCCACAAAGTTCTTAAGTTCAGGACTGGTAGGGCTTAGTCAAGTTTAGGTACAGTACCCTGGTAAATTACTTTCTAATAACAGGTGGAGTTAGTAGCTGATTTTTTTCTTCCTTTAAATAGAGTGTGCCTTTAAACACAAACAGGGAATACAAGTCAGGTCTTCTGTGTCTATTCCATTCCATTTGGGGAGTGATCTGTTGTAGGCATTAATAACCAACAGAAGCTAGGACCTTTCTTACTCCTGGGTTTTCGATTTCTAGTCATGGGAGCTCATCACTTTTCTCGACACCACAGTTCTCTTGGGTGTCATTCTCTCCTCTTTTACTTGTTAAAAACAAGTATGAGTCATAAAATATATAGCTTATGTAGCCCAAATGTGTTGAGCATTGCTATGAACTCTGCTGTGTATCCATTTTTCTGAGCTACTTCCAGCATTTGCCAGGCTACCAAATTGAGTGCTATAAAATAAAAATCCCCATTTATTGCTAAGCACTAAGTGAGAGAAGAAGACTGATACCCATGGAAAACAAGTATACGTGGCATTGACCTAATCAAAGGGGGTTAAATTAACCACCCCAGTGATCATTGCCGTTTTATAACAAAACATTTAGTAATATTCAAAATATATAAGTCTCATTAGAAGGTTGGATCATCACCAGCAAAAATCCCAAACTAACTTTCCAAACACACAAGACACTTTATGTGCAAGCATCAAAACATAGCAGGTGCTAAATAAAATTTAGATGAGACATCTGCTTACTCAAGCAAAAACATAAGCTGTTCAAATGTAATTAGTTTGATTTCTGTTTTGGTGAAGGCTCCAAAACTAGGCACTCCATTCTAGCAAGAAACACGGACCTGTTGTACTGGATTTGCACAGGCTTACTATCCCAACTAAGGTTTCAGATGAGTTAGAAGGTTGAGTGTTGAGTAGGTTCCAAGTGGGAGAGCTGCTCTTGTTCTGATGGAGATGGTTGGGTAAATCTTCCGTCCTTTCCCCAAGATGTACGTGGTGTGTGTGTGTGTGTGCGTGCGTGCGTGCATGCACATTCTGGGTTATAGATTATATACGGGGGAGCTGAATAGAGAGTGGAAAGGACAGCAGATAGCAATTGGAGCTATAAGGTAGGTGCCCAGGGGATCCAAGGGAAGTAACCAATCAGAAAAACGTTTATTCCCAGAAAAGAAAAATGAGAGAGCCAATGAGATAGGCCTATAGAGGGACCCAGTCATGGTAACTGGTATCAGCCAAAGAAGAACCTTTTTGTCTCTTTCTTCCATCAAACTAAATGTCTCTTCCTGGGCTCGGTGCCGTCTTCCCGAAGAGGTGAATGGATCGCCCCACTTTCCTAGGTGGTCCCAGCTCAGGAGAGTTGAAGTTCTGTGCTTGACTGGGCATAGGTAACTAAACTCCTAGGTTTTGCCTAGGAGTGACTGGGATGTTTTATTGACAAAAAATGAGAGTTATATTTGTTACCTAAAGTTTTCCAAGGTCAGGTTAAAACCTAGTTTCCCAAAAGGTGGCGAGGAAAATGGAGTTGACCTTGAACAGGTGCCATGCATTCCACGTGGTCAGTTTTAGGCATGCAAGCTTCTTACACATCAGGGGAGTTGCTAGTGCACTGAAAGACGAATCTCCGCAAAGTAGTGACTCCCTACTGGAAACTCATAGCAAGGAAGCTAAGGAGTGTGAATTCTCCTTCCTGTCTATTCTCCAGAGAAAACAAGACACCCTCTTCATACGTGTGTTTAAGGAGGCTCAAGGAGTGCCCAGGACTTCACTCAAACAAGCTTAGTCCATGACCAAAAAGCTGGCTTCAGGCAATGTCATTTCTTCCCTAGTTGCTTACACACCAGTCATAATGCCTCCTTAAAAAGATTTCTTGAGCCGGGCGGTGGGGGCGCACACCTTTAATCCCAGCCCCGGGGAGGCAGAGGCAGGCGGATCTCTGTGAGTTCGAGGCCAGCCTGGTCTACAGAGCAAGTCCAGCACAGCCAAGGCTACACAGAGAAACCCTGTCTCGGAAAATTTTTTTTTCTTGTTTGCATTTCAGGGTGGCAATGGGGAAATTATCAGACAGAAAAAAAAATTTTTTTGTCACCTATTGGATGTGACATCTCATCTCTATTGTGGCACCGTGACTCTTGTTTTGAGTTTTAAAAGTTAGGTGAGTGGGTGCTTGTCCCATGACAGAGCAGCAGCCATGACATCTGTTCTGTTTTGTAACATCTGCTTCTTACTAAGTACAGTCCTGGAGGTGTGGGCAGCCTGAAAAGCATGGTTCTTTGAAGCATGGGGGAGTTGAAAGCAAATTTTGGGGAGTTAACTATATTACTGTCATTATGTTATTATTATTATTATTATTAAATCCACCATCTTAGCAGATGAGCACTTTGGATTCTCGCTCACTGTTTAGCTTCCCTCCTCAGGACTTCCTTTTCCACATGTTCACCTCCAGATTGCGCGCTGCTCTTTGTAAAGTACTGGTGATATTCTCAGCACCCCTATCTTTTCAAATTGTGCTCAGTAGCTAGACACATGCAATTGCGAAGATAAAGAATTGTGTAGCTTGGGTTTTGCACAGAATTTTATTACTACCATATCTTATTGGCAAGTGGCATTTCCATTAAGAAATATCAATTAACTCAGACACAGAAAGTCTAAACATAATTTTTTGATTAAACCTGGGCCTGACTCGGCCTAAATCTTATTATTGAAAATTGTAATTACCATTTTAATTTAATCATTGCGAATGAGCTATAAATTGTGCATGTTAAAATTAGTGCTGTTAATGCCACTTCTCTTTTGCTTTGTAAGTTCATTTATTAAAGTTTTTTTTTTTTTTTCAGAGATTTAACCTACTTTGGGAACCTTTATATCACATTTTCTTCCATGGAACATGTTTGTAAAATTCCTATAAAATTTTTTGGACAGTTTTTTAAAAAAAGAAAACAGTTATAAACAGACTATTGGCTAGGACCATGATAAACTGTGATCAGGTTACATGTGAATCTTGACCCACTTAATAACTTTGAGATAAAAATATAAAATTCTCCTTCATTATGGAGTCTATGTAGGTTCTTTCTCAAGTGTATGTACATATGTGCTTATATGTTTGCTCACATATGTAAGCACACATGTGTGGGAGTGTGTACAAGATCATGTTTAGGTATATAGAGACTTGAGGCTGACATCTGGAGTCCTGTTTAATTGATCTTTTACCTCACTCTCTTGCACCCAGAGCTTGCAGACAAAATGAGTCTGGCTGGCCTACTTACACCAGGGACTCTGTACCTGTCCTTTCTTGGTGCTGGGATCACAGGGACCCCAGGGATCCTGTACCTGTGCTTCCTGAGTGCTGGGATCACAGACTGGGTTGCTGTACCCACCCAGCATTTATGTGGGTTTGTGGGTCTGATCTCAGTCCTCACATTTGTGTGGTAGTCTCTGAGTAGTCTCCCTGTCTGGTTTGTATTTTTATTTGCCATTGTATAGCTAAGTACTGCTGCTTTGGATTTGCCTCAGCTTTTAGGGATGTATTTGCTTCTAAGTAAGATATTCATCAAAGAGTTTTATATATTAAAAAAATGACCTTCACACATATAGTTTCATACAAAAATGACAATTCATAGACCTCAAACACACAGATACAGTTTTTCTTTCTTCCCTGTTTGGGTGTGGATTTTTCTCTTACTCTTCTTTATTCCTTCATCAGCTCTTCCATTTATCTCCTGGATAACTGAGCAGGACAGCACAGGTCAGTCCAGCCAATCCTGTAAAGCAGGCTAATGAGCCAACTTACAGTTCAACGCCATCATGCTCAAATAGACAGATTTCTAAATATGGGCACCTTTGCCCTCTATCTTCCTCTGCACACATATAACTTCATACACAACTTCTGGCTTCTTGCTCTTTTAAGACAATAATTATTCTTTTTTTAAAAGAAAGATTTATTGTTTCATTATATATACAGTATTCTGCCCACATGTGATGTCCATCAGAAGAGGGCATCAGCTCTCAATGTAGATGGTTATGAGCCACCATGTGGTTGCTGGGAATTGAACTCAGAGCCTCTGGGAGAACAGACAGTGCTCTTAACCTCTGAGCCATTTCTCCAGCCTGGCTTCTTGCTTTTTGACTCAGTAATACCTTCTGGGAATTGCTTTGAACCACATGACATATTGCCTCATATATGTGTGTGTATATATATATATATATATATAAAACCTATATATAATACCTATATAAAAACCTGTTGGGTGGTGTTGCCCAGCTATTTATTAACAATAGGCATTTTGTTCCATGCCTAAACTCTCCTGATGAATGTTGCAATAAACATCTCTACAAGCACACTTCCACAAGCTATCTTTTATATCTATGGGGTGGATTTCCAGGAGGACAATTGCCGAGTTACAGATTATATACAGCTTTAATTTTATTAGCTTGAGAAGTTGTTTTCCTTAGGGCTGAAGTACTGCAGACTTTAGCAATGTGCTTTCACACTTTCCTCTGAGTTTGTGTCAAGAATGCTTTCTTCAACTCTCCTGAGACTGTGGATGAAGAATGGGACCACACTCTCTTTAATTTGTGGTTTTCCTCACTACTCGCAGATGTAAGACTTTTCTTATATGCTGTTAGTCTGGTTTCCTCTGCCATTTGAATGTCCGTGCACTTTGTCCACTTACATTCGTATGTTTGACTGTGTAATCTATGTGTGTGGTGCTTGTGCAGTGTTATAAAGGTTATTGGTCTATCATAGGCAATAGTCTTTTTGCTCGTTTTTACTTTGTTCTTTGAATTTAGCTATACTTTTTAAGGACATAATATTTATTACTGATTTATTTGTAATAACCATAAAATAATGAATTTCATTGTGATATTTTATTAGTATGTTTTGATCACACACACACACCTGTCCATTGCCATCCTTTTAACTACTCTCTCCTTTTCCAGTGGTTTCCTTTCTGTCCTCTAATAGCCTATCCTACTTTTTTTTTTTTTACCTTTATTATTTATTTGATGTGTATGGGTTGTTTGTCTGCATGTATGTGTGTGCACCACACGAATGCCTAGTGCCTGTGGAGGCCAGAAAGGGCATCAGGTAACTTGGCAATGGAGTTACAGACAGTTGTACGATGCCATGTGGGTTCTGGGAATTGAACCCAGGTCCTTTGAAAGAGCATCCAGTGCCCTTAAACATTGAGTTATCATTTTGTCTCTGTCTCCTTTTACCTTGATGTCTTTTATCCTCTATATTACATGTATGAAGAAAATACGTGATGCTTTCCTGGTCTATTTATGAGGGAAATATGGTTTATTTCCTTTTTCTTTTAATTTTTATTTTTTTAAATTAATTTATTCATATTACATCTCAGTTGTTAGCCCATCCCATGTATCCTCCCATTCCTCCCTTCCTCCCACTTCCCCCCTACTCCCCTCCCCTATGTCTGTGTCTGAGGGGGACCTCCTCCCCCTGTATATGCTCATAAGGTATCAAGTCTTAGACGCCTGGAAATAATCAAACTCAGGGCTGAAATCAATAAATTAGAAACAAAGAGAACAATCCAAAGAATCAACAAAACCAAGAGCTGGTTCTTTGAGAAAATTAACAAGATAGACAAACCGTTAGCCAATCTAACTAAAAGACAAAGAAACACTATCCTTTTTTTTTGTTTTCCTGCTAATGGCATGATTTTGCTCTTTGTCAGGGATGATTATCGATTAATACTCCATTGAGTATACTTACCATATCCTTTTTTTCCCCGCAGGACCTCATTAATGGGCACACTGGCTGGTTCTGTAGCTGGATGCTGTGAATTGGGCTATGATAAACATGTGCATCATGATGGCTAATATTCACTGTCCATCCCAACTGGGTTTGCAAACACCATGAAAGCACACTTTGAGGGTGTTTTCAGAAAGGTTTACCTGAAGAAGGAAGACCCACCCTGAATGTGGGCGACACCATTCCATGGGATGGGATCCTGAACTAAATAAAAGGTAAAGTGAGAACCAGCATTGATGTCTCTCTGCTTCCGGAGCAGGGATGTGTGAGGGGACCAGCTCCCTTACATTTCTGTTGCCATGGCTTTTCTGGAATAGTAGACTGTGTCTCAAACTGTGAGCCATGCCTAACTCTCTCCTCTTTAAATTGTGGAACTGGGATACTCTGTAAGAGTTCTACATGTTCTTAACTGTGCAGCCATCTCTCCAGCCTTATTTATATACTAAAAAAAAAAAAAATCTTTCTTTACTTCTTGTCCCCGTTACTGTTCTATTGCTGTGAAGAGGCATTATGACCAAGGCAACTCTTATAAAAGGAATCATTTAATTAGAGGCTTACTTATAATTTTAGAGGATTAGTTCATGGTCATCATGGTGAGAGGCAGACAGATGTAGCACTAGCCTGTAGCTAGTAGTCTGTAGCTACTAGCATCCTGATCCACAGGAAGCATGGAGAGAGAGAGAGAGAGAGAGAGAGAGAGAGAGAGAGAGAGAGAGAGAGAGAGAGAGAGAGAGAGAAGAGAGAAGAGAGAAGAGAGAAGAGAGAAGAGAGAAGAGAGAAAAGAAGAAGAAGAAGAAGAAGAAGAAGAAGAAGAAGAAGAAGAGGAAGAGGAAGAAGAAGAGGAAGAAGAAGAGGAAGAAGGGAGAGACTGGGCCTGGTGTTAGTTTTTGAAACTTGAATGCCAACTCCAGTGACACACTTTCTCCAACAAGGCCACACCTCTTAATCCTTCCAATTTATTTCCATCAACAGGCAACCACATGTTCAGACACATAAGCCTATGGGAGCAATTCTTCTTCAAACTACCACCTCATTCTCACTGAGATTTAAAGCAGTGTATTGAGTAAGAGGGAAGAGACTAGACAGCCTTATCCTATTCCTGGTCTTAAGGAGAGTGCTATCAGTTCTGTCTTTTTGGTTAGTGCTAATTATAGTTATCATCTATGTACTTTATTATCTGAGATGTGATCTTTTTATTTCACATACAAAATACATTACCTACTGTAGTACAAATAGCTGTTGAATTTTGTCAAAAGTGTTTTCCTGCACCCATAGATAATGTGACACCGATTGCATTAATATGTTGTATTCTGTTTACTAATTTGTAAATGAACTAACTGTCCTTGTGTCTCTGTAGTGAAGCCAGTATGCCATGTTACATATGGATTTTTGAATGTGCTACTGAATCCAGTTCAAAAGTAATATAGTGTATGTTTCTTTGCTTCATTGGAGCTTAATATTATTTTTTTCATTATTCATTCATTAATTTTAGCCCTGGTTTTTATGCTTTCCTTCTGCTAGTTTTGGCTTTGGCTTGTTTTTGTTTGTTTTTCTTTTTTGTTTTTTTTTCTAATGCCTTGAGATCTCCATTAGGTGACTGGCTTGTAAGTCTCTCTGCCTTCATACTAGTTACTCATAACTATCACTGCCTCTCTTAGAACTCCTTTTCTGTATTGTAGGGATCCCGAGAAGTTGTGCTTTCTTCGTGCTTGTTGATGTAAAGATGCACTTAGTCTGGGGATGTTTGGAGCAGCTGTCACTGAATCATGCCGAGAAACGGAGAAACTGTCTGGCGCGACTTTTCCGGATGGCAGAATTTAACTTTACTGTTTGAATTCCAAAAGAATTCATCAGAGAAGGTTTATCTCCTCAGATATTCAACCCGGCTCTACTTAAAAGAGCAAAACCCATCAATAATCAAGGTGGATTGTAGCATAATGTATCTATCATTTTAATGGTTTTCTCATGTGGTTTGATTTTCCTTCAAGAAGCATGCATTACTTTTCTTGTTAGCTTGTTTTGTTTTTCTTTCTTATTTTGAGACAATGCTTCACTGTCTTTTTTTTTTTTTTTTTTTGAAAGAGAGAGGGAGAGTCCCAGTCTGTAGCCCAGGCTGGCCTGGAACTCACTATGTAGCTAAGGTTGGCCTTGAACTCTCAACAATCCCCCTTCTGCATACATACATGCAAATAATGAAGACTCAGGCAGTTCAACGTGAGTATAACATAAAATCCAGTTTGGCCCAGTTCTGAATCACATAGCCATAACCAAAATGACTAATGTATATCCACCACCAAAATATGACAAAAGATATGTTTTTGTTCTCCAGGGCACTGCAGTATTTATTTATTTATTTATTTTAATTTTTTTCTCCTTTATTAATTTATTCTTGTTACATCTCAATGGGCAGTATTTATTTAGAAGGACACAAAAGGACGATGAATTCTGTTTTGATGATCACAACAAAATTAGAGAAATTTTCTTCCCATTCAATTTCCATTCACACCATTTCCCCATTTTTAACTGTCAGGCACATCCAGCTATAACCAAAGGATGCTGTTTCTATTCTCCAGGAGATTCTGTAAATGAATTTAGATCTCTTCTTGCATTAAATTACAAGGTGTTAAGCGTTGGAGATTAGGGGAGGGACCATATTCTCAGGGATGTGCCCACTGGTAAGAAAGCTGTCTGTGCTCATGTAAATTTCCTCACTGAGACCCATGCAAGGGACTCTAAGACTCTAATTAAAGCCATTGCCTCACAAAGAGGTGAGTGTGGGGACGGACGAGGAGCGAGGAGAGAGGGGGATGGGGGTTGGATATGAACAAGATGCTTTCTACACGCATATGCAAAGGGCCTACTCAAGCCTGCCTGTTATTATGTTAACTAGTACACGCTGATAAGAAAGGCAAGTGAGGAAGGCTGGTTCCTTCTGCTGCCTTGCTTCCCCATTCTCACAGGAGCTTCTTCCACAGGCAGCCACTTCCTGACTGCCTTTTGCTTCTCCACCAAGGTGGCATGCAGCCAGTGAGCTCTTGCCACAATGCCAAGGTTGTGTCCTTTGCACTGTGCCCGCCAGACGTGAGCCAGGTAGGCCCCTTCATGAGTCACCCACCCCCAGGCAGTCTCTTACAGCCACATCCGATAAGGGCTGGTTCCTGTCAACCATGCCTGCTCTTCAGACCCCCTCCTATTAATGGCCTTGCTCACACAGTTTCCTTTGCCTCTCCAAAGCATCCTATAGACTTCCATTCTGGTATTACTCCTCACCCCAAATACTCTTTTTAAGTATTCGTAGACCACACATTTATATTTTATTAGATGCCAGAGAATTGAGATCTTACCTGAGTGTAATTAGTGCTCTGGATTTACAGACCCCAAGTTCCACAAAGGTAAAGATTATGTTCTTTGGGGCTGGAGAGATGGCTCAGTGGTTAAGAGCACTGTCTGCTCTTCCAGAGGTCTTGAGTTCAATTCCAGCAACCACATGGTGGCTCACAACCATCTATAATGAGATCTTATGGACAGTCACACATGCAGGCAGAACATTGTGTACATAATAAAAAAAAATATTATGTTCTTTTTTTTTTTTAAAGATTTATTTGTTTATTATTATGTATACAGTGCTCTGCCTACAGGTACACCTATAGGTCAGAAGAGGGCACCAGATCACATTATAGATGGTTGTGAGCCACCATGTGGTTGCTGGGAATTGAACTCAAGACCTCTGGAAGAGCAGCCAGTGCTCTTAACCACTGAGCCATCTCTCCAGCCCAAGAAGATTATGTTCTTTTGCCATGTTGCATTCAACTGAAGCTGATCAAGTCCACCTCTGTAGCCACTAATTCTACCACCATGAACAAGCTGTTTGATGACAGACACAGGCTCCTTCCATTTTATTTATTTATTTATTTATTTATTTATTTATTTATTTATTTATTGGGTGTTGGGACTAATTTCTTACCTGTCCTTAACATTAGACATGACTGTGTGATTGTGTTTTTGGTCAGTGAACTATGTGGAAGTGGTGTGATCCACAGGTTGAGGCCCAAAGATCTGTAAACATTATAGAAGGATCACAAATCCCTGCACGAGCATGTTGAACATCACTCAACTGGTCTATCTGTCTACCTAGGAATATCAGGTATTTTCTAGTGTTAAGCTATATAGATTTGGGGGTTTATTTATCAAGCATGTAGTATACTTATTGTATATGACTTGACATTTCTTTTGAAAATGGGGGGCAAATCCCATTTATGCTATTGAAATTGGGATGGGCATAAAACAAGTGAGCATAATACCTTGTAAATATCGTAGTCATCCAGGGGGTATTGCTGTCGCTGACTTCATTGTTTTGTTATAATTCTGCTTTCCTGGTGTTGAGAAACAGGCATTCATTTGTGGTCTTAGAACATTCTTATTCTCTCTGAGCCAGTTTTGCTAGGATTGGACTGTACCTCACTTTTGTTTCGTTTTCCATTACAGAGCATCACTTCTCAACCTGTAGGTCATGACCCCTTTGGACCAATTTGTAACAATGAAACTACATCCTGCTTATCAGATACTTACATTTCGATTCATAACGGGGGCAAGATTACAGCTATGAAGTAGCAGTGGGAATAATTTTACAGTTGGGGGGTCACCACAACACGAGAGTCTCAGCGTTAGGAAGGTTGAGAACCACTGCTGTAGAGAATGTGGTAATTATGTATTTAAGTTGGTGATGGCTACAGTGGTTTGTGTCTTCAGACACTCTCCATCTTGCAAAGATCTTGTTTCTCTCTTGACAGAGCTTCTAAGCAAGTTCTCCTGTGAGACTGTTTTGCAAGGATGAACTAACTCTTCTTGGAAACAGCCCAGTGGCTCCATTTGTAGAGAGCTCGGAGCCAGGGAACCTCAACGGAGGAAGGACACTTCATAATAGGCACACTCTTTATTAATGCTAGTCCGAGTGCAAACCTTTGGGGCTTGCTTTGTTATGTTTGTTTCTGCCTAGAGACTCAACTTTTCACCTTGTTTTATTAAGCAAACCATCCTGACACTTTACAGAGCCTGTTGAAACTCAGGCTATTTTCCTTTTGTTCCTCAAGAAAACCTAAATTGTCACGTTTCATCCAACATTCACCCTCTTCTTGGGCCTCTCTCCCCCTCTTCTGTCTTTTTCTCTGCCTTTCTTCCAGAAATTGATCAGGAGTGAAGATCAAGTATGGGAAACAAAACCAGTGTGTTGGAATGCCATCTGCAATTGCTCCTGCCTCTGCGGGCTGGAAACCTACCATTCTAAAGCTCACTTGAGAGGGCTGCCCGTGTCTCAGTGGGAAGGGCCGGTCTATTGATACATTTGTTCTTGGGATTCATATAAAAACTATTTCTTCTGTTAGTTGTTTTTGATGACTTGTGCTTTAAATAAAATTGAATAGATAGGCAACACCTGCTAAAGTACTTTGGTTCAAAATATATCTTGAATTCAGGAAGGAGATTAGGTTATCAGAACGTTTCAGTTTTTAAATTGTTTCAGATATGCAGACTGATAAGTTTTAATTAAGCTGTCTTATAACTTAAGAATTACTTTTAAATATCATTTCCAGACTAATCTGTGGATTTTATAGTGAGGTTAGTCTTATACATTTTTGTTGGCTGTGTAGCTGAGGCTGTAGTGATGATCACTATGGTTAGGTGCTGATGTCATGTGACAGGATGGCGTCCTAGCCATAAGTAAGTCACTTAACTGCACCACCCTGCTTAACAAAAGATAGCCTGCACAAATGGCATCCTTCCAAGTCTAACTGAAGTTAAATCAATGTCTCACAACTCTCCTGATGCTTAATTTTGCCTTATCAGCAAAAGGGAAACACAGTAACAACCTGCTGCAAGTCAAAATTGTTTCACAGCTAATGATTTACACCGATTTTTACCTTTTGTTTGTCTGTGCAGAGTGAAAACCCAATTCTATAGCAGTCAAATTTGTGTCAATTTAGCACAATTTGTAAGTGCTTGAGGTTGGCAACAAACTGGTATATAGCATAGAAAAAAATTTTAAATATTTTATTTAATTTTTAGTTTATGTGCATTGGTGTGGGGGTGTCAGATCTTGGGGTTACAGACAGTTGTGAGTGCTGGGTGGGTGCTGGGTGGGTGCTGGGAATTGAACCCAGGTCCTTTGGAAGAGCAGGCAGTGCTCTTAACCACTGAGCTATCTCTCCAGCCCCCTGGCATAGAAAATTTGACTTCTATATATTTGTTAAAAATAACACTGTTGAGAAAGTGTGTATGTGCATTTTCATATCAGCATGATACTGATAAATACTGGGTGCTCTGTGTTCTATCACACCTTGAATCTGCAGTATAGGTCTTTGTTGGGTAAAAACCATGCAATTCCTAAAAAATGATAGGTCTGGGAAACTTTTTCCACGTCTGAATTTGTAATTATAAATACGTTTTCTAAAGTTGAAAGGCTATAATGAAAGTTACAGACGTATGACATTCTCTTTCAGAGTGGAGGTATGTTGTTACTGTGTTTCTGTGACTATGGGAGTTCTAAACTTTTCCCTAAAGTTTTCAGGGTCAAACTATGACAGTAACAGTGAAACTAAAGGTTAGTAATACATTAGAAATTACATCTTCTCCTTGGCTCCCAGGCCGTTGTATTATGAGGCATCTAGCTGGACACTGGGAAAATTCCATTGTGGCAAAGTACAATAATGGTGTCTGTGGGATGACAACCATAGACAGGAAGAGACAATTGTTACTGGGCATGGTGACATATAACCTGAAATCTCAGTACTCTGAGGTAGAAGAAGGAATATCAGAAATTCACAGTCAGCGTCAGTTTATAACAAGGCCACTTTGGCTACACTCAACCCTGTCTCAAGAAACAAAACAAACAAACAAACAACAACAACAACAACAACAAAACAACAAAAGACAAACAAACAACCACACCCTCTCCCGTTATTAAAAGGTAAAATTCGTGGTTGATTCCACAGGCATTGACTTCAAAGATCCCTCCTCATCAAAACAATAAACAGCAGGAGTATTCAGGAAGCATTTAGGTCACATTTTACTATTCTATTGCTGTGAAGAGACACAAAACCAAGGCAACTTATAAAATAAAGCATTTGACTGGAGGAACTATTAACTGATACTAGTTTCAGCGGGTGAGTCCATTATCATCAACGCAGGGAGCATGGTGGCAGGCGGGCAGGGAGCACGGTGCTGGGGAGGTAACTGAGAGCTCACATCTGTTCTGTAAATTGGAGGGTGGAGAGAGAGAGAGAGAGAGAGAGAGAGAGAGAGAGAGAGAGAGAGAGAGAGAGAGAGAAGAGAGAATATGAATATGTTGTAGGTTATTGAAACCCCAAAAGCCCACTCCCAGTGACACACCTGCTTCAACAAGGCAACATCTCCTAATCCTTGCTAAACAGTTCAGTTCTGCTCCTTGGTGACTAAGAAGACCCGAAGGAGGGAGGGTACCCCGTGGGAGAGGTCTGGGATGAGTTGGAGGGAAGAAGAGAAGATAGATATGATCCAAATACACACTATACACCTATGAAAGTCACAAAGGATAAATACTACAAATATAGCATTATAAAAATATTATGTTAAAAATCAACACAGAACAATGTTTAAAAAAAAAAAGCTATTTTATTTCCAAGTTTTATTTTTCTCCATGTCTTATAACATATAGAAACTCAGGAGATTGAATCCGTCTCAATAGAGATATAATTTTTGAAAAGAAATATGCAAGTGTGATGTGTGTTGTGTTTGTGGACACACACACACCAAACACAGACACACACAACACAGATATCTTTTTTAAAAATTTAACTTATTATAATTTATTCAGATTACATCTGGATTGATATCCCCTCGCTTTTATCTTCCCATTCCCACCCTCCTCCCCTCTTCCTCCTTCCCGAGACCTCCCACAGAAGGTCGTCCCCCACCATATGACCACAGCCTATCAGGTCTCATCCGGTTAGCCTGCTTCCCCTTCACAGGGCCTCCCCACCAAGGGGAAGTGATAAAATGGGGGGTGGGGGGGTGAGGCGGGGCGGCGCACCAGGGTTCATGTCAGAGGCAGTTTTCAAACAGGGAGGCGGATTGGTTCTTTCATCTCAGCCATTTTAGAATAGGGCTCTAAATATTAGCCATTGTTTCAACCACTACTTTTATTTTTAACCTTTGAATGCTAGATAGACTTTCGTCAGCTTTATGACCCATTAGTATCTTTCTCAGGAGGGCAGGAGCCAACTCTTTGAAATGGAAACATCAAAGAAATAAGAGCTCCGTGCTCCAGTTTCTGTGTAAGGTATGGATGCAGCTTTGGAAGTGTCCTGCTTCAAATTGCAAGGCCGTTTCCCTTCACAGCTGTAAGACACCTCACACCCGCAGCATAAAGTCGATTTGTCAATATGGCGGACGCTCTGACTACCAGCTGGAGGCATGGTGCACGATGGGGCAGCAGAGACACTTTTGGATTTTTTTTTTTTTTATACTTTTGGATTTTGAGGACTAACTGCTTCTTGTCTTGGAAACACGTGGGTAGATGGTGGTTGTAGCTGCTTGGCCATTTGACAAGGTGAGCTTCGGCGCTGACGTCGCAGGCTCTTAGCAGATCACATCCTGGCTTTAGTGCCCATTCAGCAAGACTGTGTTCTGTTTCCTCATGATCTTAATAACTGAGATCCAGATATGCTGTCTCATACTAACAATCCCAGCCTTTGGAAGCAGAGGCAGGGGGGATTGTGGTAAGTTCGAGACCAGCCTGGTCTACATAGCAAATTCCAGGCAAACCCATGCTTCAAATTTGACTATCGCTGCCTCACAGCACCCCTATCCCCAATGAATAAATACATAATAATAAATAAATGCGGAAAGGTTATGTTGAGGTTTGAGATTGTGGCAGTGCAGGACAGAAAGGGTTGTGTGCGCTTGAAGCCGCCTGCGGTAAAGAGACCAGGGAAAAGTCTGTGTTCATTTTAACAAGGCACATGCAATTTCACTTCCGTTGCAAATGTTTCTCGGCTTTGCTGGTTTATTCAGAGCAAACAGCTTATTGGTCTTTTTTTCCATTTAGTGTCTGAAGAATTATGAATTTTTATTATAAAGATGTTTGCTTTCAGATTTCTTGCTGATGTTTTTTTAAGGTTACTGCTATCCAAAATGTTAAACAGGCATATGACTTGGTGTCAGATACATTTATCCCCTTCTTATTTGATTTACTAAAATTTAAATAGAGATCAGCTGGCAAGGATGTGCTTTGAAAAATGAGATACCTGAATTAACACATATTTAAAACATAGTTAAAATTCTAAAGGTGCAATCACTGAATTAGAGCTGACCAAATTATGATGTGATCTAAACAGCTGCTTGACAGCTTATCAAATGGAGAATGCTTCATTGCTGAATGGTAATTAAGGGAGGGACCAAACTGTGATTTAGTAAGCATTTTGAGCTTTAATTCAGAGCGTCTGTGTCTGCCGCTGAAGCTCTTTAGTCAGTTGGTGAGGTGATACAGTTACTTGTTTGTTTAGTTGGGTTTTTTTTTTAAATCACATCATTTGTTACATTCTACAGTTTCCTATTTTTCCTTCTTGCTAGTCACTTTCCTAAATACAAATTATGGGTAAAAGTTAAACCGTGCTTGAACCTTCAGAAATGTCCATATGTCAAAGGTAGCAATAGTTTGGGTAAGCACAGACAGCAGAGCTTATCGGTAGAGTGGAAGTGGAATGGCGGCAGACTCAATGCAAGAACCCTGGAAAGCGTGCGTCTCAAATGACGTCATACCTCCTCTTGGCCATTGCTGTGACATTATGGCTGAGCCATCCCATCTGCCTTAGCCATCAGAAAGCTCTCTGGGTTTAGCCGAGAGTCAGGTGAGTGAGCACAGCTGAGCCCAGAAGAAACACAGGGCTCGGATGAACCTGCATTGGCAGCTTGTGTTCAGAGACCCTAAGTACGTCTGTCATCATTTCAAGACTCTGTTTGGGGGGTGAGGGGGAGTGGCTTCATACGTGACGCCTCTGTGATGCTCCATATCCATCCTCTGCCCCCTGGGAGTGACAGCTCTGCTCCCCCCTCTGTGCAGTATTACCGATGAGGAGCACAGTGGACATGTGATCCTTATTTTATTGATAAAGTGTTGCTATGGTGTGGATAGGGTTTGAATTTGTCCATCAAGATACCACGTCTTTAGCGGCATGGTCGTCAGTGTGGTGATGGAGCAGTGCTTGGAGTCTAAAGCGATCAGGCCTTTTAGAATGTCCTTAGGCCATTCAAGTAGTTTTGTGGGGCCTCATGAATCATTTTTTTTTTGAGAGAAGATTGTTATTAAAGAAGCAAGCCTGGGCCCTCTCCTTCTCTCTGACTTTCTATCTCCTGTTTGTCCCCGTGCTTCCGCCACAGTGATGTCAGCATCACGAAGTCCTCAGCACAGCAGGGCAAAGGTCAGCACCATGCCTTTGGGCCTCCAAAACTATGAGCTACATAAATGTCTTTAAAAAAAGCAGGCTGCCCAGTCTCAAATATTTAGAGTGACAGGAAATTAGCTAATATATATGGTACAGAGTGATGGAAAATTAGCTAATTAATATATGTAGTACAGGGCTCTGAGTTTATGGGTAGAGTAGGTGTGGAATGTTCTCTTTGCCTCGTTGACCAAAGTGTTGAATATATAAATGTATACACACAGACACACACTAACTGTTTATTATGTATGTGTAGACATGTACTACAAAATGTATGCAAGGAGACCAGGATTCAGCTTAGGAATGAAATACTGGTTTTCATTGTTATTTATGGTGTAGTAAGATTGGATCAGAGTTGAGGATTAGTACGTTGTCAGAATATTAAGGTATTAAATCTTCTACAAAGCAAAGCTTAAGACTGGTGTGAAAATCAAGATCCATTCATGTCACCATGTACCTATTGGCTATAAACACTGGCCTGTAAGATTGTTAGTATCACTACACAGGGAAACACAAAGGCCTAGTTCTCTTTTCTTCTATTTAAAAAGTTATTTATTTATGTGTGTGTGTGTGTGTGTGTGTGTGTGTGTGTGTGTGTGTCCTGCGGCATGTGTGGAGGTGTGATGACAGTGTTTAGGGGTTGGTTGTTGCCAGCTTGCTCCATTTTAGACGCTAGATTTTGGTGGGATCCAAACTTGTATGTGCCAGCATCTTTTCACATTTGCTTTGGTCTGGAATGAGCGGACCCTAAAGAGAAGTATTAATATCTGTGAAGTGTTTTCACAAAAGTTATACATTAACAAGCTGGTGAGTGGTTGGTTCCTTTTCCCATGGTAAATCAGCATTTGACTAAATGCCACCATGCCAAATACCCCTGCCACTCACAGCATTCCCACAAAGCTTATTTTAAGTGCTGTGTTCACATTTTGGCTTTGGTTACTGTATAAGACTGTCACAAAAGGATGCAATAAAATCCCTCATAGTTTCTTTGCTGGCGTGGCCTAGAATGGTATTTCTCAACACTAGGATCCCAGGTCCCAATGTCAAAAGTTTGCAATGCATCAATGCTAAGTTAAAAAAAACAAACAACAACACATGTATGCTTCCAGTAATCTGCAGTTTTGTGTCCTTTCTCTCTGGTTTTCCACTGATGTGGGGAATTATCGTAGCTTTTTTACATCTCTGCAGTCAGAAAATATAGAGATGTACTGGCTTGTTTCATAAGAATCTAGGGCCGAACTGTTGCCTTTGCATGGAGCAGTGCTCCAGGCATCCTGGAGAGGCCAGACACCCTGGAGAGGCCAGGCACCCTGGAGAGGCCAGGCACCCTGAAGAAGCCAGGCACCCTGGAGAGGCCGGGCACCCTGGAGAGGCCGGGCACCCTGGAGAGGCCGGGCACCCTGGAGAAGCTGGGCACCCTGGAGAAGCCGGGCACCCTGGAGAAGCCAGGCCAAGTCGCCTCAGGGGGAAGTAGCACATCTGTCCTCTATTCACATTGCTCTTCATCAATGAATGCACCCTTATCACCCAAACCTCCATCATTGTCATTATCGAAGGCTGCCTTTTATTCTAACTGTCTCCGAGTTCATGTGAGCCCTCCTTTGCTCTGTTCTGTAACTCTTGCCATGAGATCCCGAGCTTTACTTTCTTCAAAATTGTAGTGTAGCTTTCTCGTTATGGTAGTGATTCATGCTCTGCTGGGGCGTCTATTCAGGGATATTCCCACTGGACAGGAGTCATCTAATTATTTGGCTCAGTTCGCTGTCGTGAATTATGACCACTCCCACTCAATCCCTGAGAAAGTGACAGACTTCCAAAGCAAGAGACCAAACGGCAAGCCACTTCTCTGGCTTTCCAGGAGAGCAGAGTTTTCGTCTGGTCTAAGCATCTCCAGTGAGGACTCAGAATGCTTCTGGCCCGACAGTTAACATGGACTGCCTCTCGCTGGTGTTAGTTCTTTCTCGCTATAAATCAGCATAGTATTCTAGCACTCTGGTGGGGAGTAGATTCGACTATAATCTCAGTTTGTATTGCATCAATTTATTATGAACTCACGTAAATTGCAAGATATTTTATAAATTGTTTGCTTGAGAATACCGTTTTAACACAGACATTAAAAGAATTCTCTACTTGTTGAGTCTAAATCATGGGAAACCATTAGAATAAACGCCCTTTCTTTAAAATGAGAGAACCAAACCATCCAGTTTTAAGTAGTGTTCTATTATGTTTATTGAAACAATTTTAGGGGCCAATACCATCTGCTTCATCAGTGATTGTCATTTATTTTGGTGAAAGAAGGCTCCCCTCCTCTCCAAAGGATTGTCCATTGCATCTTTGGCCTTGACTGCCGGCCAGGCAGCCTCAGAGAACCGTCTTAGTTGCCGTTGGAGCTTGTCCAGTCCGCCTACTGCGAGGCAGCTGCCTGATTCGTCAGGGTTAGCTTGGACCTCTTGGAGCCCTGAGTTCCTGCTCCTGCCGCTTGGGTCAGGCCCGGAACCTGCGTTCTCGCAGTCCCTGGATCAGGCATGGGCTTTTGCCTGCACCCATCACCGTTAAGATGGAGGTTTAACCAAAGGGATGTAACACTGGGACATCACAGCCTAGGCTTCAGAAGTTTGAGTTTCTACTGTGTTTGGTACCGGCAATCTTATTAAAAAGAACTAACTGTAACACAATGGAAAAACTCTTTACCACATCCCTAGTGAGACTGAGAGCCACTCCCGAGGGAAGAAGAACCCAGGACTCTGCATTCCATCCCTTTTTGCCCAGAATCGGACAGCACTGCTTGGACCTTCCTGCAGGAGAAGCATGCACTTCTGGCTGGAGATGTTTGGGCTTCCTGGGCGACCTAGAACCACAGCCTGTTTCTGAGTTAGTACCTCTATGAAGATCTCAGGACTCCTGGCCATAAGATACAATAAGCCTGAGACGGCCGTGAACTCAAGACATATATACACACCTATGTCTGCATGGAATATTTCTGAAAAACTCCAATGCAAACTGGTCTCAATGTATTTCAGGCTAACCTCAACTCATATGCAGTCAAGAACGACCTCCAACTTCTAATCCTCCTTTCTTCACCTCCTAAGTGATGGTGGTATAGAAAGAGACACACTTAGAAGCTGTGGACTAGGGAGGCCTAGCCTGAGTTCCACGTCAGCAGATGCCATAGTGTTTTGCCCGTATGTATCTCCGTCTCTATACACCACATTCATCCCTGGTGCCTGGGGAGGCCAAAAGGGATCGCGAGATTTCCCGAGCTGGAGTTACAGTTGGTGGTGAGCTTCCATGTAGGTGCTGAGAATGGAATTCCGATCCTCTGGAAAAGTACTGTGGTGCTTTGAATGAGAGTGGCCTCAGAGACTTGTATGCTTGAATGTTTGGTCCCCAGTTGGTGAAACTGTTTGGGAAGGATGAGGTGTGGCCTTGTTGGAGGAGGTGTGCCACGGGGGTTGGGCTAGGAGAGTTCAAAAGCCCAAGTCATTTCCAGTAAGTTCTCTGCCTCCTGCTTGTGGAAGAGATTTGAGTTCTCAGCTGCTGCCCCATGGCCATGCCTGGAGCCGTGCTCCCCATCGCGATGGTCGTAAACTCACGCTGAAGTAAGCCTCCACATTAAACACTTTCTTTCAGAAAGAATTTAATAATGCTCGCGATTTTATATGCCTTTAAATACCTCTTTCTGTGATACTTTTTAATCTAAACTCTGAGAGTTGTTTACTCCTTAAAACAATAAAAGCCTTTTTTCATCAGTAAGTAGCAAAACTTGCTACTGATATTTGCTTTTCTTGTATCTTGATAATTTTGATTTAATGAATGCTTTCAGATTATCTCCTTTAGTCAAAAATAAACATGAGGGCTTTCTTGCATTATGGCAAAAATATCCTATCCCTGACCTCTGTGAATTCTCTTGGTATCATTTTGGAATCCAAGGCAGGAAGGGAAGCTGACCAGGAGCCTCAAGAGCCACAAGAGAGTACAGACTTTAATTCCAACCCAGGAATATTGACTTTGAGCTGAGGAGCCTTAAGATACCTACGGGAATAAATCCTGTGGCTTAACCCTGTAAATATATGATTATTTATCATGGCAGCCATAGGTAGCTGATGTAGTAGGGAAGGTATTTAGTAGCAGTGGGTGACAGTAGCACAGAAATATGATTTGGACCCCAGCACACTTTCCTACCATTAGTCTTTGCCATTTTCTAGAGCAGTGGTTCTCAACTTTCCTAATGCAGGGGCCTTTTGATGCAGTTCCTCATGTGGCAAGCCCCCCAACCATGGAATTGCTTTCTTTGCCACTTCATAACTGTAATTTTGCTGCTGTTATGAATTACAATATAAATAACTGATATGTGACCCCCCCAAAAGGGGTCAGTCATGACCCTTAAACCTAGAAACACTGTTCTAGAGCAATACACTTAAGATCTAATGCCCTTGCTTACAACAATGCAGCTAAGAAAACTGTGTGATTATGAAAAATTAACTATCAAAAAATTCTTAAAGAACTTCTAGAATTGTCTTCAGCAGTTCATGATTATTTTATTGCAACTGACAATGCTTAAAAACAGATAGAATTGAAACTGTGGTTCACATGCACAGAACTTGAAACTTTGCTCTCTCAGGTGCCTCAAAATCAGTGCCAGAGAGAAAAGCCACAGACCAGTGCATAAAAATGTATGAGGCTAACGGCTAGAGAGCAGGGTATACGCTCTTTGCTCGGCATCTTATCTGTTTGTGCTCCACCTCTCCCTCCCCCTCCCCCCAGCCTTCCCCCTCCCCCTGCCCTCCCCACCTCCAGTTGTATGTGTGTATACTTTTTAAATGAACTTCTGATGTTCAACTGAATCAGAATACTCCTGGCTGAGTTATAGGCTTCATGGGTGTTAATTAAAACAAAGCATGCTGTTAAAAAGGCAAAGCCATCGGATCAGAATCTTGCATTGAGAATGACTAAAATGTTATCTTTTCTCTTTAGAACTAGAAGATCAAAGGAAACCTGAGACCCAGTGGCAAGGCAAGGCAAGGCAAGGCAAGGCAAAGCAAAGCAAAGCAAAGCAAAGCAAAAAAAAAAAAAAAAAAAAAAAAAGTTCAAGTTCTGGTGACCCTTACTCTTCAAAGAGGGATCTGGTTTACATGATCTGCAGAGAGTGTGAAGGGGACGCATGGGACAGGTGTCACTTTGTCACTTTGACCATTGTGTTCACTTCTGTCAGCGTATGAGTCTCTCAGAGATTCTGTGTGACTTTTCTGAAACCACACTGCACCTAAATTTGAACTATAGGTCAGTAATCTAAGTCAGTGAATAATATAGGCAGAGATAACCAGCAGAGGTCCTCTCTGCTTCCTCCTGTGTGTTATAAAGCTTCACTTAAGGACACAGAATGCACCCGGATGTGGAGCCGTTATAAATTTGTGTTTCTGGAAGATTTAGCACCATAAATGTCAAGTCTTTTTTTAAAAGAAAAGCACTCAATGAAATTACAAGAAATTCTGTGGGGTTAGAACATATCGAAACAAGCGCTAAAGGTCATTTGTAATAGAAAACGCCTGCAAATGGTAAGGAAAATCCAGGAAGGTGAACAATAATGGTGATTAAGTGGCCTTATTAGATGTCAAATGTACCACAATGCTAGAATTCATTTAAGTATGTGTAGGTAATAGATGAATGGAAAAAAACCATAAGATTGTACAGTACTATGCCTGCATGAATGGAGAACAAATGCTTTATTATACTGACATATGCAAGAAAACCACTTAGGCAATGCCACCAAAACATTAGCTAGAGACCAAAAACAGAAATGTGAAAAAAGAAAAAAAAGATCCTACGAAGAAGTACCCAAATACGTGAAATAATGAGAGACTAGCCTAGAGTTTTGGTTGTTCTAAAATTTAAATTTATGTCATATCGTCTGATAAACAAAGTTACAGGCAACAGATAGAATGCTTGGGATGATTCTGAGAAAAGACAAAACTCCGTCAACTTTGCACAGTGTCTACAAATGACCAAAAATGAAGGCCATATGTTGTCCCAAACATTGTCAAATCGTAAAGTGTGTAAGGCTGGTCTCTGTGCAGCTGGGGGCAGTCCGTCAGAGAGGGAGACACTGACGAGGGAGGAAAGGAGAGTGTTCACAAGCTCAGCAGCCTAGAAAAGGGCACGAACGATGGGTTTCCAGAGGACGAGAGACGGGTTTTCTGGGACATGCAGACTGTCCCTTGTTCGATTGTTCTGTAGGAAAGTGGGAGCGATGAGCTGGTGGCAGCGTACGTCTGTGGAGTTTGTGCTTGAAGAAGGAACTCTGTGGCTTGAGAGTTTGCAAGGTTGTAGACACAAAGCTGTCAGCTAGGACGAGGAGGAGGGAGGAAAGCTCAGTTGTATCTGGGAGAAGGGAGGTG
The DNA here is from genome assembly GCF_964271855.1 of Acomys minous. Taxonomy (NCBI): domain Eukaryota; kingdom Metazoa; phylum Chordata; class Mammalia; order Rodentia; family Muridae; genus Acomys; species Acomys minous. Next base: position 87,049,793 of record NC_140497.1, read on the forward strand.
CAGAGGTAGTGAGGACTTCCTGGGTAGCATAAACAGCTTAAATTTAGGGAGACATGAGGATTTCAGATCAACACTGCTAGGTAAAAACAGAATTTACAGATGTAGTTTTCTTCCCCAGCCCATTTCAGACACGTTTCCAGATGATTTCTATCAATTTTTAATACTTTTAATAGCCTATCTATAGATCATATTGTTACCTTTTGACTCTGAGGTAAATGAAATCACTTTGTTTATGTTTTGTATCTTATTTTTGATATGAATATGTTTTTGAGACCCTCCCATGTACTCATTCATAGCTACAGTTGACGTATATCTTTGTTGTATAGTATTATATTTTAGAGTATATTATAACTTATCAATTCCTCTATAAATGGTTTTTGAACGATCATATTTTGGTGCAGTGGCAATGTTTCTATTCATGCTCAGGGACAGTTGTTCTTCACACACACACACACACACACACACATCCAGTTTAACTAAGCACTATCAAACTCTTTCTGAAGCACTTGTACCAATTTATTTGCCAATATGCAGAATAAGAGATTCCATTGATGTCCCATCTTCAGAAAAACAACCAAATGAACCATAGTTTACGATTTTAACCAATCATCTATCAGTTGAATGTAATTATGGGTTTATTACCCGATTATCAAGGATTAAAAGGTCAGTTGTGTAGAGTAATGGGCAAAAGATCCCACCAGATGCTTCTGAAAAAGAAATCCAGGTGTGTTCTTGCGGTGTGTTCAGCCTGGGACTTCCCTGCTTTGCATCCTTTGTAGACTCCTTGCTCACGGCCAGGACGCCTCTTCTCCCTCCGTGTGGCTGCTCTTTCCTGTCCTCACTTTTTCAGCTTTCCCTAGAAGGCCGTTCATAGCCATCTTTCTTAAATTCTTTTCTCCCTGTTTTCATTATTGAGGTAACTATCGGTTTGCTTGGTGACATCATACTTTCCACACTTACCTCTTTGTTGACTCTCTTTCTCTCTTTCGTTAAAAGGCTAATCACAATAAAGGCAGGACTATGTCTGTCTAGTGTGTGGTCATAGCTCACTTTTGTTGACACATAGTGGATGCCCAAGAACAGCTCAGATTGGAGGGGTTCTGTCCCTGACTGTTGGGTAGAAAGACTAAGGGTGGGGGAGCAGCACACCCCTGCTGGGAAGCAGCATTGTGAAATGTCTGAAGCCAGACAAGAGAGAATTGTTAAGAATTGCAAGAAAGGAGTACAATGTTTTTTCTTAGATCAAGACAGTATATTGCTATTGGTGACAACTATTTAAATACACACATTCTTTTTTTTTTTTTTTTTTTTTTTGAGACAGGGTTTCTCTTGTAGTCCTGGACTCACTTTGTAGACCAGGCTGGCCTCAAAGTCACAGAGATTCGCCTGCCTCTGCCTCCAAGTGCTGGGACTAAAGGTGTGTGCCACCATGCCAGGCTCACACATGTTCTCTTTATGTTGAAACATCAGGGAAAATAGCATCTAAAATAGCACGCCCAGAGTTTTAAGGCAGGCTGGTATTAGGAAATCAAGGCAGGCAGCTCTGCTGTGGTTTTCCTAACCAGAGTTGAGGATGTTCACTTAAAGGAAGACCAAAGGCGTGTGGGTTGTGAGCAAGGACTTTTCTTCCCTGGTGTCAGTCGGAGTGCTAAGTTGGGTGTTAGGATCCCCGCTCATGACTGAGGTGCAGGGTTGACTGTGTGCACTGCAACGATGATTGCTCAGGCCTCTTCTCCTTGTCATTTAGGAGACACTGCACATAACAAAACCAGCAGTTAGGTGTGCTTTGACTGCGGAACAATGCTGAGGACAATGCTTGGATGATTCTGTTTGATGGGAGAAGTCATAATAACGCAGATACAACTATATTTACCGTTATGATAATAATGTAATGTTTCTCGTTAGTGAGAGAAGGAAAAATGATTCTCAGTATTTACGAGCCTATGATGTTGGCACCAATGTCCTCTCATTTCACAGATCAGAGACTCTGAATTTCTCTAATTTTGTATCACCAGAAAAATATTCTTTCTATGCTTTTAAGAGCCTATTATTATTTGCTATCTTCTACTTCTTTTTCATATTCTATTTTCCCTTGTTTCCTGTTACTTTTCTTTTCTTTTTGGATACAAAGTCTCACGTATTTTAGGCTGGCCTCACACTTGATGTACAACAGAGGACGTCCTGAGCTCTGCTTTCACCTCCCAGTGCGGGGATTGCAGGCGTGCACTCATATGCCCAGTTTATTCAGTGCTAGGGATGAAACCCAGTACTTCATGCATGGCACGAGAACACACCAGCAAACAAGATCCATTCCCAAATCACAACCCCTCAGACTTTCTTTCCCATGTCACTTTTCCTAAAAAAAAAATTTTTTTTGAACTTCAAGGAAAAAAAATTAAAATTTCCTCTATGATGAAGATACACAAAATGTCATAAACTAAAACTTGGGAACAGACCACACCTAACAAGCCCAATGGTCTGACACAGTCTTCTCCAAAGCGGTTCACGTTTCAGTTGTATTTATTTTCAAATGCTTCGTGATTTGTGCCGTTTGACAGCCATGGTTCTGTTCACAAAGGTAAGACACAAAGCAGCATCAAGAAGACAGAATAAGGACTCTGCCCCAGAGCGGTGGTTTTAGAAGTGGCGGCAAAAATACCCGAGCTCTTCTATAAGTTACTATGCAACTAGTTAAATGCGATTCATTATTCAATGTTTATTTAGTGTCTACCAAGTGCCTAGAACTGTTGGAGATATAATAATGAAATAAAACATGGTTTCTACTTTCATGGACTTGCAGAAGAGCTAGTTAAACAAACCCGAATATTCATATGTACACTCGTATACTGTAGGACAGTGTCACAGAACGCAGGAACTAGCACGTGCCATGGAGAAAAAAATATGTGCTCATCGCATCAAATATTAAAGTGTCTAATTGTTTCCATTATATATATATATGTAATATTTCATAACTGCTCTTCAATCTGCACACACAATTTAGCAAATACAAGGAAGGGTTACTAAGAAAAGTATGGCAGGGCTTATAGAAAGCTTGAAAATAAGTCGAACTGATGGCTAAGGCAAAATAAAGTCTGAGCCAAGTTGGTAAAAGATGTTTGAGGGGTGGAGTGTTCTCCAGGCAGCTATGAGTGAGTATATCCTGCTCACAGAGGACCTGAGTTCGGTTCTCAGCAGCTACATCGCGGGATGTGGCCCCTCCGGTTCTGGCCTTAGTGAGCACTTGTGCTCACGTGCACATCTCTCAGATACACACCCATAATTAAAACTAAAATAAATCTTAGTAAGAAGATGCTTGCTGGAATGAAGCCAACCATCACCTTAGTAAATATTGGAGGTAGAGGCTTGTTAAAAATGGAAAAGCAAACAGGGCTTCTTCTCAGTAAATGAAAACAAAATCTATGGTTTTGGGGAATGAACCCAGGATTTTACACAAACGAGGCACTCTCCCATTGATCTGTACCCCGTCCCTCAATGTTTTTTTTTTTTTTTTAGCTGATAATGATGTCTTCTTGAATTACATTAATAAGAAAGACATACATAAAAATGACAAGTTTCAAAATGAAGAGAGTTTCCTTTTCCCATGTGCCATTTTATGCAGAAAGTTACCACATCCCAGTAGAGCTTTCTTTCAGAAGACTGCCTGGCTTCTTCGAGTTCTCAATGGATTCTTTTTATAGCTATTTGAAGAGCTCGACCACATAAGCCCTCTCATTGGTTCAGGGGTCAGAATAGCAGAGATTTAAAAAAAATCCTCTATTTTTTTCCTTTCCTCTGTTCCTATGAGCGAAATACAGCCTCCTTTATACGTCATATCACATCTCATTCTTTGTGCAATCAGTTTCATTTTCTAGAGCCATTCTCTCTGAACAAACGGAATGAACTAAAGCCTTCCTGATTCTGAGCCACGCAAAGGGTAGCGTTCCCCCTTGTTTCTCCTCTGTCAGTACTGACACCTGAATTTGAACGATGTGCCCACTCACACACAGGTGTCCTTAGAACTGCTGCTTGAATTACCATCCTGTATGACCCCAGGACTCAGTAATTCAGGGTTGCTATGTCTGCTAGTGCCTTCCTCAACTGTGGCATCAGCATGTGCATACACGCAGAGTATACATGCTATTTGTCTTCACCTGTGGTTTTGATGTAATAGCTAATAACCACACATGCTCATTCACATTGATTAAAATGAAATAAGAATAGAAATTCAGTTTCTCAGTCACGCACATCAGTGGCGTGATTCCTTCCCAACACTCCTTCTCTTAAGTTGCCAGCCAGAGCGAGTCCACCCTCCCTTAACTTGTTTCTGTCAGGCATTCATTTCATCGCAGTAAGGAGACAAGTAGCTAATACAGAAGATCGATGCGGATGATCGAGGATATTGCTGTGAGGAAAATGTGACTGTTTATACCTCCAGAATTGTTTAGGAGGAGGCACGTGGCCAACTTTAAGGCCTAGAGTTGGAGAAGCCCTAGAAAAGTGGAGAATGTGGACTCAGCTCTGAGGCCTCTGAGGGGAGCCAGGGCTCTTTGGAGATAAGGATTGAAGGCATTGATGCAGTGTTCTCGTAAGGATCTGCACACCCTCATGTCCAGGCCCTGACATTTTAAGTGAAGCTGAATTCAAAAGGAATGGACCAATATGTTTCATGACAAAGGGTAAAGAGTGGAGTGGAAAAGTGTGAGGATGTACAGTTTGGCGGAGAAGGGAGTATGAACGAGTTTAAAGCTGCATACAGAGTAGCTGTAGACAAACCTTGATGTAATAAATTGTGCTGTTAAATAAAGCAGCACAATTAACGAGAGACTTGCCATTCTTCGTAACGACAATAGAAAAGGTGCTTTGGCAGAGAGAGATCTGTTCAGCAAGCGCTCTAGGATGTGAATAGAAAAACCTCTTTGAGAAACAGCTGTTTCAAAGGAGTATTCCTAAAATGATAGTGTACTGTGTTCAAGCAGGGGCACATAAGGACATTTTTTCCAGATTCCAATAGGTGATACAAGGCTGTCATGATTGTGGCTGAAGGAGGCAGGCCACACGGCGAGCTTGCAGCTGCCATGATTGTGGTTGAAGGGGGCAGGCCACACGGTGAGCTTGCAGCAGAATTTGACGTTTTTCATCTGATGTCGGTATCCAAACATGCAAAACGAAAGAATTATGGGGTTGATAGAGACTTGCACCACAGTTCTAAAAAGCTGCTGAGGTCCAGAAATGTGTAGAACGATTACATTCTTTGTGTGGACCTCCTGAGGGAACTGTGCGCTGGAAGCGATTGCATGCTGGGTTGGCAAAAGCAAGCAAGCAAGCCCACTTGTTTTTGCATGGCTGACGAATGGTTTGGGCAAAGCCCCACGCATCTTGCGCCAGGACTGCTTATTGTTGCTGTGCTGTCTTTCCATGCTTGTCTCATGCATCTGGCATGGCAGAGACCTCACTGCCTATAGCATAATGTTATTCCTCCACAGGTGCTACTACTCTCTGGTGGACAGATTTCCTACAGATGATTTTATAATTCATGACAATGGCTTCTAATTGATTCAAATAACTTTAAACCTCCCTGCAATATAGCAAAGACTGTTAGGAGCTCTGTGAGCCTCCATGTGAATTACACCAAGAAGGAAAACAAGGTTGAAAGAAATGAATAATCAAGGAAATACATTCGTTCTAGGTTTAGTCCAAGCAGAAGGCCCAGGTGTACACTACGATAAGAAAGACCATATGAATATAGAAAAAAATAAATGGTTATCTATACAAGAAGACACCCGTTTCTTAGAAAAACCATGACATAAAAAACTCTTGTTTTGAACATGTACATTTGAAATAAGAAAAAGATAAAACTTCTGCTCTGAACTCATCATGAACATATAGATAAAGCCACTGCTTTAAACTTATCAAACAAAACGATTTAATTAGATATAGTTCTAATGAAAGAACCTATAATCCATAGTCCTACTGTAATCCCCCTTTTATGTAACAATTGTATCTATTTTTGAATGAGGTAATTTTTTTCATAGATGTCATAAAAACCAAAGACAGAACTAAATGTTTGTTGAAGCCATCTGCTTCACCCAAAAATGTGTCTGTCTTCTGCCTGCCTGTTTATATGTCTGATTCTGTATGTATATATGCATGTATGTATGTATGTACATATGTGTATGTGTATGTATGTATGAACTCGTATAGCCTGCTGGAACTTGTTTGGTGAAGCCCCCTGCTTCATCCAAAATGTGTGTGTCTGTCTGATTGTCTAGATATGTTTTTATGAATGATCTGTGGGAGCCCCCTATGTTTGTATGAGTGTATAATTTTAAAAGTTTTTCTTCTCGCTGCAACCAGTAGCTCAAAGTAGCAAGACTATCAGCCTGAAAGTTTAAGAGTTAAAGTATAGTTTATCGCTTCAACCAGCAGTCCCAAACAGCAAGTCACCAGCCTGAAAGATTAAGAATTAAAGTACAGTAGCCAGAGCCATCAGCGCAACAGTTAAGAAAGTTCAGAGTTTCTCACTGTGACCAGCGGCCCCCAAGGCCCCAAACAGAAAGCCTACCAGCCCGAAAGCTTGAGAGTTAAAGCACGGAGAGAAACCCTAGAAGCAGCCAGCTCCCAGCCCCATAAGCCAAGAGCGAAAGCCTTTGGCTCCCCCTTTCTGCTGTCCTACCTCAGCCTCTGTGGACCCCGTGATGTAAGAGCTCACTCTTTACAGCTGTGCGTGTGACACGAAGGAGGTGTTGGGAACGTGAGCTGTCGGCTGAGGAAGCTGTGGGTTCGGAGTCAAGTTGCCCCAAGGGTGAGCCCACAGCTCACCAAGGTGGTGAGCCTGAGGGGAGGAAGGGACTTTCTTCATTTGATCTTTCTTAATTCAAAGTTCAGTTGGGGACCCAGGTGATGTCACCGCAGGCCCTGGATATTGAACATGGAGCTTCAGAGCTCGCTGTTTATCCTCGGGGGAGGGTTTGACCCTGCTGGGGTGCAGTATTTTCTAGCCATGTCCAAATCATTCCGTTTTGGAATAAGATTGCTTTCTTTGTACTATTGCCTATTGGAAGTATGAAACTTGCCTTTTAATTTTTACAGGGGCTCATAGTGAAGATATTCCCTGAGTCTCAGGATCAATATGAAACTGTAAGACTACGGCAACCTTGGAGGACAGGCCGAGCGTGGGCTGTAAGGCATGCCCACAGGCCTCCAGAAAACAGGAGAAGGATGCTCGTTGGAATGTGAGGTGTCCGCTGTGGGCTGAGCAGCTGGTCCTCAGTTGGTGTCACTAGTTTGAGAGGTTGTGGAGCCTGTTGGCCATGGGGTTTAGGTGTCAAGCCCAGCACTGTAGGGACAGGTTAGAGGGTTATTGCTTTATTCTTGTTTTTGGTCAATCTGTATGCTTCCTGACATCATGACACACCCAGATCCCTAATCCCTCTTCTGTCATAGCCACAAGCTCTTCTGCTTCCACGCCTTCCTTGCCATGAGACCGTATCATCTCAAACGACGATGCAAAGGATTCCTTTCTTTCTTGAGTTGCTTCTTTCCAGGTGTTTTTATCACAGCAATGAGAAAAGTAACTGGTACAGTTGCTCTCATGTGCCTCAGACTCAGGCACATACACAAAGGGCAAATACAGCCCTATGCTCTTCTATATCTTCAATACTAATTTGAATTTTCGGCAACTAATAAAATACAATGAGTCCAACTATTAATAGAATGCATACTTTAACAAACTAGGAAAATATAATGAGTATAATGAATATTGGGTAGAATGGGATAATAATAAAAAAACCTGCCAGATTTAGAAGTGTATCGCCTCTTCATGCTCCTTACAGATTTTACCACAGCTTATGAAGATAATAATTTCATCTCATGTTATCTAATACAGCTTCCCAGGGTAAGTGTCTATTTATTCAAATTAAGATAAATAGGTAGCTTGTGATAACATAGAAACATGACTTTTTATAATTTAAAAAGTCCCCTTCCTTTGTATCTGTTACTCGTTAGTCTTTGCACAAACTGTATGAGGAATGACTATTTTCCTTGCCATGTAGGTTCATAAGCTGAGGCTTATCATAATTGAGCAATTTACAAAGTACACATATAGCTGAGACAAGCCAGGGCTAAGAACAAAGCTTGGAGCTAAAAGCATGAATGAATCTGGTTAATGTGTAACTACATCTGTACTTTAAAAAAAATATTTATTTATTATTACGTATACAGTGTTCTGCCTGCACATATACCCGGGCACCAGAAGAAGGCACTAGATCACATTATAGATGGTTGCGAGCCACCATGTGGTGGCTGGGAATTGAACTCAGGACCTCCGGAAGAGCAGTCAGTGTTCTTAACCTCTGAGCCACCTCTCCAGCCCCTACACCTGTACTTTCTGTATGCAAAGAATTTGTGGTTCTGCACTAAAGCTGACTTTCTGTGGAAAACTAAGGAATTTTCTAATATGGAAATAATGATGTCTATCCTTATTATTCCTGGAAATGCTCTTCAAAGCATTAGTAATGATTGAAGGATTAAAAAGAATTCTGTGTCAGTTGTTTGGGGGAAGGGTAAAATCCATTCCTGTCCTAAAGCTTTCACACTCTATGCTTTTATAGTAAGTACTTGAGAACTGTCCTTTATAAGAACCTGTTTAGCTTGACCAGTCACAGAAATATCTTTGTGTGTGAATATTAAACAGAATGCTCTGTAGGAAGTCCCGCCTCAGTGCTACTGCTTTAAAACTAGAAGGCGGTACACACATACGGTCAGACTCCTCCCATAAGGAAGCTAGGGGTTTGGAGTTTGTGGGAAACAGACAGCTGATTTGTTCTTGGACTTTGACAGACCCAGTTCCTAGGAAGTTCTTTTTTTTTTTTTTTTTTAAAGATTTATCGATTAATTATTATGTATACAGTGTTTCACCTGCATGTCAGAAGAGGGCACCAGATCTCATTATAGATGGTTGTGAGGCACCATGTGGTTGCTGGGAATTGAACTCATGACCTTTGGAAGAGCAGCCAGTGCTCTTAACCTCTGAGCCACCTCTCCAGCCCCCGGAAATTCTTTTTATGGATGTATCGGCAGGTATTCATCACCAAAGTGTGTCTGCCCTACATCTCAGTCTGGATTAGTAGCTTCTTAGACTCTTCTAACTTGGAGTGAAGCAATTGTGGTCCAGGTTGCGTGATGGGAAAGTCTTGTAGTGATGTGTATACTACATAGGATCCTGAGACAGAAATACAGCAGCAATGATAAGAAAGTCAAAGCTGTAAAAACATTCCCAGTTTCACACTGCTAATGTAGAATAGCCATGCTGCTTTAAAGAAAATAAGAAACTAGTTTATTTTACGTCAACTATGAGTTACCAGGGCTTGGGAATGTAATGACGTGTTCTGCAGTAGAAGAAATGACATGAACTTTTATAGGCAAAGAGCAAAGAGAGCCATAAATCAAAATTATGACAAATACATTGGTGGGTACATTGGCAGGCTGGCTGGAGAGAAGTGACAAATTGTTCTTACCAGCTTCACATCTTATTACTTTATGGGGTGGTAAAGGCTAAACGTTTTTTTAAGATTAATACATTCTGAGGGTATTGTGAAATAATTAGTAATATGGGACCAAGCATGCTGGTGCCCACATGGCAATCCTAGCATTTGAGAGGCCAAAGCAGTAGGATCATGAGTTTAAAAGTAGTCTTGGAAAGACACCCCCTCCTCAAAAAAACCCCCAACCAACCAACCAAATAAAAAACTAAAAAAAAAGAAAAAAAGAAAAAAAAAACAGTAGCCAAAAAATATCCCATAACCTCCCCCCGCCAAAAAAAAACTGTTTTAAAAACAAGCAAGAAGCAAAACAGAAAGTTAGACTGCATTCAGAGGTTGAGAGTGAGTGGCTGTTTTCACAAGGACCTGTCATAGCTCAGGAAGGTTTTGGTTCTTAAGCCACACGTTCCATATTTGCATCACTCACAATGTTTTAGTCAGCTGAAGCGAGTTTGTTCATTTCTCCAGAATAAAAGGAGACCACCAATCACTTAAGAAAATCCTTCCAATTAAGAAGTGTCAACGACTTGAATTTAGATTTTTATTTTGATCTGTTCCTTACATATTAAATTAAAAGAACATGCAATCGCTGCATTTTGGTGGCTGGGAGAGCACCCTGAGCCAACCTAAATGATGAACCATAAGACCATTCGGTTTTTATGATTATCTATCTCTACACTTCGTTGTAGTGAGGTACATGGCAATGGCCGAGCACATTCAGGCTGTGGACAGGACCAAGAAATAGTCCCTGGGAAGTTTCAATTTAAATATGTAGATTGACAAAAATAGCCCCAAATTGGAATAAAGTGACTTAGAATTTAATACCAGTAAGGATACCCAGGAGACCAACTATTTCACAGATGTAATTTTTGGCAAAATAATTTATATGCTTAATATAGTTCTAATACTAATCTAGACTAACTTTTCTTTTGAAGTCATGTAGCATTTCTAAAATTGACTGGCAGAATAAATGGACAAGAATGTTCCAGGATATTTTGAGAAAGAATTTTGCATGGGAACTTTAATTACCAAACATTAAAACATATACATTTATAATAACCTACCATAGTACTGAGAAGAAAACAAATCCTATAGAGAGAGCAGAGAGGCAAGACACATGCTGAAACACATTGAAGTTTGTTTCAAGAAAAGGTGATATTTCAAATTAATAGTAAATGGCCTGATAACTTAATGAATGAGGCAAAGGGTACAATGGAATCTTATTTGTATCTTCCAAGATGGAAGATGTAGCTGTTTTCCATGATTAGGAAGTTTCCATCCTTCCTTCCTCCAGAGTCACTGGTAACTATCATTCTATTTTCCAATTCTATGAGTTTAGGTGTTTTAGATTCCTCATGTAAATGGAATTAATTGTGTGGTGTTTGCCACTCTCAATGGGTTTGCTTTGCTTAGCATAACATCTTAAACACACTTCACGTCATTACACATTGAAGAATTTTCTTAATTTTCAAGGAAGACTATTTCATTGCGTGTATATGCCACCCATATATATATATATATGTATATATATATACATATATATATATATAAAACTTTTTATTGGTTCTTTATGAATTTCACATCATGCATCCCAATCCTCCTCACCTCCTCTTCCCCTCACACCCACCCATCACCTTTGCGGCCTCCCCACCAACGGAAAATAAAAATCTCATTACGGAAGCTGTAGTGTGTAGCAATGTGTTCTACATTATATCCTTTTATCCACAGTTCTCCGCTTGCAAATGTTCATTGCAATGACTTGTTGGTCTTGTACATGGCCTCTGGCTTCTCCTACTCTGTAGATGCTGGACCCTCACTGGGACTCCTCCCTGATATCCTGTTGTTGCCCTGTGTCATGGACATCCTGTAGTTCTGAATCTGTAGGACTGGCCTCTTTATGCACTCCAGCAGTTCATTGATTGGGGTAGATGCTGGGGCGAGTCAATTTAAAGCCCTGGATTTGGGCCTGAGAGGTATCAGAGGTGGTCAACCCATTGTTCTACTGTTCTCATGCCCTCAGGGACAGCTCACCACCAACCCCTGCTACCAGGGTCAGCTCTTCCCTGCTGCCAAGGCAAAGCGCAGGGTCTGCTCTCGTGAGCGTTGCAGTTGGCGTGGGACATGGCCAGTTTTTCCACTCTCATGACCCTGGGCCAGCTCTACTGCCTGCCATAGATGGTGAGGGACAAGGGAGGGGAGAAAGGGTCTTTCTTTAGTTTGGACCACTACCTTACCAGACAAGAGGCAGGGCTAGCTCTCCCACACTCATGCCCTCAGGCCGGCTTACCTGCAATCCTTACATCCAGGGCCAGCTTTACTGTGCTGCCCAGGTGAGGTGTATTGCACGCTCTCTTGACTGCTGCAACAGGTGAGGGGCAGGGACAGCTCTCCTGCTCTGATGACCTGGGGCCAGCTCTTTTGCCTGCTGTAGGAGGCAAGAGGTGAGGGAAGGGAAAGATGCTATCTTGTTTTAAACCACTAGTCTTATGTCAGACATAAAGGCTGTTTCTACATCTTGGATACTGTGACAACTGGCATGCTATTATGTCTTTGAGATCCTGATCTGATTTCAGTTGTTTGAGGGAATAACTAAGGAGTGGAATTGCTAGATGTATCATAAAGTAATTGCATGCAATGGTTACAGTTTCTCCACACCCTTGCTAACACTGCTTCCATAGGTTGCTGTATTGGTTCTGGTTCCTTAACAATTAAACTTTGTTATGAATTTATTAAACAAAGATATCTTCCTTACAACCTGACTATCCTAAACAGGAGGGAAAAGAGATAAAAGAGAATAAGAATGGAACCTTCTGGGTATCAGTTCCGTGGGGTGAATCCCTTGGCGTAATTCAACGGTAATCTCGCAGAACCTCTGCCTGACAGAGAAAATAGCACTGCTTGTGGCTCAAATTTACAGCCTTATTCCTTGCTCAGCTCCCTCAGCTCCTCTCCAACCACAGTCTTCCCCCCCTCTGCTCTCCTCCCCCAGCCCCTATGCTGTTGGGCTGGAACCACTGGTCTCTCCTCTGGTTAGCTCTTCCCATAGGTACAATAGCCTTGCTTGAGTACCTGCCCCCCTCCCCTTTGTCCTTAATCCCAGGTCCAAAATGGCTCCTCTCAGTCTCATCACAGATGTTTATCTCAGTGGGGTATCACTGAGGTCTCAACAGGGTCAAGCCACCAAAGACTGCTGTAACCTTGGGCCCAGTCTAAGGCAAGATCACATTCCCTCCACGTTGCTGGCCTTCTTCAGTGTAACAGAGGCAACCATACCTTTTTATATATGTACTGGGACAGATACTTTCCTCTACCATGGCATGCTTTCCATCTTGGAGATTATCTAATATTAACAAATAGTAAATAAATTAAAAAAAATACAATCTCTATTAAATTCCTTAACCTCAAAGAGCCGTATCTTATATATCTATACATTAGGACTAGTCACAGTATTGCTGTGATAGCTAATATCTCTTAATAAATTAAAGTAGGGATTCTTTGTTTATTCTCTCTTAGATATCTGAGATGGACTAGCAGAAGTGGCTTCCTTATTAGTCACTCATATGATGGGACTACTGGGAGCTTTTAATCCTCCAATGTAAAGGGAAATAATTAAGTAGAATATTTAGCACCAGTAAATAAATTCTTTACATAATAGTATATACATTGTTTTTCTCTGGTTTCTTGGCGTAGATGAGCACTTCATTCAGATGTCTAGGGGAGGAAAGACTTCTATATTGCTGACAAGTTGGGTCTACCACACATCTAATAGTATAGTCACTCACACCATGTGTGCTAAGAAGACCATTGTTTGCTTTTCTAGATTCATGGTCTGCTTGAAAACGAAACACTGTTTTGATATGCATCGATCACATGCAATTACCGCACAATCCAAGTTGATAGACACTTGTTAATATTTTAACACTGCGCAGATTCATTTTATTTATTCTTCAGGAAGACCTTTTTTTTTCTTCAAGGATCAAGTTTATACAGCAACAGAAAAACAAAAGTTTTACAGCACAAAGAGGAACAGTGTCCCTTTCTGATTTTTGTGTTTCCCTTCAGTGAGTTTTATGCTTGGGACCTCGCTGTTTGGAACCAGGAGATGGCACTGTAGAGCTGAAGACATGCTGGCATTCTGATTGGTTCTTTGGGTGTGAGAAAATTCTCTCCATCACTTAAGAGCGGCATTTAGCTCACACACTTGCAGAAGCATGGCATGACAGTGTCTCATTCTTATGTACATAGATTAATCTCCAATAAATATAAAGCTTGGATGTAATGTTCAGGAATTCTTGCAAATTTGTTTTTTTTAAAGTGCTTCTTTGGCACTTAGCCATTCAACTTCTATTTTATTTTTATGTTAATTTTATTCTACTTGATTCCATGAAAAGTGTGTATCAATCTGTGTTAAGTATCAAGGCTGAAATGGGTAAATTACAATAAAATTTGATGTTCAATTAAAGTCTTGACATACCATTTGTCAGAAATAAAGACTGAATAAATGTTTACAGTGATGAGGTAGTAATTTTTTTTTTTAACCTGGTTGACCATGGCTATGGGAAAAGGTAAACTATATCCTGCCAGATTTTCTTAATTCTAAACAAAAGCAAACCCACATTTTATATTTAAAAAATCTTGATTTGAAAATTTAAAACATTCTTAAAAAATTCTAAAAACTGCCCTAAGTTGGCTATGGTATCACATGCCTTTAATCTCAGTGCTGGGAAGTAGAGGCAAATAGATCTCTGTGAGTTTCCAGCTAGCCAGGGCTACATAGTAAAAGGAGGAGGTCCCCTTCAGTCATAGACATAGGGGAGGGGAATAGGGTGAAAGCAGGAGGGAGGGAGGAATGGGAGGATAGAAGGGTTGGGGTAACAATTGAGATGTAATATGAATATATTAATAAAAACTATATCTCAAACAAAAGAAAACAAAATAGTCCAGGCTAACCAGACAACAACTAACAGTTTATGACCTTGCTTTAGGTCATTTACAGTTTACACCCATTATTGTATTGAGTCTTATTAAGAATCCTATAGGTTTAAAAAAAAAAAAAAAAAGAAAAAAAATCCCATAGGTTACTTTGGTTACTGGCATTTTATAATTGTGGTAATGAGGCCAAGATCAATCAAATATTTACATGAGGACACAAATCTGGTATGTGGTTCAGGCAATTCAATTTATATCAAATGTTTTTCTTATTTTAAAAATATTTTTTAGAAGATGATTCATGATTTTTGCAGCAGGCATGAACTCAGGCCTTTGGATGCCTCTCTCTTCAGGCCTTAGCTTCTGGCATCTCTATGTCTGACCTTTGTGATTTCAGTTTGTCACCTGCCAAATGTGGGTACTACCAGACCTCCTGGCTTCGATAGCCACATCCAGCTTTGAAACCTTATCCACAGGGCGCCCAGCCAACGGTGGTGACAGATAAGAGTCAGCACACAACAGCCTCGTTACCCAGTCCAGCTTTGTCATCTTCTCTTTCGTCGCCACACAGTCTGAAAAGATCAAATATGAGGGCCTAGAGAGACGGCTCAGCAGTTGAGAGTGCTTGCTGCTCTCTCAGATGACCGGATTCCAGCACTCACGCTGACCCGCTCTCAACCACCTGCATCTCTGGCCCGACAGGATCCAGTTTCTTCTTTGGGGTCTCCTTGGGCACCTGTACGCATGCGCACAGACATGCGCACATACACATAAGTAAATGTAAAACAAATGCGTTTTTTTTTTTAAAAGAAAGGATCAAATACTCAATACTGATTGACTTAATCTGGTCCCCACTTTTAAACGACAAACCGTTTTACTTCTTTTCTAGATGTATTCTTTTTTGTACTGCTTAACTATAAGCCAAAAATGCAGTTCTTGCCTGAGTTTCCCTTTAATTAGAAACTCTAATTTGGTTTGCAGTGTGTTTTTCAGCTCTTGAATAAGAGAGTGCTATTAAACACGTAACTCCAAGTACAATATTGGCTCTTTTCAGTGTTCTTAAGTGGAAACACCTACTTCTCTTGCCTCTTGGGAGGATCTCTTGAGTGGTTCTTTAGTTTTTAAAAAGGTTAGGCAACTTGGGGGGACATAGCTGGAATCCACTTCAATTAAAGAATTTCTTTATAAGAGCTGGGGGTCTAACTCAGCAGTAAACTATTAGCCTAGCATGTGCCTTGTATAAGGACGTAGGTTTGATTTCCAGCCCCCTGCCCCGCCCTGCTGCCAAGTCTCTTCCATTTTGATCACAGAGAAGGAGTTGCCATGGAGTTTGTCTTTCATGAGATTTTCTTGGCCACCATAACACCACAGGGATTCAAAACAGGCCCATGTTGCACACAATTAAGCTTTAAAGTGATTAGAAAAATATGCATTGAGCTAGAAGCCAGAGTATTGTATTCATCCAGTGTGGGGCCTAATGCTGCGTTTGTATGGGCTGTCTTGTATCAGCGAATTCGCGTTAAGTTTCCTGGCCTTAGGGAAGCTGACTAACCAAACCTGAGGTCACAGGGCTGCTCAGCAACGCTCCTTGCACTCAGAGGAAGGATAGCAGGCTACCAAGAAGAGACTTGACACCCTATGAGCATATGAAGGGGGAAGAAGTCCCCCTCAGTCAGAGTCATAGGGGAGGAGAGTAAGGGGAAAATGGGAGGGAGGGAGGAATGGGAGGATACAAGGGATGGGATAACCATTGAGATGTAATATGAATAAATTAATAAAATTAAAAGAAGAATTTAGGACACGTGCAAATCTCTCTTCATCCTTGGGTTAATTAATTTATGTGTCAAAATTCACTGTCATCCAGGACCCGGATAGGTTCTTCTGACTCCCTATCTTTTGAATGAAGATGAGAAAATGTCTCAGCACCATAGCCCTATCAGCCAAGTCCCTAGAATCTCTGTCTCATCTCTTTCTTCCTCTCCCAACTTCTTCCCTTGTGCCACTTCCTCTCTCCCTGGCAAATATGCCACTCACTGGTCACTGCTGCATGATAACCCTCTTTCCATGTTTGGTTGTGTGCTGGCTGTCGTGCACCACTGGGAGTCCAGGAAGCCTTGCACACAAACATGGCTTCATGCAGCCGTCAAGAGAATTTGTCCTCTGACTCGATTTCATCATTAACTAGCACCCTAGCACCTAGCAGTCCACTTTCAATGTGTTAAAGCCCATTTTAACCTATTAATAATATTGAAGAAGAAACACAGGAAAACAAGAGACAATAGAGAAGGAATCTGTTGATAGATCCTCATGAAATCTGGCCCAGCTTTTACCGTCTTGAAGGGCCTTTCTTCAACTTTCCCAGTTTATGTGCGGTTCCTTTTGATAGGATCCTCCATGCTGAGGCCAACCCCTTTCCTTTATACTTTGTTCATATTGGTGATTTAGATGACGGGATTTATTTCTGAGCTAGAAAACGCCACCCTCACTTGACGATAATTCCACAAGGGTGAGATCTTGTAGTTTTTACCCACCACTGCACTCTAACATCAAGCCAGTGGCTGGCAAAACAAGGACCTCAGTGTGTATTTGTTAAATAAAAAGAAGCCATTTGGTGGGCACCACTATGTGCTATTGTAATGGGAGTAGCATCTCCCAGGAGCCGGCCATTGTTTTCTGCACTTCAGTTAGCTGCACCACGAACAAGAGGCTTCCAAGATAGAGTAGCTGAGACCAAGCAGAAGTTTGTTGAATGCCAGCCATTTCCTGTAGCCCATGGTCCCCTGTTTTATTTGAGAACTGAATCTCAAATACTTTTGTGCTGCAATGAACATTTAAGTTAAATTATAACTGAATTTCACTTTTTTTTTTTTTGGAATCATGTGAACTTGGCACTAAAAAGTACTGGAGTTTCTTGAGAAGTGCTTTGCTTTCGTCTCATACCATTGGGCAAGGGCTGCGTTCACAGATGTTCTTTCAACACACTGAAGATTTGACGATAGATATTTCAGTCTACAAAACTGAAGAGCACTTACAAATATATCTTTAAAAATATCTTATGTGTATGGTTATTTTGTATGTATATATGTATGTATGAGTGCCACATGTGTTCTTTGTAACCATAGAGGTCAGAATAGTGCATTATATTCTCTGAAGCTGGTCAGCTCCAGTGCGGAGGCTTCTGGGCCCTGTTTCTGAAGTGCATGGCGTCTTCAGCAATAGAGGACTTACCTTCCATTTACAGGGGGAAACTAAAAAGAATAACAAGCCTGTAATGTTTTGGAACTTTCTTGGACAATGCTGACCAACCTCTCAAAATGGGGCTTCTCATGCCTAATGCTGGGTTTTTGTTAGACAGTCTTGGCTCTTGGAGGGAGCATTGTCAGCCTAGATGGGACATTTTTATTTAAACTCTATATGCAATTGCGTACTGACTCAAGTGTATCACAGGTATTTTTAGTTCATAGCACGGTTCCTTATGACTTTTCTGACATCCTTTCTGTTACTTTACTCTTCCCTCTCCTTTTCCTGTATTTAGCTCTCTCCCTCGCCGCCAATTAGAACTTCTCACTTCCCCCATCATATCACTTGTATTTTGCTATTTCCCTATTGATTCCCCACCTCCCGTTCTGCTTTCAGTAGTTAGCTGCTCCAGCATATGTACTCTCATCTGAAGATTTGGAGTCAGTGGCCTCAAGTGAGAAAGGACACATGGCACCTGTATTTCTGGGCCTCTTACTGTCATTTCTTCTAGTTCTTCCCATTTACTTGCAAGTTTCATTTTTCTTTACAGCTGAATAGTATTCCACAGAATATATAAAAAACATTTTCATTATCCACTCATCGTTTGAGGGTCATTTAGGCTGTTCCACTTCCCAGCTATTGAGGATTAGAAAAGCAATGGTTATAGCTGAGGAAGTAGATCTACAACGTCGCAGTTCCCACAGCTAAGGCTCAGGGGTCGTAGTGGGAAAAGTGGAGGAAAGATTGTAAAAGCCAGAGGGAAGGGAGTTTGCTGTGAGACTGCGCCTCCTAGTGATGTCAGAGGCTGCACCCATAAACTCCACCAACATGCCTGCCTAGCACGAGGTGAACGAGAAGAGCAGCAATAGGCACACTGACGTGGACAGGGGAAAATCCACGAGGCCTCAACCCTGCACAAACAACCATAGGCTACTGAGGAATGTTGAAAATGGGAGACATAGTCCTACCTGGGGGGGTGCACACTGCTAGGTTATCCAATACCAAACAGTCAGACCTGAAAACATAATGCAAGTAACATTATATAGACCAAGCAGGTTGTACCTATGTATTTAGGGATGTGTACATATATAAGCACATCCATATACAATCTATAAAATTGCTGAATATATATAAATTTTTTCTCAGCAATTAATGAAAACAATGAGGCCATGGATTCGAAAGAGCATGGAGAAGAATATGGGAGAGGAGAGTTTGAAGGGAGAAATGGTGTAATTATAATTTCAAAATTAAAAGAAGTTTAAAGATTAAAATAAAAACAAGAGAAGCCATGAGCAGAGACATCTGTATGACAAGCTGGAGACCTAAGGCATGGTAGGCTTCTGGAAGGATATGGGGGTGACTCTAGCTGAGACTCTTAGTTGGAGTCTCCAGGGGTCATGGAGACCAAAGCAAATACCCTCTAACTAAACAGGACTCCTAGTGAAGGGAGAGAATCATCAACCCACCTACAAAAACGCAGACCCAAAATTTGCCCTGGCTACAAGATATGCAGGGATAAAGATAGAGCAAAGATTGAGGGAATGTTCAAGCAATGCCTGGCCCAACCTGGAACCCACCCCATGGGAGAGAGCAAATCCCTGCCACTATTAATGATATTTTTGCCATGCTCACAGACAGGAGCCTAGCAGCAGATTGAAACAGATGTGGAGACTCGGAGCCAAACATTGGATGAAGTGTAGAGTCTTGTGGAAAAGTACCTGGAGGTGCCATGAACTCCACAAGAAGACCAACAGAGCCAATAAACCAGGGCCTAGAGGGGCTTGTGGAGAGTGAAGTACCAACCAAGGACCATGCATGGGTTGGATGTAGCCAATAGGCAGCTCAGGCTTCATGTGTGTCACCTAATAAGGGGAGTGGGGGCTGTCACTGACATGGACTCTGTTGCCTACTTTCTGATCAGCTCCTGCCCCCCCCCCTTTGCCAGGGCTACCTAGCCAGGCCAGAGGGGAAGAAGACTAGCTCAGTCCTGGTGCAACTTGATAAGCTTGCGTGGGTAGGTGGTAGGGACTCCCCTTATCTGAAGAAGAGAGGAAGGGCGAGAGCAGAAGAGGGAGGGAGGGCAAAGAGGGAAGGGAACAGGAGGAGAAGAGGGAGGTGTGCTTTGTTTGGGATGCAAAGTAAATAAATAAGTTGTGGGCAGAAGATGGAGGCAATTGATCACATTACAACCAGGAAGGAAAAGACACCTGTGCCCAGCTAACTCAATTGGTAGAACATGAGACTCTGACTCTCAGGGTCATGTGTTGACTCCAATTCCTTAATGATTCTACTTTATTAGGAATTTATTAAAGTCCCTTACAACCCAACTACCCTAAATAGGAGGGAAGGAGATTAGGGAGAACAAGAATGAAACTTTCTGGGTATCAGTTCTACAGGGTAATTCCCCTGGTGTAATTCTCAGGAGTCAAGCAGATCCTCTATCTGACAGAAGAAGCCACATCATCCATGGACCGAACTTGGAGGTATAATCCCCACCCCCAAATCACAACACCACCATTGCCAATCCTGAAACCCTCCGTGCTGTCAGGCCAGAATCCCCATCTCTCTCTCCAGTTACCTTCTCCCATCAGCAGCCCGGCCTGTGGCCCCTGTCTTTTGTCTTGGGACGATCCTTCCTCCTCTGAGTCTGTCTAAGATGTTTATCAGTTTGTAGAAACTAAGTCTCAGTGACTGGGGGTCCCCACTCATGCCAAGGCTGCTTTCACCTTGGGCCCAGGCTAAGGCAAGATTACATTCTCTTCACAATAAATAAATTACTAAAAAATAAAAAAATATTTTAGTGTTCAAAACTTAATGAAAAATTAAGTATCAAAAATTAAAACAAAAAAAATGTTACCGATGAGAATAAGTATCCTTTGGCATGGATGAAAGTGATAGCTGAAGCCGTGTCCAAATGCTTAATTCTTCAATTTCAGAAGCACCAACACACACTAGCTGTTAACTGTGAATTTGACACAAGGATGGAAATCTCAAAGAGAAGAAGCAATACATGTGCTGATACGTGGGCAATGAGCAGTGGAGAAAATGATGGACAGTCAGAGCCTGGAGTGATGATTAGGAGGAAGATGCAAAGAACAGAAACCTACCCAAACAAATAAAAAGGAAGATCTCCCAGATCTGAGAATTCTAATGAGGCCAGAACTCAGGTCTGTCTGATTGTATTAAATCTCCTGTAAACAGAGGGTGGAAAAATACACAAGGCGAGGCAGGAGAGAGATTTAGGTTTGAATCGTGGCTGTGCCACTAATAGATTTCGTGACCTTGCCTAATTTGCCTCTCAGTAAATTGGGAGCCTTAGTAACGGCCTTCCGTGGCTGGTGGGATGATTAAGATAATGTCTGTGATGCCCCTGACACGTCCAGGTGCCTGGTCCATGCTGGCTCCCTGGTTCTTTTCCTAAGAAACCACGCCGCCTGAACGGGTAGCAATTAGGCTAACTGTCTTCAGCCTCTTTGTACAAATAATTTACCCTAAAAATTGGACTGATTTAACTCTGTACTTTTTACAAATAAAGAATTGCGGCAAAATAACGGCTAACTTGGAGACAGAAATAGAAGCTTGATTCTGAACACACAGAAGCACACCCACGTACGGGCCTGGTGTCCCAGATACTCGCCTTACAAGTCAGTCTCCAGGTCCCACTTCCTCACTAAAATCTTCCCAGGTTATTAAGAATGCCAGGCCTGGTGTGTTTTAGCGACTCTAAGATGACACACACACACACACACACACACACACACACACACACACACACACAAACACACACAAAACCTTCACCACATTATAATATCTGGTCTTATTTATGTAATAATTTAATTATGGTGTGTATGTGTATTATATATGTATGTATGTATGTGTGTTTGTGTGTTTGTGTGTGCATGTGTAAGAACAAGCACTACACTGGTGAGGGAAAGTCCTGAAAGAGAAGCATTTGCCTTCCCCACTTGGAGTCTTTGCAAATACGATGACTAAACTCCTCTCGGACCAGAGTGGGTCTAGAACAGTTGAGCTGGTTTTGTTCACAGGCAGCGTCGATAGCATCTTGATGTATATGGTGCCTTAGAATTGCACATCTTGAAACACAGTGTGGACAGTTGATCTGAACACTGTATTAACAGGCAGACGTTAGACAGATGGCGCACAGTCCATGGATGCGGACTAAGGCAGAAGCTGGGCACAGGAGACGAGTGCATGAGTGCTTGTGTCAGAGTGGGCAAGGAGAAACAGGGCATGTGTCTTACTCTCTGGATGTAGCTACTCCAGAGCTTCACCTGCAGAGGCTTCAGTTTGCCAAGGATAGAACTCACAGCATCCAGGTAAAGGACAAGCACAGACCATTGCAACCTGCACAGTGTGTTGGAGTGAGTCACAGAATGTCTGCAGACTGTCTTTGGAGTAGCCATCCTCTTCTCTGAAATGACCATAATTATAAGGCAGAAGCAATGAAGATTTGCAGATCAAAACTCTCCAATAATGCCTTTTAATGTCTTCAACTACAGTAAGCTTTCACTTCAGGGCTGCAGTTTTCACACCCAGAAGGCATCTGCCCACTGCAGGGTCTTTTTTTAAAGGCCCATATTAAAAGTATGTCCTTTATAATCATAGTATTTTCAACTGGAAGTTTATCTGTATTTGGTTTACATTTCTGTTTTTTGTTTGTTTGTTTGTTTGTTTAAAAGCTTTCCAAATTGCTATTCTTTACCGTCTATCTACTTGTTTGTTAATGTATATCAATCAATTATTTTTCTATATATTTATTAATCATCTCTCTGTATTGCTCTATCACCAGTATCAAAGCTTGTAAATTTTATCATAGGGTTAAAAAAAAAAGGGGGTCATCATCCCG
Source organism: Acomys minous (assembly GCF_964271855.1). Taxonomy (NCBI): domain Eukaryota; kingdom Metazoa; phylum Chordata; class Mammalia; order Rodentia; family Muridae; genus Acomys; species Acomys minous. The sequence continues at coordinate 87,072,368 of NC_140497.1, forward strand.
TATGAGGTCACATGTCTAAACAAAGGGATCTTGAAAAGAAACGGCAATAGCAAAATGTTTCTGAGTGCTCAAAATAGAAAAAAATAAATCAAAAGTAAACAGGTAAAGGATCCACGGTGTTCCTAACAGCTCTTTCCCACAGCTTCACTGCAGCCTCGGGCTGAACATCTCACATATGTATTTCTCACTGTGCACACTACTGTGACACACACAACACCAGCCACCATTGCCTGAAACATGTTGGCTCTGATTTCGGACTATTGCGTCATGAATTTCAGTAGATTGCCTCCTCTGCTCTGATAGAAATGCCAATGGCTTCATATAGGAAATTAAGACTTTTAAATAATTTCTTACTGTTATTCCTCAGCACATATATATCGAATTAGTTTATCTTTGGGGGCATATTGTGTTAGAATGTTTGATTTTTTTAAAAAAATTGCTATTTGAATTGTTGGTTTGAGCATCATAAAAACATTGAACGAATTTTGGTTTGTGATTAGGACAGAATTTCCAACAATTTCTAAAATGTCCCAAGTATACTTCTATTTTATACCATGTATATATGTAAGGTGGTATTCTTGGTATTGAGTGTTATAAAATTAAAAAAAGAACATTGAACCACTCTGTAAAGTGTTGAAATGCTCTTTCCTACATTATCAAACACTTGGCGAAGTGTAATAGTTTATATAAAATAAACAGACACACCCACATGATAAGTATACAAATTTTCTTTCCTCTTTAGTAGCTGGAAGAATGATATACATGCTGAGGGATTGTTATAAAATAAACTTATGAATTGTCATCACGACATGCTTGTTTGGTATGTTTTGTCTACCTGTATAATAAAGGCTGTGTAAAAATTTCTTGGTCAAAAAAGGGTCATGAGTGGAAAAAAGTCTAATAATCTATGATATTAGAAGGGTGTTTGCTGTAGCTCATTGTACAGAAGGAACACAGGAGTTAATTTGTAGACACATGCGCCTAGAAGCCGGAGAGTGCGGAGAAGTGCTGCCTGCCTAGTGTCTATACCCTGCCTTCTATGGCACTTCCGCCCTCAAATGGACACGAATGTGGACATTGCCTTTGTACTAAAAGGCCTGATTGATTGCTTTATTCATCAAATAAATGCAGTGCAGAAGAATAAGAAATGGCTAAGAAGAGTTTTGCAGAGAGCTGGGAGAAAATAGCACCCTTAGTGACATAATGGAAGAAGGCCATTCTTCACATGACTGTTGAACAAGGACATAGTAATCACAAAGGGAGCAAGGCCTGGTCTCCAGGTGCAGGGACGACATGGACACAGAAGGAACCAACCAGAGGATATGGACTAGTCAAGAAGATAGCCTGCAAATGGACGGAACTAGAAACGAGCATCCTGAGTGAGGTAACCCAGACCCAGAAAGACACGCATGGTATATACTCACTTATAAGTGGGCACTAGCCACCTAATACAGGATAGCCACATTACAATCCACAGACCTAAAGGAGCTAAAGACCAAGGAGGACCCTAGGGAGGATGCTTAATTCTCATTCAGAAGGACAAATAAAATAGACACCAGACGTGCTTACAGAGAAGGAACAGGACAGGAGCCTGCCATAGATGTCCTCTGAAAGACTCCACCCAGTGGGGAATTGAAGCAGATGCTGAGACTCACAGCCAAACTTTGGGGCAGAGCTCAGGGTGACTTATGGAAGACTTGGAAGATAGAAGGATCTGGAGAAGGATGGAGGTTCCACAAGAAGAACAACAGAGCCAACAAGTCTGAGCCCAGGGGGACCTGCAGAGACTGATGCACCAACCAAGGACCACGCATGGAGATGACCTAGACTCCCTGCTCAGACATGGTCAATCGCCAACAGTCTCTCCATGTGAGTCCCATAATACGGGGAGTAGGGACTACTTCTGACATGGACTCTGGCGCTCACAAGTTGATCACTTCCCACTGGCAGGGCAGCCTTATCAGGTCACAGAGGAAGAAGATTCAGGAAGGTCCTGATGAGACTTGATAGGCTGGGGTCAGATGGTAGAGGGAGGAGCGCTCCCCCTTTTGGAGGACTAGGGGAAGGGAGGAGGGGGGAGGAGGCGGGACCTGGAGAGATGAGGGGGGGAGGCGCTACAATTGGAATATAAAATGGATAAATTAAAAATAAACAAACTTAATCAAAAACACAAGGATCCAGTCTCCTGGCTGTGATGGGCACTCCAGCTATGTTTTCAGAATGGACCCTCTAGGAGACTGCGTAGTTGTTGGAAAAAGTATGCACTTCTGATTTCAAAGTATGAGTCCAGTTATCTTTGGATACTTCGTTTAAAAGTTTTTTGTGTGTGTGTGTGTGTGTGTGTGTGTGTGTGTGTGTGCGCGTGCGTGTGTGTGCACGCCCACACCACACCATGGCACATGTGTAGAGGTCATAGGACAACTTGCATGAGTCAGTTCACTTCTAACATATCGCTCCTGGGGCTTAAACTTAGGTTTCAGGTTTAGCAGCGAGAGTGCTACCACCTGCTGAGCCACCATCCTCAGCTAATTTCATAAAATCATTTGAAAGATAAACTCCCTATTCCAGACTGAGAAGCGGCCCTTGTGACGTGACACATGTGTGCTGCGCATGTTCATCCTCATGTGCACACTCAGCACATCCAGGCACAGGTTTCTGATGACACTGAGAAGTTTGAGAAAAGAACGTCGACTCTCTTGTGTAAGGCATAAAACCTGCCATTTCCCCTGCTTCTGTGTCTGTGGCATGTGATGAAGACACAGGAGTCTATTTTTGAGTCTGTTCATTCCTTGGTCGCCCACGACTGTTGGAGGATGGTCTGATGCATTATGATGTTAATTACTGCTTGCTGTCTCTGTGACCCACCTTTTGACCAATAAAGGCCTGGGCAGGGTAAAGAGGAGATAGGTGTGGCCAAGGTTCTCGAGTTTAGAGACACAGGAATCCTGGGAAGAAGAAGAAGAAGGTGAAGAAGGAAAAAGACCTGAGGGTCCCGAGAAGAGAGGAAGGCTGCCATGGGTTAGGTGGAAGAGAAGCATGGGGCTGGCGTGGGTGGAGATTTGGCCCAGATGAAGAACATTAACAAGTATTTGGGATTATGGATGGGAGGTAACTTGATAGACATTATTAGAAGCAGATGGCATGCAATTTGGGCAGGTCATACCTGCCTCACTATGAGAGGTAGTTTAGAGGATTTATATCTGCCATGCCCCAGGTTAACTAAAGGCTATTTTAAAATATAATAAGCATTTGTGCCTTGATGGATTGCTAGTGGGTTTTACTGAAGTAATAATAATTACAGATATAGGCCTGTTAATGAACAATAATCAGGCCCTATTGATTAACTCAAAAGCGACACACTACTTGACAATCCTTGCTGCAAAGTTCATAAAACCTACCTCTAAATCCAACCTCAGTGGGCCCATCCTTTCTGATCCTGCAGTTCTTACCTTCATCTTGCTGCCAGACTCCTGACCTGCTGTCCTGTTCTGCTTCCGCCTTCTGTTTTCTTTTAGCCACACAGCAACTGAAAGGGAATCTTCCTGAAAGTAACACTCATGGCGTGCCACTCCTCTCCCCGGCCACTCCAACGGTTTCCAGTGCAATTAGCGTACAGCCGAAACTCCCCACCCCACGAGCGTCTTCTCACTGCCCCCCAAGCATGGCACACGTGCCTTGTCTTCTTTGTGTAGCTTTGCAGAAGTCATCTTAATATGCAGAGCTCTCCTGCGGGACTTTTCCTTTCCAGTCATTATGTTTAGGCAACTCTTACCTTTTTTTGTAAATGTTGTTTCTCTTGGCCACACCTGTAACAGCTTCTCCAACCTGCCAACCATCCCTATCTTTTTATATTGTTGTGTTTCTGAGTAGCGGGGAGCACTACTGAGCAGTGCATTCTATTTGTACGTGGTTTTGCACATGCACCCCCTTTGCTATCTGCCATTCCCCCCTTACTCTCTTGAACCCCATGCTTTGTGGGTTCGGTATCTTTGTCTGCCTTTCCCTAGAACAGGAACGGGAACAGCGCGTTGCCGGCAGAGTAGCGGACAGTACAAGCTCATGTGCAAAGTAACGAGCCACCCAATTTTACTCACAAAGGGCCCTTTCTTGGCACAGCACATTATTTGTATATAAAACACGCCATACCTTAATAAGTCATTGCTGTGCAAGAACAAAGCCCCGAGAAAGTTCTTTCCATCAGTAATAGTTGATTAGTTGCTGTGCATGAGCCTGGGAGGATGTTATTTATCGGTGACGGACAGTAAAGCAAGATGGCTGAAAGCCAAAGGCTACATATCCCACAGTAATGCTCACCTTCTCTTGACCTTCACAGATCCGCTTTATAGTTGCGTACTTTACACTAGAATTTTTTTTTAAATGCAGAGGAAAGTGGAGATGTCTGTTTCCTCACTGAATAACACATTCATCTAGGACTGGGGATAGTGGAAAAATCACTGGACAGTCAGTGTTTGGAAAGCTAAGAGACTCTAAAGCCAGGGCTTAGACTTAGCGAAGTCAGCAGACTGGAGGAAGTGTGAACACATACAGACCACGAGCGCCTATAGACACAGGGCCTAAAGATTCATCTAAGGTTTGTTTGGGCATCATATATGTGAATTTTAACCATTGGGCCACCAGGGCTCGGCAATGGTGTGAGCTTGTCGGCAGGCGTGATTTTTATAATAATGCAGCTACTGCCTGTCCTGAACAAGTGGCCAGTTTGCTCACATCAAAATTTAAAATAAAACAAAAATACAAATCACATTTGGGTGTGTCCACTGCTTCTGGGCCTCTGCAGCTAAGGCCACTGCCTCTGTGGCTTGCTCAGCTCCAGCCCAAAGAGAAGGCGAGTAAATGACGTCATACCATGGCTCTCATAAGCTGGATGCCTGAAAATCCGCCGGAAAAGCACCCAGGAGACAACTGCTTATAAAATCCACTTGCAAGAGTGTGTCCCCTATGAGAGGGTGAAGCATCTTCATTGTTCCAGGCCTGGGGATGTGCTACTTGGCCAAAGAAGAACTTCTGATTCATAAACGTCCTCCTTCCAGCCCCTGATGTGAGAAATGGCTGGAGTCCTCAAAATGGATTTGCACTTCCAGGCCACAGCTATGGCTTTTACAGGCTGCACTTGAGGCCTATCTGGTTAGCTGTTTTGAATATGGCAAACTGTGTGCTACCCATGCCAAACCAATAACAATTATGTGTAGGCTCAATTTTCTTTTTTTATTAATTTATTCATATTACATCTCGATTGTTAGCCCTTCCCCTGTTTCCTCCCATTCCTCCCACTTCCCCCCTTCTCCCCTCCCCTATGTCTGTGATTGAGGGAGACCTCCTCCCCCTATATATGCTCTTAGAATATCGAATCTCTTCTTGGTAACTTGCTATCCTTCCTCTGAATGCCGCCAGGCCTCCCCATCCAGGGGACGTGGTCAGAAAAGGGGCACCAGAGTTCGTGTGAGAGTAAGATCTCACTCTCCACTCAACGGTGGAGAATATCCTGTTCGTCGGCTAGGTTCATAGGGGTTCGAAGTTTACTGCCTATATTCTCCTTGGCTGGTGCCTTAGTTTGAGGAGGATCCCAGGACCCAGATCTTAGGCTCAATTTTCTTAACAAATATATTTTATTACGAACTTATTAACCGAGCGTATGACACTCATAACCTGACTAACCTAAACAATAGGAAAAGAGGATTAAAGAACACAATAACAAAACCCTAAGGATATCAGTTCCAAGGAACAATTCTCCTGGCACAATCAGCAGGATTTCTTCTGCTGGAACCTGGAGTAACCAGAACCCGGAACCTCAGCAGGAGCCTGGAGCCCCAAAGCCTTCCCTCGAGCGGTTCTCTCTAGGAGCGTCTCAAAGTGCAGTGATGAACAGCCAAAACTATGACAAGTCTCCAAAGGTCCTGCCTCCAGTTTGGGGCTCATTTATATATCCCCTCCCAGAGTCTGTTCACGGGATCTTTTCAGCTGGCAACAATCAAGCTCCCGCACGAGGTGGTTTGTCTTCTAGTGGACTAGCCTCACCTGTTTTCACACAAGACCGTTCCCCATCCCACACTTGGGATCATAACAAAAACAGGTTTATCTGTCCTTCAGTTATGCCCAAAGATATCCAGTTATGCTGCATACATTACTGCGCAGGTAGAAAACATGCCTCAAAATCCCCTGTCAGGGAAAATACTACATTAAAAAAATTTTTCCCTGTCCCTTCTGTCAGTATTTCTGAATGTCAAATGTTCATTTTTACAGGGTCAGGAGGTACTTAGCTATTTGCAAGTGGAAAAATAGGAACAGAAATTAGGACGTGGCAACTTTTTCATTTTTATTTGTTTGTAGAATATCTATCTATCTATCTATCTATCTATCTATCTATCTATCTATCTCCATACTAAAGACTCAAGAGAGAAAAGCATAGTGTGTGAAGAAGCTGTGTGGAATTCCTGGAGAACACAGCAGGTCCAGTCCTCTGTCACGGCCTTTGCTTCAATAACAACGTCTAAACGTTGGTAGCCAAGGAAATGAATTTTTCTGTGTAATCACCATCAGCAAACTCACCCTCCTGACACAAAGAAGTTGATCAAATGCGCTGGAGGGTTGATTTTCTAGGAGGGAGCGTAGGGGTGTGCAAACGGCCATGTACTTGTTTATGGCTTTGTGCAGATCCAAAGGGTGCTGCAGAGCAGACCTTTTCTCTGTAAAGGTCATCGAAGGCATACAGGGACTGGCATTTTGGAAGTCATTTTGGCATGCATTTTGTATGCGCGGAAGGTTAACTATGCTTCTGTGGCTTTTAGAGTTACTTTAATGTAGTGGTTTCATTCTGTTTTTCCATTTTATTTCAGTGTTTGGTACAAACGTAGGAGTGATGCTTGCTTTCTAAATTGGCACCGGCATTATTTCCATCATGTACCAGTGGGGTACATTAAAATTAAGATTCCAAGCGGCCAAAGTGCTTTTCTCGAGGACAAACTCTAAGCCTCCCTCACAAGGACTTTGGGCCCCCTGTTGATCTGCCCACAATCACGACTCTATTGTTTGCACTTCCACATTTTGGTGAACTATCCTGAGGACCACACAGTACTTGATAGAAATGTCTTAAACTATCTGTGTAGACACCACAAGGCAACAGTCCTTTTATTCTTGAAATAGGCTGGAGCAGGGTCTCTCTTTCCTCTGGTGCTCTCTCCAGATGTGGGGCATCAGTTCACTTCTTGCTATCCTGTGTCTCCATCTATCACTTGGCCTCTGCCATCATCACTAGCACTCCACTGGCTTGGCCTGAGGGAAGAGCAGATGCCTCGAGGCTTCCTTCTCTTGTTTTTACCCTCATCCTTGCTTCTTTCGTTAGACTCAGTGACATTTCATGTATAATTCCAAACCTTGACGTCTGGTCTGTTTTCATATCGACACATTTATCATCAATCTCGTGATTAGAGAGAAAAACCTGTAATACCACAAGCTCTCCCACTCATTTCTGTATTTCTCTTTTGATCTGGAATCAAACCTGGCTAGAACCGAGTCCCAGCCAGCACTTAAAGTGTCCTTTAATTAGTGAATGGGAATCAGAGACATTTTAGTCACAAATAAAACACAATAAATAAATAAATAAATAAAACAGGATAGGAAATCCAACCAGCTGCCCAGACAGATTTAAGTATTATTAATGAGCTCCTTTGGCACTGTTTTACTTCAAGAGATACATGGTGCATTTCCAGAAGACAGAAATCTCTCTGAAAAGGGGAACATTAATGTGACAGAAATATCTCAAGAGACTGAGGAATGGAGTGAAGTGGGGTTTGGTCAAGGGATAGAAAGAAAGAATGCTTAGGAAAAACCAAGGTTGGCTGTGCTTAACGATCAGAGGCCTCGGATTCTCAGCTGTTTGTAGGGTAAGGCTCCTCAATTGCCAGCAACTCCTTCTCTGATAAATGTTGTGCTATAGCTAAGAGAGGAAATCACCTGAATCCTGGTCACTGTGTGCATTGGAGTGCGCACAAACATCATCTCAGCCATGAGCAAATTCGGCAACAACAAATCCTTATTTCTTCATTTATATCCTCAACTGGCCTTGAACTTGTGATTCTCTGCTCAAGCCCTCTGAGTGTAGTGTTTGTAAGTATGCATTCCCACACCTGGCCCCAGTGATTTTAAATAACGTATTAATAACAAACACAAGAAGTCAAATTTAGCTTTGGTGGTTATTATCAGGGACTGATCTCTATGTCTCAAGACACAGCATTACTGACAACTGATGGCTACAATTATCCCCTGAACTCATTGCGGGGCCTCAAGGGGCTGCTGGATGAAGACGGACTTTGGCTATTAAGTTCTTTAGTTAGAGAATTCGAGGGACTAAGGAAAATGAAGGAAACAGAATGAAACCAAAAGTGATGCTGAAAGGGAAAGGAAGTGAGAACTCGCTGAGGGCTAAGGCAAGGCGTGGTGTGATGTAATTATATTCTAGCTCGATAAACCAAGGAGCTATTATTGTCATTTTGCAGAGAGGAAGACATCGAGAGTTGGAAATATCAAGCAATTTCCTGAAGTCACAGCCCAGGTCTCACTTCAGAACCCTTGCCCGTTCCACTTTCAATGACAGAGTCATCAACTCTCAGGCTGCTGCTGACCCATTTGCAGAATGTGTTATCACGCAGGAAAAATAAGTTTAGGACAAATAAAAATGGTTATTCCTCCCCCTCCCCCATTAAAGCTACTAGAGAAATGTGACTTGTTGTGTAAACAAGTTTAACCCCCCCCCCCCCGCAGCCTCTATGGGTTGGCCCACTGGTTATTTCTCTAATAAAAACCCCTGATTGTTTGAGACAAGCATGACACAAATGTAGTGCCAGGCACTTAGAGGCTGCCTGCTTCCTGTAAGCCATAGAACAGTGGTTCTCAGCCTGTGGGTTGTGACTCTTTCTGGGGTTGAACAACCCTTTTCACAGAGGTTGCCCAAGGCCTTCCGAAGGCACAGATATTTACATTATGGTTCATAATAGAAGCATAATTACAGTAATGAAGTAGCAAAGGACAAAAGTGTATGCTTGGGGCCACCACAGCAGGAGGAGCTGTTGCAATGTTAGGAACGTTGAGGACTTAGAGCCTCCATTGAACTAGTCCTTTTCTGGGTTTGCCTTTCAATAGCTCTCTGAACACTTTCTAAAGTATGCTCTGTGAGAAGTTGGTTCACACTTCTTTAATTTAACTTTTGTGTGTCGTGTCGTGTGTCACGTACATACATGTGTAGGTGTGTGCACAGGCGGGCCTGAGGGCATGGAGGCCTAAGTTTCACATTGGATGACTTCCCCTAACTTTAGCTTTTGAGGCAAAGTTTTTCACTGAAACTAAAGACCACTGACTGATTCAGTTAGACCGGCTGGGCAGTGAACTTCAGGGATCAGCCCACCTCTACCTCCCTCCCCCCAGTGATGGATTACAGACATAACATCTGGCTTCTTTAATGTGTGTTTTGGAGACCCAAATTCAGGTCCTTTTGGTTGTGTGAGAGGCACTGTACTGACTGAGCCATCTTCCTAGTCACTTATCTTCTTATTGTGGTTTTCAGGAAGAGAATCCCGGTACAGGAGGGCAGAAGATGCCACTGCCTAAAGTATCAGCTTATTATTGTGATAACTGGCAGACATGGGAGAAGCTCAGTAAACAAAGATGCTTGCTCTGTTGTGACAATGAACATCACAAAGGAAACCTGAGTGGTCATCTCCTCCATCCACCAGGGGCAGGGTGGCTAAGGTTCAGAGACGTTCTTACCAATGAAGAAGCATGGATTTAGCTGTCTTCAGCACTGCCCTGGCGCCCTGGCTCATCACACTTTTTTTGATCACCATCCCATAATATGAACCAGAACACACCCCCAACCCTGTTCTTTATTTCTGTTTAAGGTGATGTTAAAGCCATAATTCTAAACTATTCCTTTGGGGTTTACTGAGTCTCTGAGTATTTTTTTTTTTTTTTGAGACAGGGTTTCTCTATGTATCAGTCCTGGTTGTCCTGGACTCGCTTTGTAAACCAGGCTGGCCTTGAACTCACAGAGATCCAACTGCCTCTTGCCTCCCGAGTGCTGGGATTAAAGGTGTGTGCCACACAGCTCTCTGAATATCTTTTATACATTTATCATTATATGAAAAAGCCAATACAATCTAAGCAAAGGTTAGAAAGAAGAGTTTCTTCTTCTGTGGCATATATAACTTTTATACTTTATATTTTAATATTTCATTATGTGTTCTGGGGATATAACTTATTAATGTGTCTAAATCACAATCATTATTTTATTAATTAGAGGCTACTTTATAGTGACATGGGAGGATGACCATATACCTTGATTGAAGTCATTTGTGTTTATATGGTTACTTATTGCTATCAAAATAGAGTAAAATTGAGCATTAATAAACAGAAAACACATGTAACCCTGTCATAAAAAGCACAGCTTTTGTCTCAGAAGGATGAAGATACAGTTCATTCTAAACTAGATACAAATGACCATGGCCTGGGACCACACACCAGGATTGTTCCAGAAGAATATGCTGCAACATGGCAGCTATTACAGAAACTGTCACAATCACAGAAATGAGAGAGTCAGAAATCAAAGTGCTTATCAAATACATCTGTGGAGTTCACAGGTAGAAGAGTTAGAGCAACATGGGGGAAATCCCTCCCATCAGCATCACACGATACGGGATGCTAGAGGTCCACTAAGTAAATATTTTTGAAGGGTGCAAGGATGCTGAGTCAGATGTGGACGTGGACAACGAATGGCTGCAAAGGAGCCAAGGGAAAATGCAAGATGTCTTTGGCTCTGGATCTGCAGCATCCCACCTCTCCACAATCATGGAGCTCTAGTCATTAGTCACCATGTACAGTCCTTAACCTGGGTGTGGCTTTCTTTCCTTGAGAGTTCCGTTCACAATTCAATTAATAACAAAGTATATAGGATCAAAGTGATTATATAGCATACAATTTATGCCAAAAATATTTTTAAAATCGAAGATTCTAGAAAAAGACCAAACGTGTGTACAGTTGAATAGCTAATACTTCATAAAGCTAACAGCACTGGTAATTTTCTTGGTTTTGTGAATTTTGGCCAAAGAGCTGAAATAGGAGCAGATGAATTGCCTATAAGTTATATAGATAAAGGAAGGGCTGTGACTCAAACTGGCCTTCAGAGTTTCTGTACTTTAAGTGAAAGTAAGGCAGTATGGGATGCAGACAGAATGTGGAAAATTAAGGATCTATATTGCAAGCCCTAGAGTAGTCACTGAAAATAATACAGAGCTAAATAAATTAAAATAGACGTCTAGAGGAAAATTTGGTTACTTTCTAAGATGACCAAGGAGATAGAACAGATAGAAAAAAAGCTAGAAAATAATATCATACAATAATTGCATTATATTTTAATGACTGAAACAGCCACATTTAAATAGACCCCTGCTCCAGAGGATGAAAGAGTAAGACACAATTGTGTATAGTCCAAAGAAGTACACTTGAAATACAACTTGAAAGTACAAACATTTTCCATATAAAAAGTAAGCTTAAGAAGCCCAGTTACTATCTTGTTCTCAAATATGGAAAACATTTAAGACAAAAATATTTGTAGATAAGAAAGCATCTTAGGTAAACTAATCTGGAAGACATAAACATCATAAATACACATGCATTCAATAATGAGTCTTCAAGGCTCATGAATTAAAAGTTGACAGACTTGAAGCAAGACAGACAAATCTGCAATTAATTGGTTAAATAAAAATTTCTCCAAATTTATAGACTATCACCATGGGTAATTAGTAAAGGTCTATAATTTCTATATTATAATACGTTATCAACTATTCTGTTGTAACACGTTTGAAGAGGACTATGGTCTCCAATGGCAAAGTACCCATTATTTTCAAATACTCATGATGGATTAATGAAGGTGGACTATCCCTTGGACCAGGAAGTAAGCTATCCCCTGCCTACAGTGGGGCTGCGTTAGAAATGAAGAAGAGGTAAGATATCTAGAAAGGCCTGCTGGACATGCATTTGGGAAGTAAGTGACAGCTTTCTAAGTAACCTATCAGCCAAAGAACCAGAGTTTTTTTCACAGCTATTTAGTCAATATTATGTTGCTATACAAAGATAATCAAAAATTTTAACACTGCTAAAATATTATAATATAACATGTATAAAGTAGCTTAAAGCAAAGCTTAGAAAAAAATTACCTGCTGCTTTTTTTGTGATGAAGTCTTGCTATAAACGCCAGGCTGGTCATGAACTTGGATCCTTCTTATTCATCTACCCAGCTGTAGGCATTATTGGCATGTGGCAATGCCTGGAGCAAACTTTATAACTTGAAATGCTCCCTCTAGGAATGAAGAAAGTTTGAAAACAGTATATTGGCACTTTTACTCTAAGAATATGGAAAAACAGAGTGCATATGGAATCTAAAGGTAACAGAGAGAAGGCAGCAGTGCAGATGAGAGTACAAATAAAAACTCCACAGAGCTATGAATACAATGAACAAAGTAAAAAAAAAATAGACTCTTCTAATAGGTAACAAAATTGATAAACTATCTAAGCTAAACTAGAAGAAAAAAAAAAGAGCACAAATTACCAACGTCAAGAACAAAAGAGTCATGCGGGGATATGGCAGAGCACTTGCTCTAGGTTTCATCAGAGCCCACCGGAGGAAGACAAAAGGAAACAGAAGAAAAGCAATAACATTTGGGGATGGAGAGAGGGCCAAAGGGTAGAACCAAATCCTGCTTTTGTAGAAGACCACAGTTCAGCCCTCAGCAGGCGGTGTACATCCTCCTGTAATTCTGGCCCGAGGGGATCCAATCCCTTTGTTGGCTTCTGTGGGCACAGCACTCATGTGTGCAAACACATATACAATGCAACTAAAATACTTATGAAAAATAACTGTAAAGAAAAAGCATAACATTAAGTGTAGGTATTCCAGGTATAAAAAGATAAATAAAGAAATAGTGTGAATAAGCAAATGGCAGCAAATGTGGCTGAAGTGGACAAAATGCTGGAAACCTCTCAACTTACTGATGTGGTAGAGATTTAGTAATGCATTCCTGATTAGTACGATAAGTGGGAATGGGCACCTTGCAATGGAAGAAAGTGCACATACGCGCTTTAGCTCTGATTTTTCAGGATAATGATCTCACTTACGATGCATCATTAGCTTTGAGAAGCAAATCTCTGCGTGTTGAGATTAGTTAGATGAATCCTATCCAATCATAGATAAGTGAACAATGAAGGCTCGCCTCCACTTACTGACAACAGCTAAAGAATCCTTTCCTGGAATTTTGCTGTGAAATTGTTCCATCTGTTATTTAACACTTTTCCCAAGAGTCTTTGCTGTTCAGTTTCAAAGTTAAAATCGCCGCAGATATGTCATTTTAATTCCTCTGACAAGCTTAACAGCTGAGCCCTATTCATGCATCTATAAATGATAAGAAAATAAAACGAAAAAAAAAATCATGAGATTTCAGCTATAGTAATTTTTTTCTATAACAGAATATAAATTCTATTAAATGCAAAAAAGGGAAGAGAGAATAAGGTTGGTTCCTGGTGTAAGTTACGACAGTTTTTAAAAAATTGGTTCAGAATTTCATCCATGAGTATTCTATTCACATTATTTCCACTCATACCTTTCTTCTCCCAACTCCTTGTGTTCCCCTACTCCTTTTCAAATTCATGACCTCTTCATCTTTAATTATTCTATAGGTACATAATACACACATATATCCCACTGAGTCCATTTATTGTTCTCAGATGTATGTGTGTTTAAGGAGGATGAGTTGGGATTGAATAACCGGTTAGGGGACTCCTCTGTGGAGAAGATTACCTCTCCCCATCTCAGCAGTCATCACGAAAGGAGGTTCTACACGTCCACTTTGCCATGTCAATTGGCACTAAAGCTATGCAGGTCTTGTTTAGATAGTCGTATTGTTGAGATTTCATGAGTGCAGTTTTCCTGTTATATGGACTTTTTTGCATTTAATGATCTTCAGGGCCTGTGTTAGTAAACTCAACTGAAAAAAAGAGATCATTTAGAAAATAGAAACTTTTAAGATTCTCTGTCAGTGGTCCTCTTGTCTTAATGGCGTAGCCATATGGTTAAAGATCCTTTACCAATTCCCCCCAGGGTGTTTTCTGTTTGGATTTTGGGTATGTGGGCATACCTGATTCGTTGAGACCTCCAGAGTAGGACCTCTGCCATGGGACTCTGCTAACACCATGTGCAAAAAGAAAACCTGTAAAAGAAAATAAATAAAAACTCCTGGCAACATCAAGCCTATGTAAAAGAGGATGATGAGCATCAAAGAACCCCCTTATGGAGATGGCTTCAAATGTGGCAAAGAAGCCACTGGGCAAAATGTCCTTGTTTCTACCACAGACAGAATTCTGCCTAAAAAAGGGCAAGCTTAGGTTCAGGCAGAGTCGATGGCCAAACTCTGCCAAGACAGGATAATCAAGTCCTCAATAGTTCCTGCCTCACAAATATGTCTGTCAGAAATATTGGGCCGGAAGGCTGAAGATGATGAACCAACATTATAGAGAATTTTGGGTGACTGTTCAGGTAGCAAACTGTTTCTCATCTTCTCATTTAGGAAACTGTCACCTGCACTCTTGGCATATTCAGGTAATCAACTTCATTCCTTTTCAAGTCTATGATGGAGTTAGTTTAGTTTTACAATGAAGCTTAGTTGTTTAGGGGATAAGATGTTTTTACATCTAGATAAATGTTTTAAGTTGATAATGACAAGATTGATTTACATTCAGAATCTTAGACGCACCAAAATAGGAAAGATATTTTCTTCAAGGCTGTCAAATAAAAATAGCCAAAACACTAAGAATGTAACATTTATATAATTCCTGATTGTGTCATGGTTATTTTTACTATAGGTGTGATCTTCTGTGCCTTTATGGTCTCAAAGCAATAGGACAAAATAAGCATGCCTTTGAAACTAAGCCACCTTGCCTGCTTTTAAGTTGGTTATCTCAGGTATTTTGTATAGTAATAGAAACTTACATTGACAGGGGAAAGTTTTTTTTAAAAGCAAGGTAAATTGGATAGGAAACTTGATTTTGAACATTTAAGTAAAACAATAACCCCAATTTTAACTAGAGACTCAATTAAAAAAAATAGAAATGGTCCCTGTGTAGTCCCCAAATAGTGAAAGTAGCACTGAGCTGCACTGACTCTTCTAGAAGATGCTGACCTCCATCTCAGTAAGCCCCATGTGGAGGAGTCTGTGGAGAGAGCTTCTTCTCTCCCTGTCTTCCCTGTGCCAAAATGGCAGCCATCATCCAGATTCTACGCAATGGCCTTTCTCAGATGATTTCACTCATCACAGCCAGTTTTTCACTTGGAATAATTCAATAAGGATTAAAATAAAAACAATGTTTTGGGTGTGGAATCAAGCCCAGAGCAATTAACATACGTGGTAGGCAAATGCTCTACACAAAGCTATGTCCAATGCTCTCACATTGTTTTGGAAGCGTGGAGAAGAGGCACAGATGATCAGATAGAGCCGGGCACCAGTTCCCATCCTTTCATTGCCACCTTCCGGCTGAAGCCAAAAGTGGACAAGGGGAAGACTGAGGCCACAGGAATGGGGTTGATTATTTCACTTCTGTTTAACAGGGATGCTAATTGTGTTAACCTCAATAGCTGGATTATTTTTATTTTTTACTAGGGATTATTTTAGAAAGAGAAATATTTTGAAAATATATACTAATGCTTTCACCAAGCAGTAATTTATTTATACGCATCTGGCAGTAATTTATTTATACACATCCGGCTCTTTTTATTCATTATCTCTGTATGATAATTATGATTTTTTTCTTGATCTATTCATTCTCCATTTCATGTGTTCTTCTTATTATCTCTGAGAATTTTCTAATTTCTATTTGTAGCTTTAATCATTCTCCTAAGACCTAGATTTCTAAATTTTCAACAGACTGACTTGTCAATCAGGAGGCCCCATCAATAGTATATACTAGCCATTGGCCACCCAAAGCAGCTCAGCCTCCGGACCTGCCACTTCCATTAATTTTACTACCAAACTTTATCCGGTGATAACTTAAGCCTCCTCCTTTACTCACCTTTTTCACTCTGAGAGCTCAACAATCACCAGTGCTTTCCCACAACTCTTAGGTCTTTGTTTATGTGACCGTGAGTGAGGCACCAGACCATCTCATCCTCAGAGTTCTTACTTATAAAAGAGGGATCAGATTCCTCACGCCTTTGATTTTCCTGCTGAGTCTTCAAAACGCTCAGCCTGCAACGCAGGTGAAGTAAATAATAATTCCCCCTTTTCCTTGCATCTGTCTAAATCCAGCCATGCTATTTCCCATTTATACCAATCCAGTGGTCCCTAACTGGTCCATTTATCTACATTTTGTTTCTCCATGTTCAGAACAGTTTTATGGACCAAGGATGAACAGAGCCTTAATCAGTCATGCCCTTCACTTCTTGTTTCGTATGAGGAAACAGGCAAAGTTACTTTGTTTGGTGTTAAAGACACCAATACACCTTCTAGATTTTATTTCTTTCTGTTCTCCTTCTTCTATCCCCAAGATTACTAGCAGGAAAAAATTGTGGTTTTCTTACTCTGAATAAATTGTACATTTTGTATTACTGCATTTTTCAACTGTTGGATTTTAAATTTTCCTCTCTTGTGAAACGTTTTCTTTCCTGAGAGTAATTAAAAATAAGATATGAATCTTTAGATAGGAGCTATGATTAATTTTTAAAGTTATATATAATATCTTGTTTTCTTTCTTTTTTTTTTCAAGACAGGGTTTCTCTGTGTAGCTTTGGCTATCTTGGACTCTGTAGACCAGGCTGCCCTTAAACTCACAGTGACTTCCCTGCCTCTGCCTCCCAGAGCGCTGGGATTACAAGCATGCACCACTGTGCTTATAATCTTGTTTTCTTACTTATTAAAATAACCTGAAGACAACTAAAGGCCAATCAGTAGGAGGCTGCTTCTTGTTTGAGGCCCCTCTTTCCAGGATACTTCAGTTTGTGTCAAATCGAAAGAAGCTAACTACTACACTCAGATTCCTTGCTTTTGGTCTGCCTTCAGAGAAGGAGATATGTCTCCTCTGTGCAGGGACAGCCTCTGTCATCTGGGTCTTACGATTTGTTCCAAGGGAGAAGGATATGTGGTGTGTGGAAGGCATAAGACTGATTTTCTTGATCTTTTATTTTCGATGTGGTATATTTTGGAGGTGATGCATTCTTAACCACACTAATATTCTGTCTGGAAAGCTGTTGTTTTTAAGGTACTTCTTCATTGCTCTCCATATTCCTTAAGCCTCATTTTTCTCTTTTAAAAAAGCCTTCATTTAATTTTGTTTTGCCTTAAAAACATGTTTATGAGTTAACCACAAAGAATCCTCTGAGTATTTAGAACTATTTCTATAACTGTTATTGATGCTTTTGAGAGACAGCAGTATGCTAGAGACAGCCAGTAACTGGATGTTTAGAGGGAACTAGCTCTAACAGTCTACCAGGACTAAAACCCATCAAGTCCCATAAGCTGAGAAGGATGAGATGACCACGGAGTCCTTGCCTTGCTTCCTTTCGATGTGTACATGCATTGTTCTTCTGAGCATAAGAAGAACGTTCAAAGCTCTAAGCGCCATCATAAAGAAATTGGAGAGATTACATATTAGCAACTTAACAGCACATCTGAAAGTTCTAGAACAAAAGGAAGCAAACATACCCAAAAGGAGTAGATGGCAGAAAATAATTAAACTGAGGGATGAAATAAATAACTTAGAAACAAAGAGAAGCATACCAAGAATCAACAAAACTAAAAGCTGGCTCTTTGAGAAAATCAACAAGATAGACAAACCCTTAGCCAGACTAACTAAAAGGCAGAGAGATCATAACCAAATGAACAGAATCAGAAATGAAAAGGTGGGGCATAAAACCAGGCACTGATGAAATCCAAAGAATCACTAAATCTTATTTCAAAAGCCTGTACTCCACAAAACTGGAAAATGTAGATGAAATGGATGACTTTCTTGATAGATCCCACTTACTAAAGTTAAATCAAAACCAGGTTAACAATCAAAATAGTTCTATAACCCCTTAGGAAATAGAGGCAGTCTTTAAAAGTCTCCCAACCAAAAGAATCCCAGGCCCAGATATTTCAGTGCAGAATTCTACCAGATGTTCAGGGAAGAGATAATACCAACACTCCCCAAAGTATTCCACAAAATAGAAACAGATGAACATTGCCAAACTCATTCTAGGAGGCCACAGTCATCCTGATACTTAAACCACATAAAGATTAAACCACGAAAGAATGTTTCAGACCAATTTTCCTTATGAATATTGGTGCAAAAAATAAAAACTCAGTAAAATACTCACAAACCCAAGATCACATCAAATACATCTTCCATCATGATCAAGTAGACTTCATCCCTGGGATGCAGAGATGGTTCAACATTTGTACATCTGTCAATGTAATCCACCATGTGAACAAAGTGAAAGAGAAAAACACCACATGATCATCTCATTTGATGCTGAAAAAGCCTTTGGAAAAAAATTCAACACCTCTTCAGGATAAAAGTAGTGGAGAGATCAGCAATGCATGGACCATACATAAACATAACTAAAGGCAACATACAGCAATCTGATAGCCAACATCAAATTAAGTGGAGAAAAACTTAAAGCAGCTCCACTAAAATCAGGGACAAGACAAGGCTGTCTACTCTCTCCATATGTATTCAACATAGTACTTTAAGTTCTAGTTAGTGCTGTAAGACAACTAAAGGAGAACAAGAGGATACAAATGGGAAAGGAAGAAGTCAAAGTATCACTATTCTTGGATGATATGACAGTATACACAATGCCCTCCCAGACTCTACCAGATAACTACTCCAGTTAATAAACACCTTCAGCAAGGTGGCTGAATACAAAATTAACTCTCCTACCCCCCAAAAATCAGTAGCCCTCCTGTGTACAAATGACAAATGGGATGAGAAAGGAACTAGGGAAACAACACTCTTCATAATAGCCAATAACAATATAAAATATCTTGGTGTAACTCTAACCGAGCAAGTGAAAGACCCATGTGACAAGAACTTCAAGTCCCTGAAGAAAGATACTGAAAAAGATATTAGAAGATGGAAAGATCTCCCATGTTCATGTATTGGTAAGATTAACATAATAAAAATGGCCATCTTACCAAAAGTAGTCTATGAATTCAATGCAAATCCAAAAAAAATTCCAACACAATTCTTTACAGAACTTGAAAGAGCAATCCTCAACTTTGTATGGAAAAAAAACCCAGAATAGCTAAAAATAATCCTATACAGTAAAAGAACTTCTGGAGGTGTCACCATCCCTGATTTCAAGTTGTACTACAAAGCAATAGTAATAAAACTACATGGTATTGGCATAAAACATACAGGTTAATCAATGGAATCAAATTGAAGACTCAGTAATAAACCCACACACCTATGGACAGTTGATTTTGGACAAAGATGCCATAACCATACAATAGAAAAAAGAAAGCATCTTTGGCAAATAGTGCTGATATAACTGGATGTCTGCTTGTAAAGGGATACAAATTGATCTCTATCATCCTGCACAAAACTCAAGTCCAAGTGGGTCAAATACCACAACATAAAACCAGACTCACTAAACCTAATAGAAGACAAAGTGAGAACAGTCTTGAACTCATTGACATAGGAGACAACTTCCTGACAGAACACCAACAGCTTAGGCTCTAAGATCAACAATAAATGTGACCTCATGGAACTGAAAAGCTTCTGTAAGGCAAAGGACACTGTCAGCAGAACAAAACAGCAGTGTACAGAATGGGGAAAGATCTTCACCAACCCTACAAAAATATTTTGGAAATAAAGAACTCAAGAAATTCAACACCAACAAACCAAATAATCTAATTAAAAATGGTCTCCAGAGCTAAACAGAGAATTCACAACAGAGGAATCTCAAGTGGCTGAGAAACACTCAAAGAAATATTCAAAGTTCCTTTTTTAATATTCAAAGTTCTTAATCATCAGGGAAATGCAAATCAAACCAACTCTGAGATTCCATCTTATACCTGTCAGAATGGCTGAGATTAAAACCTCAAGTGCCAGCACATGCTGGTGAGGATGTGGAGAAAGGGGAACAACTCCTCCATTGCTACTGGGAGTGCAAACTTGTACAACCACTTTGGAAATCAACCTGGTGCTTTCTCAGAAAATTTGAAACACTACTTCCTCAAGATCTAGCTATACCAATTCTGGGCATGTATCCCAAAAGATGCTTCAACATACCGCAAGGACATTTGCTCAACTATGTTCGTAGCAGCTTTGCTCCAGATTCTGGAAACAACCAAGATGTCTTCCTCAACAGAAGAATGGATAAAGAAAATATAGTACATTTACACAACGAAATACTACCTAGCTATTAAAAACAAGGAAATCATGAAAAATTTCAGACAATTGGATGGAACTAGAAAGGATCATCCTGAGTGAGGTAACCCAGACCCAGAATAACACACATGGTATGTACTGAGTTATGGGTGGATATTAGCCATATGGAACAGGATAACCGTACTACAACTCACAGAACCAAAGAAACTAAGTAACAAGGAAGGATGCTTGAGTTTCCCTCAGAAGTGAAAATAAAATAGACATTGGGATTGGATGAAGAGAGAGAACTGGATGGAAGAAGGGTTGGGAAGGGGAACCAGAGCTGGGATCAGGTGAGGAGAGAGCAGAGATGGGAAGAGAGAGGGATGGGAGAGGGAAGGGAAGCCAATGGGGCAGGAGCATCTCTGGGGCAAGCTGGACACCCGCGGTGGGGTAGGTTCTTGGGAGGATATGGGGGTGACTCTAGCTGAGTTTCCTCGAAGTAGGGGATATAGTGACTGAAGTGGCCACCTCCTATACCCAGCAAGGACTTCCAGTGAAAGGGGTAGGGCACCAACCTACCCACAAAACCTTTGATCCAAAATTTATCCTTTTAACAAGCTGTGCAGAGATTGAGGGAATGCCCAATCAACGACAGAGACCCATTCCATGGGAGAGAGAGAGCCAGCCCCTGATACTACTAATGATGCTCTGCTATACTTGCAGACAGGAGACTAGCATAACTGTCCTCTGAGAAGCAACCCCCCAACCCAGCATGGAATCGAAAGAGATGCTGAGACCCAGGGCCAAACATTAGGTGGCGCTCAAGAGGTCTTGTGGAAAAGTTGGGGGAAAGACAAAGAGACCTGAAGGGGACAGTAACCCCACAAGAAGACCAACAGAGTCAGTTATGTAAGGACCATGGGGGTTGCAGAGACTGACCACCAACCAGAAAACATGCATTGCCTGGACCTAGGTCTCCTATACAAATGTAGCTGTTGGGCAGCTTGGTCTTCATGAAGGTCCCCTAGCAATTAGAGTGGGGCTGTCTCTGACATGGACTCCGTTGCCTGCTTTTGGATCCTCTTCACCTAGCTGGCACTACAAATGGTGCCATAAAGAAAAATAATGTTGGGTGGAATAAAGAATGATGACTCCAGCCAGGCGTGGGTGGTGCACCCCTTTAATCCCAGCACTCGGGAGGCAGAGGCAGGCGTATCGCTGCGAGTTTGAGGCTGGCCTGGTCTACAAAGGGAGTCCAGGACAGCCAAGGGTACACAGAGAAACCCAGTCTCAAAGAAAAAAAAAATGACGACTCCTTTAGACAGGCGTCAGTGACTTCCTGGGGAAGGAGACGTTCAAGCTGAGAAATGAAGGTTTAGAAGAAGCCGGCCACAGAAGCTTCAGGAAGATAGACAGCGTGAAAGAGCAGGGACATAGGCTGAGGAAAAGTCTTGACTTTTTTTTTCTTCTAAGAAATGAATCTGATTTGGCTTCTGCTGCCACATGGATGAGAGACCAACATGGTGCTGAAAACAAATAATACAGACAAATTTAAAAAGCATGTATTTAGGCTACAAGACTGCTCTAGAAGCAACAAGGAATGAAGAGCTAACGTCTCAAGAAACCTTCCAGGGAGGTCCTGAGGATCTGCCCCAGACTCCTGGGACAAATAAAGAAGCTGGTCAGAGCCTAAAGGTTATGAATCGAGATAGGCATAGGCAGCGGCCCCTAGTGGTGAACAGGAGAACCGGAGGACTCCTTAGTTGTAAAGATCTGCCTTGATAAAACTGGAAAAGCAAAGGGGGTCAGAGTCACGAAGATCTCGCCACTCAAGACACTGACTGAATTTAATGATGCCAAACAGAAGCCTGAAGCATGCATGCGTGCATACATACATACATACGTACGTACGTACGTACTTACATATGTATGTGTGTGTGCATGTGCAACAATAACAACTAAAGTAAAAGAGGACATGAATTTAAGAGAGAGCAATGGGAAGGTACATAAGAGGGGTGGGGGGAAATGATGTAATTATACTTAAAAAAAAAACAACGACCAATGGTTCCCAACTTTTAAAATACTGCATCCTTTTAATACCATTCTTCATGTTGTGGTGAACCCCAACCAAAAATTATTTTCATTGCTCCTTCATAATTGTAATTTCGCTACTGTTACGAATCATAACAGGGGATGGGAATAGGGTGTAAGAGGGAGGGAGGGAGGGAGGAACGGGAGGAGACAAACAAGGGGATAACAATTGAGATGTAATCTGAATAAATTAATTAAAAACATTTTTTTTCATTTCGTAACTTGCATATGCAAATTACAAAGTAAAACCATCGCAAACTCTCTAACTTAAGAATTAGACTATTAAAGATTCTGGATAGACACTCGGCCCCGCCCCCCGGCCCCGGCCCCGCCCCCGCCCCCCACGCCCACTCCCGTCACCAGGATGCAGCTAAGCTTCTGGATTTCTGGATGCATCCTTCCTGTTCCTTCACTTTCTTTTAAGGCTTTGTTGACTGTGGGGAATCTTCATTTTGCTATCTTGAAGACTTTTAAATCATTACACTTTATACAGTCGCTTTAACTTGCTCTTTAGTCCTAGTATTTTGTTTATGAGATCATCTCTATTGCTGGTGAAGTTGTATTCTTTTATTTTCATTGCTGTTATACAAGTACACTAGTTAATTTGCCACTCTCTTTTTCTGAGTCATCCCAAATTATTTTCTCTTAATTTTATAGTTTTTTCATGAATAGTACCTGTACAAACTTTTTTGGCATGCTTTCTGAAATGGATATGCAAAAATATTCTCTGATTTAAGGATAGAATTACGGGGCTGTAGTACACTTACATGCTCAACCTTAAAAGATAATACCAAAATGTTTTCCAAAGAGTTTAAAAAATTTGCAGCTTTTAAAAACAAAACATTTTTTTCTTGTCTCTACTTCCTGATAGTATTTCAAGTCAGCCTTTCTTCCTATCTTCCTGTAGACAGAATAGATGACCATGGTGGCTTCAATCTCTCAGTTTAACATTCCGGATTATATATTATAAAGTATAGAGGTATGCATAGATTATAAGAATATAGCTTCACAGCTCTTTGCCAAAGGAACATATAGGCCAAGAAACTGACTTTATAAGCATCCCACAGAGTGGCCCATGTTCCTGTTAATTCACTTCACGTCCAAGAAGCATCACTTCTACTTCCAGACAGCTTATATTATCCACATCTCTATGCCTTTTGATGTCTGTCTGCTTGCTCATTATAGGTTTGAGACGCATGTATATTGTAGCATGTGGTATTACTTTTTCTTTTTGGTGTTGCTGTAACTACTCTGCTTCCTCTTTTTGTGTTATCACTCGACAGATTTGGGACAGATGTTCCCAACTGCTGTCCTAAGCAGTCCAGAAATTTGGCTTCTGCTGTCCAAATGGAAATCGCAGTGAACAATGAGAGACAGACCCAAAGAAATTAAAAGCTAGAGAGACAATGGACCACACCATGGTGGACCAAGGTAACAGTGCCTTATCCAGTTAGTTGAAGTCTTAGATAGAGCATACGTTGACTTTATTAGAGCATGCAGAATATGGTAATTACTTTATTAGGGATCAGCACGGTTTATGGCAACGGCTACGGATGCCAAAGTGACAAGGGGTGAATGATGACTCTGACTCCAACCCATCCTTCTCCTCTGCTGCTGCCAGGATCCACTAAGTTACTCAGGCTAGCCTCAAACTCTCCCAGTAGCTCCAACAAGCTTTGAATTTATGACCCTCCGGTTTCAGCCTCCCAAGTAGCTGGGAACACAGCTCCACTTCATCAGATTTAGTTGTTTAGTTGACATTAACATTTATAGGGGAGAACTCTGAGGAGACAGAGTACTCTCTGTAATGAATGTGGCAGGTCTCCTCCAAACCGTTGAAAGCCTTAGTAGAACAAAAACATCCTCTGCTGAGCAAGAGTCTCCAGGAGGCTGTTACCACATTCTGTCTAGACCACAGTTCTTGGGCCTCTACTGCCTCTGCCTGGTTTTTACACTGGTACTGTGTTGTCAGCATAGATGGGCATCTGGGTTCTTGGTCCTTAAACTGGACTTGACAGTTCTGAATCCCCAGCATCATGGTGCCACACTAAACGAATTTCCTATTTAAAACTCCCTCCCTCTCTCTCTCCCCCCACCACACTCCCCCCTTCTCCCCTCTCTCTCATTGCTTTCTACCTCTGGCTACCATAGTGCTTTCATTTCCTAGATATTGTATTTTATTTCATATAACCTCAATCTGCAGCATGATTGAGGATGAAAGAGTTTCTTTGTGAAATAACAATGGCTCCAGGAGACAGGGCAGAAGGAAAAGTTTAGAGGTAAGATAGCCACGGGCATCCATCATATGTACACAGAGGTAAGACAGCATGGATGTCAATATATACATAGAGATAAGCCAGTCATGGGTGTCCATATGTACACAGAGGTAAGCCAGCCATGGGTGTCCATATGTACACAGAGGTAAGCCAGCCATGGGTGTCCATATGTACACAGAGGTAAGCCAGCCATGGGTGTCCATATGTACACAGAGGTAAGCCAGCCATGGGTGTCCATATGTACACAGAGGTAAGACATCATGGATGTCCATATGTACACAGAGATAAGCCAGCCATGGGTGTCCATATGTACACAGAGGTAAGACATCATGGGTGTCCATATGTACACAGAGGTAAGATATCATGGGTGTCCATATGTACACAGAGGTAAGACAGCATGGGTGTCCATGTATACACAGAGGTAAGACATTATGGGTGTCCATATGTACATAGAAACTGGGAGGTCTGCAATGAGAAGCTCATTTCATTAAACTGTGTTGATGTCCTTCATATTGGAGATTGCAAACATTAGGAAAGCTTGGAAGACATTCCAAAGGAAATTTGTAACCTAGAAGATCCTTGTGACTTCTCTCGTTATATTTTAGTGAAGAACTCTCTGCTTTATTAGCTCACCTCTAAGCTAGAAATAATTGGCTCCTTTGAGGGCAGTGTCTACAGTGCATCAGGGTCCAAGTCCACACAGGCTCTTCTCCAAACCTGACTTCTTCTTTTCAACAGGAAGTTCAGGGGTATTCATCCTTGGGGAACAAAGGAAGAAAAAAAAGTTTATTACTTCATTTCTAAATGTAAGACTCCATAAGCTTATGGCCTGCTTAACTGGACATGTGCAAGAGCCTATGCTCTGGGGTCCATCTTACAGACACAGGCAAGTTACCTGGATCAAGGTTATGGCTACTGTGTACTTTTCCCATCAGAACTCATTTGCTGCCTCAGAGCTATGGGACAGCCCTTGGGAAACTGAGGCTGGAGGGTCAAGTCAGTAAGGTCAGCATGGGCTATGCAGTCAGACCTTGTCAAGACAAAACAAAAATAGAGCTAATTTATCTGGGAAACGTGTCTCATTGTGATTTCCTTGGTTGATTAAATGCGTCGTCTTTCAGGATATCTGAAGGTCTCTGCTGACCCCATTTATTTCTTGCATAGTTGATTTGTGTCAGAAATTTCCACCAGAATGGTTGCTTCTCAGGGGTCGGGGAGGTGAATCGGTGAGTAGAAGCACTTACCACTCAAGCATGAAGTCCCAAGTTCAGATCCACGGCACCCATGTAAGATCTGTGCATAGTGGCGTATGCCTGGAACCCTACAGCTGGGGTGGACAGGTTCTGTCTCAAATAAGGCAGAGGGTGACTCAGGGAGGTCCCTGAGCATCCATAAGCATGCCTATGTGTGTGTATACCTGTAGGGACCTATGTATGCCCACACATACACTCCATGTACATATACACAGTTTACACACAAGAGGAAGGGAAGAAGGAATGAAGGAGACCAGATAAGGTTGAGAATATAGGTCAGCGGTAAAAAACACATGCCCGACTCAAATCCCTGGATGTAATCCCTCATACCACAACAAAAACAAGCCCCAAAGCGCAAAGTGTATGATCAAGGCACTAGTGATATCTTAGATATAGGTGGTGTCTATTACATTCAGCAGCATAATCTACAGTTCAAGGGGTTGGGGTCCAAACAAGAGAAATTAATTCTGAGAAGACAAATGCAGATCAGAATGGTTAAGCTGGAGTTTGTTAAGGGGGTGAACATGGTGATGCCTCACAGGAAGGACACAGGGGCAGCAGGGCCACTATGAACACTCAGACCCTTAGTGGGTTTTCTGTTAGGCAAGAAGATCAAAAATGCTGGCAATGGGGGACTTGGACTCAGAATCTAGAACAAATAAATTACCATCCCCATTGGCATTAAAAGATTTTTATTTTTTTATATTTTACTTAAAACAGTTTTTAAAATTAAATACATTTTGATCATATTCGGTGATATTCTTCCCTTCCTCCAGCCTTTTCTGTTACTTTCCCCTTCTCTACCACGCAACTTTTAAGTTCCTCCTCAAAAGAGAATCAAAAAAACCCCAATACAATAACAAACCCCTAAAACCAAGAAGACAGAATATAACCACACCCAAAAAGAAAAAAGAAGACCAAATAAAAGTGTGTGCATGAGCATGCACACACACATGCACGCGTGCGCGCACACACACATGCACGCGTGCGCGCACACACACACACACACACACACACACACACACACACGTGCATGAGTGTGCACGCTTGCTATGGAGTCCGTTATATGTTGGTCATCTACTCCTGAATATGAGGTCTGCTTTTCCTGGAATCAATGACAGGGACTGAGCAAAAATTAGACCTTCCTTATGAAAATCCTTAACAGTGTTCAGGGAAGGAGGCAGGAGTACCAAGTAGCATGGGCATGATAGTTGAATCTCTAAAACTCTGGAGCTTTTAAGAGTCAGATTTGAAGTGGGAAATAAAACCAAGCAGTCAGAGGGAAACAACACCGCGAATACACCCAACAGCTGGCTGTGCTTGTGAGACGTGAGTCAGAGGTAGGGAGGCAGAGAGTGAGAATGGGTGAGCCGAAGTCTCCAGAGCCCAAAGGACACGGGTGGCCCCACAGCACTTCAGATTTGTCAGGTACCTGCACACGTACAAATCTTAGAACCAGTGCAGTAAGTGAAGGGAAGGCCAGAGGCATATGTGCATGGTCTTCCGAGGGAATTAAAAACATGGTGGAGCATTTTGTTTTATCAGAAGGCAGGCACAAAAATAGATATGAACCTATTTGATGTCTTTTTCCTGTTTCCAGCTCATGTAGTTTTCTGGAAGAAAGATCCTAATGGAAAAAAAAATATTGTGATGAGGACCACATCTGAAACCCCCCTTTTTTCTGGTTGATATGGTTTCTTGGTGAGTTAATCCAGTCCACAAATAAAGAACAACAGATTCAGTACAGAGAGAGTGTCTCTACTCTGTCACATCGAGTGCTGATTTACTGAATCAGCAACCCCTTCATTGACGCCCGTGCATCCTTAGTTTATGCTGAGTACCATCAGTGCTAATAAATTTCATATTAGTTCAGGAACACATTCTGCTCCTCCTAATTTGGAACTCTAAACACTGATTACAGCTACAATATTTCTGCGATCCTGATATTTAGTGACACAAAACAAATGGCCTTGTTTTGTTTTGTTTTTTTTGAGACAAGGTTTCTCTGCGTAGCCCTGGCTGTCCTGGAACTCACTCTGTAGACCAGGCTGGCCTTGAACTCAGAGATCCACCTGCCTCTGCCTCCCGAGTGATAAGATAACACTGGCCTTTTATAATAGACTTATTTTTATCTTTATTTATTTATTCACTCTATATCCCTATTTTACTCCCTTTCTTCCTCTCCTCCTGGCCCCACTTTCCCATTCCTTACTCCTCCCCTTTTCAGAAAAGGAGAGCCCCCGCCAACATACCCTAGCACATCAAGTCCCATCAGAACTGAGTGCATCTTTTTCCACTGAGGTTCAACATGGCAGCCCCACCAGGAAGAAGTGACCAAAAAACAAACAAACAAATAAACAAACAAAAACTAATACACACCCCCCCCACACACAAAACAAAACAAAACAAAAACCAGGCAACAGAGTCCCTGTCAGAGACAGTCCCTGCTCCACTTACTAGGGCACCCACGAGAAGGCCAAGCTGCCCATCAGCTACACATATGTATCAGGACTGTGTCCTTGGTTGGTGCTTCAACCTCCACATGCCCCATGGGCCCAGATTAGTTGATTCTATTGGTCTTCTTGTGGAGTTCTTGTCCATTCTGGGTCCTTCTGTCCTTCCCCCCACTTTTCCACAAGACTTCCCAAACTCCACCTAACTCAGCATCTGTTTCTTTCCTCTGTTGGATGGAGCCTCTCAGAGGACAGTTATGCTAGGCTCCCATCCACAGGCATAGCAGAGGATATTTAATAGTGTCAGGGGTTGGCTCTCTCCCATGGGGTGGGTCTCAGGTTGGGCCAGGCATTGTTTGCACATTCCCTCAATCTCTGCTCTATCTTTATCCCTGCACATCTTGTGGGCAGGGTAAATTTTGGGTTGAAGCTTTTGTGGGTGGGTTGGTGTTCCCCTGTCTCCACTGAACTCCTGTCTGGCTAGACGGTGGCCTCTTTAGTCTTCAAGACCCCTGCTACTAGGAGTCTTAGCTAGAGTCACCCCCATATCCTCTCAGGAGCCTACCCTGTAGCAGGTCTCCAGCTCGTCTCAGAGATGCCCTCACCCTTGGTTTCCCTTCTCTCTACAATCTCTACAAGCCCTCTGACTTCCTACCCCTGCTCATGCTGGTGAGGATGTAATAAACTTCTTTAATAGGTGCTTTTTGTCTTAGTGAGCTGAACCATGAACCAGCTGCCTTGAAATGACAACACAAAAGACATGACCAAAAAGAGATTCTGGAAAACTGTAGTCTCCAACATTATCACAAGAAAAATAATAATGCAAACATTCTCTGTAAACTTTGATGGCCAAACTATCATTTCATTGCTCAGGGAGTAGCTGTACATAGATGCAGAGAATCAATAAATTAGATGTAGAAATAAGTTTGGATCAGAAAGCTAGAGCCAGATGTGGTGGTATAAGCCTCTAATTCTAGCACTCAGGAAATGAAAGATCAAAAGTTCAAGGCCGGCACTGGCTACCCAAGTGAGTTAGAGACTAGTCTTAAGAAACGCAAAACAAAAACAAAAATCAAAACTGAGAAAGTTTGGGAGACAATTTGGCACAGTCTTCTGGCCTTATGAAGACACAGTATGAATATTTATACTTGAAGATGAAGAGACTGAACTCTGAGGCCACCCAGCTAGTTAATGGCCAAGGGAGGATTAAATCCTGTGTTCCCATCTTTGGTACATGTTATCTACAGTTAATAAAAAAAATTACAAACTTGTTTATGATATCTTAGAAAAGCAAACACAAAGCCTCAGTATAGTCACTAGGATACTAAAGGGGAGATTCTCAGGAAGAATAACTTTTCATTTGTATCTATTTTTTTTTCAATTTTCTTTAAATTATCTCACCTAACCACAAACACCTTCGAGAAATCTGTGGCGCTCTTACCTCCTTGAACCATTTGGCTATTTGCCTATTACAACCACATTAACCTAGCACTAGCATCTGTAGTTAATATCCCATTATCTGTTATGCATTTTGAAGCATCACTGTTATGCAGGATGGAAGACTTAAGAACAAAGTTGCAAGTCCTGTTTTTTATTGTTAGCAAGAAACCTCTCTCTGTCTCTCTGTCTATCTCTCTCTCTCTTTCTGTCCATATGTCTCTGTCTCTCATATCGATGTTTTTGAGAAAAGGTCTTGTATATCCCACGATGGTCTTAAGTGTGTTATGTAGTTGATGCTAACTTTGAACTCCAGGCCTTCTTGCTTTAGCCTGCCAAGGGCTAGGACTACAGATGTGTGCCACTGTTACTGGATTTTTCCCCTTGTTTTGGGTGAAATTTGATACACTAATCATAAGCATACAGAATGATATCCCTCATTTTAAAACTCATTTCATATGATCCCAAGGTTTTTTTTTTTTTTTTGGAAGCTCGGATGATGAACTATGCTTAGGAAAGAACTTTCTGTAAGACTTAACAGTGAACACAAACATGATAAGATAATGCGCAACAATTTATCTTTATAACTAAAAAGATCAGAGGAGACCACATTATTATAAGATTAAGCAGTCATAAAACGACCTGGACAATAATAATGTAAGCACCACAGGACTTGGAACAACGGCAGAGCACATTTCTATGTCTTACATAAGATTATAGAGGAGTTGTGGCACCTTGGTTAAAGTGAGGAAACATGCATCTAGTTCTGGAAATGTTCCTGAATTTCCAGTTGGAAATAAGGGACTTATTCAATTTCAGGCAATTGAAGGAGATGAAAGTGGTCATTAATGGAAACGCTGGTAAACCTAGTATCTCCATTAGTGACCACCTCATTAAGACAAGATGCCTTTGATACCAGATAATGATCTGGGTAAATGACTCCTTCTCTTCAGATAACTTCATTTTTATGACTGTATTCTCCCAGCCCGAAGAGTGTGTCTCTTCATGCAGTGAGACACAGCAGACCAGACTCCGATTCCTAGCAGAAATCTCCAACATCAGCATGGTGGCTGCTTTCCTCCACGGTTTTCAATCAGGTCCACAAACATTTCTTTGACCTTTTATGTGTCATTCCACTTTGAGGCATTTCTCTTGAAAAGTCTCATCTTGATGAGCTAGGATGGGTGCCGTTTCACCTGCTGCGTTGTTAGAGAAAAATGCTCATTTCTCTGTCAAATAGATGTCAGGTCATTTGTTAGGGCTGATTGTAGAT
Source organism: Acomys minous (assembly GCF_964271855.1). Classification (NCBI taxonomy): domain Eukaryota; kingdom Metazoa; phylum Chordata; class Mammalia; order Rodentia; family Muridae; genus Acomys; species Acomys minous. The sequence continues at coordinate 87,103,557 of NC_140497.1, forward strand.
TATAATGCTTTCTCCTTAAAATAAATATGTCTGCATAATAAGTGGTGTCTTTCAAATTGAGAACATGGGGTCGTAGGCTGATCTGCTATGTGTGTACCAACATGCAGAGCAGTGGTTCTCAGTCTGTGAGTCAGGACCCCTTTGGGGTCAAATGACCCTTCACAGGAGTCACCTAAGACCATTGGAAAAAATACAGGTATTTATATTATGATTCACAACAGTAGCAAAATTACAGTTATGAAGTAGCAATGAAAATAATTTTATGGTTGGGGGGGTCACACCACAAGAGTTGCTGAATTAAAGAGCCCCAGTGTTAGGAAGGTTGAGAACCACAGATCTGGAGCATGTGTGTTGGATCTGTAGGCCATTGTTTTATGGCTGAACATAACATTATGACCCATAACATTTCACTGCTCCAAACTGCACTTGCACGTTTGCTTCCACTCATACAAAGAGAAAGCTAAGGATGTTGAGACCTGATGTGGCTATGAAGACACAAGATAGCCGGGTTGGAGACAGAGATAACAGAGATAGATGAGTCAGCAGAAGGTCAGAGCTGATGCTGTGGCGATTCCAACCAGCCAGTGACGGGGTGAGCAGGTGAGAGTTAATGTTCTTCTTGCTGTGATGAAAGAGTTTCCTAATGCGGGGCATAAGGAAGGGAGAGGTTACTCTACCACAGTTTAAGGGTACCCTCACCTTCGCCTACCACAGCAAGAGGGAGTCTCACAGTGAGAGCAGAGGCTTAAGACTCTGAACACCGTGTCCACAGCCATATAGAAGAGACGAATGTCCCTCTACAGCCCAAGGCCTTACATGTTTTCAGGTTCAGGCTACATCATTACCAGACAGTAAATGACCTTTATGAGCCTTACTGCAAATGTCCCTGAAATTTAATCCTCCTCACTAACAATAAGTTTCAATACTGTAGTAATGATGTAAGACACTGCTATAACTATGATAGTTTATGATAATTTAAAAATCTAAACATGTTACAAATGTAAAAAAAATCTAGTAAGTTAACACTCTGTGATATAGAGTATAGAAAGGAAAATATAATTTAATACTGCATTAAAATGAATATGGATTTTTATTTCTTACATCTAATATTGACTTGACTATGTAAAATACTTTTTTTCTCTCAAATGCACAGTATGAATGTACTGTATATATACATTGGAAGCATTATCATGAACGATAAATGTTTAAGGATGTGGGTTTGAAAACTTGTAGAGGTGTTAGCAGTGCTGAAGATCACTGCTACTGTACTGCTGTGTCCTAGGGTATTTGGAACGCTAAGCGGCCGGCTGTGGTGCTGCAGGCAGATAGAATAGACCGGAGAGGTGGAGGCAGGGCGTCAAAACACTAAAACTACCCAGTCTGTTCTCACTTAAAGCATAAGTTTCTTTATATAATGTATGGTTTTCATGACCTCTGTGTAGACAAAATTATCTTACTGTCATTGTAATTATATAATTAAGATAGTTTATTAGATACAACTTTTAGTACAAATTTTAGCCTTAAGGGCCTTTTAGTTTGACATTTTTTAAAATGGAATTTCTGAGTGTGTGGGTGAGTGGGTCTCTGATTCGGTGCCTTCTCTTGGACTTCTTTCCTTTTGTCTTGTCTTGTCCTACTGCAATGTGTGAATTTTTGTTTTGTCTTATTATATTGTATTTTGTTATTACCCCTTAAAAGGTTCTTTGTTCTCTGTTGAGAGACAGAGAGGCGGTGGATCTGGGTCGGGGAGGATGTAGGGAGGAACTGGGAAGGGTAGGGGGAGACCATAATCAGGAAGAAAAAACATAAACGAAAATACAAACTGTTAAAAATATAAAGTTATGCAGTCAGTAATATTTATATTATAATGTTCGAGCTACAGAGTGCTAAAATTAAAAACGTTGCCAAGGCATCAAATCAGAGCAACACGATGCACTGAGCCCTTAAGTTTGTATATATTTTTTTCCATTATGAACCCTGTCATCCTCTTCAGTCATATAAAAATTACAGTTAAAACAAAAAGGGACAAGGGCCCATGAAGAGAGCTCCTTCTAGTGTGTACTGTGTGCTACGTGCTGTGTTAAAACCAATTACTGCCAAAGCACAAACTGATTCTAAAATAACTACAGAAATTGACAGCTTTCGATGCGGACGTGGCATTGTTTAGCTCCCAATGTGCCCTTCCTAACTGGCAGTGCAGTGATAGCACTCTGTGTACAGCACTCACCGAGTGTGGCACCACGCGTGGCACCACATGTGGCAGCGTGTGTGGCACCACATGTGGCAGCGTGTGTGGCACCTCATGTGGCAGTGTGTGTGGCACCGTGTGCACCTGCTTGTTGAATCGCCCACTCACTCCAATTCCAGACTGAGCTATGTTTCACTTATCATCAAATGGTGCCTTGTTTTGCATGGGTTTATGCTTATTCATTTGTTTATTTTGCATATTGTCTTGATAATTTTGCTGCTAAAAAGGTGTGTGTGTAATTATCAACTTTCTTAATATTAATTAAATGAAGGTTTTCTTTCTTTCTTTCTTTCTTTCTTTTTTTTTTTTTGGTTTTTTGAGACAGGGTTTCTCTGTGTTAGCCTTGGCCATCCTGGACTCACTTTGTAGACCAGGCTGGCCTCGAACTCACAGCGATCCACCTGCCTCTGCCTCCCGAGTGCTAAATGAAGGTTTTCTAACAACCTGGCTTGTTGTATTTAGTGCTGGACTTGATACCAGTAACTCCTTAAAAATCTGATGCTTGATGAATTAGCATATACACTTAGAAATAAAAAATATTTTTAAAGGTTTATTTATTTATTGTGTATACAGTGTTTGGCCTCCATGTGCATCCCAGAAGAGGGCACCAGATCACATTATAGATGGCTATGAGCCACCATGTGGTTGTTGGGACTTGAACTCAGGACCTTTGAAAGAGCAGCCAGTGCTCTTAACCTCTGAGCCATCTCTCCAGCCCAGAAATAAAACATTTTAAGAAACAGGAATCACATGTGATTTAAATAAATTTATCTGAAAGGGCGCTAAACACTTACAGTCTCAAAGCTTTTCAAGATATTTTATCAAGTCCCAGGGACCATAATGTAGTAAAACTAGAAATCAGTAGCAAGAAGACCGACTTTGAATACAGTGAGGTTGACCGACCAGTTAGTCAGACTAAATCAGGCAGAAATAGAAGTCCTGGAAGCAAAGGAAATAAAAGCCCAACTTGCTGGTGTCTTCGGGATAGACAGGCCTAACAGAAAGGTTGATAGCAAACAGTGTTTATTAAAAAAAAAAAAAAGTCAGCATGACCTCAAATGAACAGCCAATGATACACCTCAAGATCTTAGAGAGACAAAGACAAGCCATGCCCCCAATCAGTAGTGAGCAGTTGTTTTTTTTTTTTTTTTAAAAACCTATTATTCAAGACAAATTCATTGAAACAGAGACACAGCTAGTGATTACCAGAGAGTTAGGAGATGGAAAGATGTTTATCAAAATTCAAAGATTAACTTATGAGATTAAAAAAAATCCTCAGGGGTTCTAAGGAACAGCACGAGTGATGGCAGGGACATTCGTCTAAAATAGAATATACGTAAAATGTCAAAATATTTCTGTATGTATATGCATATATATATACATACACACATATAGACATACATATACATATTTAATGGGAATATCCTAAAACTTCATTTTAAAACCTGAACTTAAAAATTATTTATTTATTGTATATGAGTGCTTTTTCTGCAGGACAGGGCATCAGATCACATTATAGATGGTTGTGAGCCACCATGTGGTTGCTGGGAATTGAACTCAGGACTTCTGGAAGAGCAGGTGGTGCTCTTAACCACTGAGCCATCTCTCCAGCCCTAAAACCTGAACTTTTAAAGAATACATACTATAAGATGTGATCCACATTGTGTAGCTCAGGCCACCTACAGTAATTTTTGAACTTCCCCAGATAGTATAACTACCTTGCTTTAAAAGAAAATTTATCTTCATTTATTATTTATAGTGCCATTACTTTATTTCCACCTGGAATTTCATCCTGTTAGATCTTCCAAATTTAAGAGACAAAGGTAAAATGTCAGTAAGGATATTCATCTTCCAACTTTGATGGTTGAAGCATTTTTAACTAATAGCAATGCCGTATGCTGATGATATGTTGGCAAATTGTACACCTCACTTATGAAATATTATATAGAAATAAATAACTAAAGCCAAAACTACTTATTCAATACATAGTTAATGCCCTTAAATATATTAGCATAGTGATAGTCTGTATTTTCCCATGAAACTTGCCTTGTGTGTTGTTTCTTTGCCTTCTACGGCAGGCCTGCTATGTTGTGTGTAGTTTGCTCAGTGTTCTCCAGAGGGACCAAGGTAATTTCTCACTCTAATACAAGGGTTCTCAGCCTGTGGATTACAGCCCTTCTGGGGGTTGAAGGATTCTTTCACAGGATTTGCATAAGACCATTGGAAAATACAGATATTTTCATTACGATTCATAACAGTAGCAAAATTACAACTATTTAGGTAGCAACAAAAATAATTTTATGGTTGGGGATCACCATAACATGAGGGACTGTAGTAAAAAGGGTCTCAGCATTAGGAAGGTTGAGAACCACTGGTCTAACATGTGCAGTGTGTGTGTGTGTGTGTGTGTGTGTGTGTGTGTGTGTGTGTGTGTGTGTGTTAGAGTATGCATTATTCAATTGGTTTATGCATTAGAGGAACTAAAAGACCAGACAGCCAAGGAAACCTGTAGCTGCTGATTCTGAGAAGCTGGAAGCCTCCAAATAATATCTAGCAATGATGTAGTGCCACACTGAACTTGGAGGCTTAACGCACTGCCCTGTGAGTCATTCATGCTGTGAAAGCCTGGATGAAGTAGCTGAGGAATCTGGAGTCTGATATCCACTGGCAGGGGCAGCATAAAAACATGTACCTACTTCACTCAAGAAGAAGGGGTGTGTGCATGCAAGCATATGTGAGTGCCCGCCTCCATCCTATTTCGCTTAGGGCTCCAGCCCATCAAACGGGGCTTTGTTTCCATTCAGGTAAGTTTGCTGACTCGTACGACAATGCTCTCTGTCAATAACTTCACGGGTCCAGGGTGCGATTTATCAACTTTCTTGGTATCCCTCCATCCAGTCAAGCTGACTATGAAGACTAATTGTCATATACTTTATTTATTTTAATTTTAATTTTAATTTTTGGTTTTTCAAGACAGGGTTTCTCTGTGTAGCCTTGGCTGTCCTGGACTCACTTTGCAGACCAGGCTGGCCTCGAATTCACAGCAATTCACCTGCCTCTGCCTCCCGAGTGCTGGGATTAAAGGCGTGTGCCACCACGCCCAGCATATACTTTATTTTTTATCCCGTGAGATCTCCTTGCTGTGTAAATCTATAAGATTATAGTCTCAAGATGGTACCTTAAAGGTAACATAAGAAAGAGTCAAGAGATGATCCACTCAGAATAGGACCAAAGGTCATTTTGTGCACATAATTTACTCAAAGATCACAGGAAAATCAAGTGGGTTGAAATATCTGTTGCCTCTAAAAATCACTGCCAAGGATTTCCAGCCTACAGGCAGCTGTACCTTAGGATTGCCTGACACTGATGGACTAGCAGTTTATATAAAACGCAATCCTGCAGTTAGGAGATGCTATTCAGCATCTAAGCTTCAGAACTTGTGTTGAATTTAACATTGCTTGCAAAATGCTCCAATTTTACGCTTCAAATTCCAGAGTTGACAGCAACAAACAAAATCTTTATTGAGTAGAGAAAGACGGGCGATCTGACTCTTAGCTCCTGCTGTTGGTGCCGTGAACCACAACTGACCTCATGTTTATCCATGGGAGGTAATTTTGGTAGTTTCTGGCTTGAGTCTAAAGATTTGCAAAAGCACATTTTATTCCTACTCTTTGAGTTTCCATTTATACTCAGGATTTACCCTGATGAGAAAAGAACTTAACGGTGAATTGCTTATCGCTTCCAATGAAGGGAGATATGTTTCTTCATAAATACTTGCCTTAAACTGTAGGTTTACTTGATTCTGGTAGTTTTGTACTAATGAACAAAGCTTTTTTCAAATGGTCAGATGCATGAGAACCTCCTCCTGAGCTTCTTTTCCCTTCCTTCCTTCCTTCCATTTTCTCTTTCTTTCTTTCTTTCTTTCTTTCTTTCTTTCTTTCTTTCTTTCTTTCTTTCTTTCTTTCTCTTTTCTTTGTGATTGTGACATGTCTACAATGGTGTCTGATGTTATCCTTTCTTAGTCTTTCCTGCCAAGTTTCTTTTAATCAAATAATTTGTAGATGGCCAGTGTGTCAGTCTTAACAAGACATATTTCAGATTTCTATGAAATGCTTCACCCACCGAGCATATCTAACCAGGACGTGAAGTATAATAGAACGTCATAGGAGGTGGAGCTCCTCCCAGTCTGTACGTTGTTGCTTTGTTCTGTTGACAGTGTCTCTTGCCTTACAGAAGCTTCTCAGCCTCATGAGGTCCCATTTATTAATAGTTGACCTTAAGGCCTGGGTTGTTGGTGTTCTGTTCAGGAAGTTGTCTCCTGTGCCAATGTGTTCCAGGCTCTTCCCCACTTTTTCTTCTAACAAGTTTAGTGTCTCTGGTTTTATGTTGAGGTCTTTGATTTACTTGGACTTGAGTTTTGTGCATGGTGACAAATATGGGTCTAATTGCATTTTTCTACACGTAGACATCCAGTTAGACCAGCACCATTTGTTGAAGATGCTATCATTTTTCCATTGAATAGATTTAGCTTCTTTGTCAAAAATCAAGTGACTATATGTGTGTGGATTCATTTCTGGGTCTTTGATTTGATTCCACTGATCAACCAGCCTATTGCTGTGTCAGTACCATGCTGTTTTATTTACTGTTGCTCTATAGTACAGCTTGAGATCAGTTATGGAGATTCCTCCTGAGGATTTTTTATTGTACAAAATTGTTTTAGCTATTCTGGGTTTTTTGTTTTTCCATATGAAGTTGAGAATTGAACTTTCAATATCTTTAAAAAATTGTGTAGGTATTTTGATAGGGATTGCATTGAATCTATAAATTGCTTTTGGTAAGATGGCCATTTTTAATATGTTAATTCTCCCAATCCACGAGCAAAGAAGATCATTCCATCTTCTCATGTCATCTTCAATTTCTTTCTTCAGAGTTTTGAAATTTTTTTTCGAGCAAGTTTTTCATTTGCTTGGTTAGAATAACTCCTAAATATTTTATATTGCTTGTGGCTAATGTGAAGAGTGTAGTTTTCCTAATTTCTTCCTCTGCATAATTATCATTTGTATATAGGAAGGCTACTGACTTTTTTGAGTTAATTTTGTATCTAGCCAATTTGCTGAAGGTGTTTATCAGCTGTAGTAGTTCTCTGGTGGAATTTTGAGGGTCACTTATGTACACTATCATATTATCTGCAAATAGGGATAATTTGACTTCCTCCTTTCCCATTTGGGTCCCCTTGATCTCCTTTTGTTGTTAGTATTTTCCTGAATTTTTTCCAGTGCCTCTCTATAGGCCTCTTTTATGTCTTCCACTTATTTGGCTGCATCTTCCTGCATTTCATTTTGAATTTTAATTGTTTCCTCCATTATCATCCTCATTACTAAGGATTTGAGGTCATTTTCTTGTATTTCTTTGTGTTTGGGTTCTCTGGGCTGTTTTCTTTGGAATAGTTGAGATCAGTTTTAGGGTTTTTTGCGTATGATTTTACACTGCTGTTTAGTCATCTTGCCGTCTGTTTTTGGGAGATAGCTTCCGGAGTTGGGTAGAGGACATCTGAGGATAGATTCACCTGTTTTCTCATGATTTCCCTAGGCCGGAAGCTCTGATGCTTCACTGGTCTGGATGGCAGGAGGCCAGCCCTGTAGTTTCGGTCTCTCACATCCAGTGATCCCCAGCTCCCCTATACTGTGGGTCCTGTAATTGTCCTGGGTCTCAGAACACCCACTGGGTCGGGCCAAAGTGTCCACAGCCTTCTGGGTCCCCTCATGGCACTGAGCTCTCCAGGGACTGGTGCAGGTTGGGTGGAGGTAGTCTGATGGCCACTCTACTCCCTGTTTCCCCAAGATTTCCTTAGTCCCAGGGCTCTGATGCTCCACTGGTCTGTGGTTCCTGGAAGGGTTTCAGGACCCAGGCTGCTCGCAGAGTCCAGGTTAGTGTCATGGGGCCCAAACTGCACACACACTGAGTCCAGTTCGTGTCTATGGACACAACCTGAGGTTGAGTCAAGTTCCTGTCTCTGGACCCAAATGGGTCTTGAGGCCTAATCCATGCACTTAGTCCAGTTAGCACTGAGTCCAACCAAGGCCTCAGGCCCAAACTGCACACTGAGCTCATCAAGTTCAGCTAGAGTGTCAGGTCCTGGACCACACCCCAAGCTCAGCTAGGGTCACAGGGCCTGAACTGCCTGCCAAGTTTAGCTAGGTTCTCTGTGCCCAAACTGCATGCTGAATTCAGCTAGGGACTCTGGGCCCAAACTGTGCACTGAGTTCAGCTAGGGTCTCAAGGGCTGCACTACTCGCCAAGTCCAGCCTGGGTCTCGGGGCACAAACTGTGCCGAGTTGAGCTTCAGTTCCAGGGCCCAAACCGAATTCTGAGTCCAGCTAGGTTCTCTGGGCCCACACCACTCGCTGAATTCAGCTATGGATCCTGGGCCCAAACCTTGCGCTGAACTCAGCCAGCAACCCTGGGCCCAAACTGCGCGCTGAGCTCAACTAGGGTTTCAGGGGCCAAACTGCATGCTGAGCTCAGCTAGAGTCCCAGGGGTTGAACTGCGCACTGAGCCCAGTCAGGGTCCCAAACCGCATGCCGAGTTCACTTAGATTCTCTAGGCCCAAATCGCGTGCTGAGTTCAGCTAGCATCTCAGGGCCGAACCATGCCAAGCTCAGCTAGACTCTCAGGGCCCAAACCACCAGCCAAGCTCAGCCAGGTTCCCTGGACCCAAACTGCCCGCCAAGTTCAGCTAGAGACTCTAGGCCCAAACCCCACGCTGAACTCAGCTAGGGTCACAGGGCCCAAATATTGCACTGAGTCCCCTCTCTCGCAGCAATTCCCACTGGTCACCATGCCACTCGCCTCTGCTGGAGGGCTCCCAGCTGCAAATCTCAGCTGCTGCTGCCACTGCCACTGCTGCTCTGGTCTGAGAACATCCACACTCCTCTCGTGTGCAGTGGTAAGCAGGTTTTCTGTATTTTGGTCCTTTAGAACTGTGGAGTACTCCCACTGTAGTGGGGTGGGGAGCTTGGTGTTCCTGGTTAAGAATTTCATGCAATTCCCTGAATCATTTACTGGAACTTCTAAACACAGTCCGTGCTGCTCGCCGCCATCTTGGAGTCCCTAGAGAATTGATCTTTCAATGTCTTTAAAAAATTGTGTAGGTACTTTGATAGGGGTTGCATTGAATCTGTAAATTGCTTTTGGTAAGATGGCCATTTTTACTATGTTAATTCTCCCAATCTGTGAACAAGAGAGATCTTTCCATCTTCTGATGTCATCTTCAATCTCCTTCAGCTAGATACTTTATATTACTTGTGGTCTTGTGAAGGGTGTAGTTTCCCTAATTTATTTTTCAGCATAGTTGTCATTTGTATACAGGAGGGTTACTAACTTTTTTGTGTTGATTTTGTATCCAGCCACTTTGCTGAAGGTGTAGGAATTCTCTGGTGGAATTTAGGGGGTCACTTATGTACACTATCATATCATATATGAATAGGGATAATTTGATATCCTACATTCCCATTTGGATCCCCTTGATCTCCTTTTTTTGACATATTGCTCTGGCTAGAACTTTAAGAACTATATTGAAGAGATATGGAGAGAGTAGGAAGCCTTGTCTAGTCTCTGATTTTAGTGGAATTTCCTTGAGTTTCTCTCCATTTAATTTGATGTTGACTATTGGCTTGCTGTATATAGCCTTTACAATATTTAGGTATGTGCCTTGTATCCCTGATATCTCCAAAACTTTAACCAAGAATGAGTGTTGGATTTTGTCAAATGCTTTTTTGGCATCTAAGGAGATGATCATGTGTTTCTTTTCTTTCAGTTAGTTTATATGGTGGATTACATTGATAGATTTACGTATATTGAACCATCCCTGCATGCCTAGAATGAAGCCTTCCTGGTCATGGTGAATGATAGCTTTGATGTCTGCCTGGATTTGGTTTGTGAGTATTTTATCGGGTATTTTTGCATCAATGTTCATAAGAGAAATTGGTCTGAAATCCTCTTTCTTTGTTGTATCTTTGTGAGGTTTAGGTATCAAAGTGACTGTGGCCTCATAGAATGAGTTTGGTATTGTTCCATCCATTTCTATTTTGTGGAGTAGCTTGAAGAGTATCAGTATTAGCTCTTCTTCGAAGGTCTGGTAGAATTCTGCACTGAAACCATTTGGCCCTGGGCTTTTTTGGTTCGGAGACTTTTAATGACTGCTTTATTTCTGTAGGAGAAATAGGACTATTTAATTGTTTATCTGATCTTGATTCAATTTTAGCAAGTGGAATCAATCAAGAAAATTGTCCATTTCCTTTAAGTTTTCAAATTGTGTGGTATATAAGCCCTTGAAGTAGGACCTAATGATTCTTTGTATTTCTTCAGTGTCTGTTATGTATCCTTTTTTATTCCTGATTTTGTTAATTTGGGTAGTGTCTCTCTGCCTCTTAGTTAGTTTGGCTAACGGTTTGTCTATTTTGTTGATTTTCTCAAAGAACCAGCTCCTGGTTTTGTTGATTCTTCAAATTGTTCTCTTTGTTTCTAATATATTGATTTCAACCCTGAGTTTGATTATTTCCTCTCTATAGGTCTTTGTCATGGCCTCTCTAATGTCATCAATTTGTTTGGCTGAATCTTCCTGCGTTTGTTTATGGATTTTACTCATTTCCTCCATTATCATCTTCATTACTGAGGATTTGAGGTCATTTCCTTGTGCTTCAGTTGTGTTTGAGTTCCTAGGGCTTAATTCTTTGGGATAACAGGGTTCTGGAGATGCCATATTGTTTTGGTTTTGTTGTACTTTTATGCTGTCTTTAGTCACCTTGCTTTCTCTGACACTTGGAGGTAAGTTCTGGTGTCCTTCACTGGTCGGTGAGTGTCTATGGGTTGAGAACCCTCACCTGTGGGGATCAGAGAACCCTTCCCTGGATCAGGCAGATGGCCTGGTTTCAATTCCAGGGGACTTTGCTCCACACCCTAGGCTCCCCACTGGGCCAGAAGAGGCCAGTGCTTGTGCTCTGCAGCCCAAGATTTGGTTCAGGGTAGTGTAGGTGCAGCCAGTTATCCTGCCTTTGAAAACCCTGCCCTCAGGCACTGGGGCTTTGGGGTGTAGATTCAGTCTGCCCTAAGAATGTGGGAACCCTGCTGGCTTGTCCCAGTTGTCTGGGCTTCTGCCTGGTCCATTCAAGCCCTGGGGCCTAGGATCAGTCCCACCTGAGAGAGCAGGTACCACCCTCCTACTTGTGGAGGTTGGCTATACCTGTTCAGGCTGGGTTAGTGCCACCCAAGAGAGTGTGGGAAGAGCCACTGGGTTGGGTCGTCTGGCTAGGTTTCTGCCTGATCTATTCAGGCTGTGCCAGCTTACTTCAGTCAGCCCGAGAGTGTAGCTACGGAACTGCAGCTGGAGAATGTGTTCACAGCTGCCTGTGCCCCCACATGGGCCTTGGGTCCCTCCGTGGACTGGCAGGATGATCTGAGGTCAGATCTATCCCAGAGTCACACTCTGTGCTTCCCCTGGGACAGCAGACACAGATGCTGTTTCTCTGTGGCCCATAGTTCAGTCAGAGAGGGAGAGAGAAAGAGTGCAGGTACAGTATGGCACGATAGGTCGTGCTGGGCTTTGGTTACTGTTTCTGTGGGGTCACTCGCCCCTGGGGCTTTCTGTGGACTGGTGGGGTGGTCTGAGGTCAGATCCACCTGTTTTCCTGGGTTCTCCCCAGGCCAGCAGGTATAGACTCTGGTGCTTCACCACCCACAGTTTAGTCGCAGATACTGAGTTCATTATATAGATCACGGCTGTAGCTTGCAGGCAGGTATGGGTCCAGGCTCAGAGGACTGGGCACTGGTCCTCTGTGGGCCAGTTGGATGGCCCGAGGCTGGACCCACTTGTGCTCTGCACTGTGTGGATTCCTCTTACCTAGGGATCACCAGGTCTTGTGGTCTGTGTAGCTCCCAGCCTGGTCCTTAGTCTCTGTCCTGCAGATCAGATATGTGCATGTTTGGTGCCGCCATCTTGGATCCTCCTGTTGTTTTTAACAACCTTAAACATTGTGGGTTTTTTGTTTTCTTTTTAATTGATGCTTTTATTGTTGTCCCTTTATCTGGTAGTGAGAAGTGTGATTCCTTAAAGACAGTCACACAGCAAGATTACTCTCATTAAATCCTATTAACACAGATATGTAAACTACAACGTAGAAACACAAGCTTGTTCAGCCATAAAGAAGAATGAAATCATGACATTTGCAAAGAAAGAGGACCTAGCGATCATCCCATTAAGTGAAATAAGCCAGACCCAGAAAGATAAAAGACATTTAAAAAATCTCTTATATGGAATTCAAATCATATATATATGTGCATTGTGTGTTTGTGTGTGTGATATACATTTGCATTATATATATGCTGTATATATTAATATATATCACTGTCTATTTATATCTTGTGATATACCTGTGTGTCATATATGTACAATGCATATATTCATATATATATATATATATATATATATATATATATATATCACTGTATTTTTTCTCTCTCTTTCTCTCTGTCTCTCACACATATATGACATTAAAGTAGGATTGCGGACCAGGGGCAGAATGAAGCTAAAGGAAGCAGGGAAACACAGAGTGTGTAAAGGTAGAAAGAAAAAGAAATAATGTTTTCTCTCCTGTGAAATTTGAAGCTAAATATGTGGAAGAAAAGAGACCAAGTTTGAGGAGTGAAAGTGGGAAAGGCAGGGCACTGAGTGATAATGGGTAAAATACCATGGAATGCATGTGTGGAAGTGATAAGAGTGGCTTGTCCTGGGGGATTTCTTCTAATTCTGGAAATTACCTGGTTAATTGGATTTCAAGTGGCATTTAACAAACTTGAGATCACATATGTGGAGAATGTCATTGGATGGACATTCACGGAGATTTGTTTGGACAGAGATTTTCCTACAAGCTGCTTCTCTCCCTTAAGTTGAAGATATAGAAATGGCTATAAACCACTGAATCTCGTGCGTTGTCATGCTTAGATTATCCACCGTACATTTTGTGTTTTAATTCAATCTTACTCCTAATACGTTTTTCCTTAGAAGGTGAAGTTTAAAGCTATTATAATAAGTGGTGTTGTATTTTTCAACTCCAATTCCATACTCTATATGCCTACATTAAAGATCCACTAACATCAAAGGGATTTAAATCTGAATTTATGAAGGGTCTTTTTTTTTTTTTTTTTTTTTTTTTACAAAATCCATTGTTTACTTGAAATTAAACACCACTTGAGTCTAACGAGAAGTAAATGATGTTGCATGATACAGGTAGGCTTTTAAGACATTTAATGATAACTTTAAAATTAGTTTTAATATCTGCTGTCTCAGAGTTTTTTCTCACAAAGCACAACTCCACCACTTCTATTTTGCCATGGTTTAAAACATCCAGGCTATTCAGAACAACATCCTTGTGATACTACGATATAAGACACAGCTTGATACGTTCTATTCATCACCTAGCACCTCTCAAAAGGTGACGACTCGATATCTGTAAGGGGATCAAGAAGACGCGAAGATAAATTTTACATGGAATATTCATATTCTCAAAATCAAGGACTGACATAGGTGATTATATTGATATGAGTATTACCATAATAAAGAAAAATAAAACCATGGAAGAAATATAAGGATCGCAGATCATTTAAAAACTGAAATTAGGAAAGGATTCACAGAGAATTAAGCACTGCGGCATACCAGTTAGGGAGTTGGATTGTGTCTTAATTCCCACTCTCAGGCTTTCTAGCTGAATAGTAATAATAAACATTTACTTGATATTCTTTACTGGGTAGGTACTGTAGCCAAATGCTACAGTCTTATTTATTAACTCTAAGTGTTTGTTGTTTAAAACCCTGTGTTTTCAGATAAGGCAATTGAGAGTTGGAGAAATCAAGTCACTCATTCATTTTCTCCCAGCAAGTTACAGCCAAACGTTGAAGCCAAGAGTTGTCAATTGGATGACTGTCTTAAAAATGCAGATCTCTTTGCGCTCCAGTGGTCTCAATTATAATGTGAAGTTAGGAATATTCACCTTACTTGTTTATTAAAGACTAAGTGAAATAATAATAATAATAATAATAATGATGATGATGATGATGATGATGACAATAATGTTGCTAGTCTTATACATACGGCAGCTGATCACAAATGATGATAAGAGTATTGACATTTATGAAGAGAAGATATGTGGGATGGAACATGTAGAATCCTTGGTGCATAGGTACAAAGGGAGGGCAATAAGAATGATGGAATAACACAGACCAAGGAACAAAGACCTAAGCATTTGTGACTAGCACGGGCATGATTAAAGATGGATAAGTTGGTACCTTCCTGGATAAGGTCTCCTCTCAAGAACACATGTCTCTTTCAAGTATTTGTAAAAATACCAAATTCTCTTGAAATTAGTCTGGACTGAGTGATCATGGAGGAGGTTGTGTGGACATGAGCTGGCTTGATCTAGATACTCAAATACCTGTTAACTTAGCCCTGATCTCTGTGTGTGGTGTCTGTGCTCTTTTGGCAGATAGGCTTTCTGTAGCAGTTGTAGCCCTAATATCATCACAGTACTAAACACAGAAGAAAATAGGATATTTATCATATAAAGTAAGAGTCCTAAGGCTCCTTTTGACTCATGTACTGTCAACTGGAATAATTGAAATGTTTACAAGGTAGACTTGACCATGAGGAATCAGGAAAGGTGTTGTTATTAATATAATATACACAATATAATACTATGTGTCATGCCATATAGAATAAATTATAATTTATTATCATTAATATATTTATTACTATCTCTATTATTACTTTGTTTTTTTGAGACAAAGTCTCACAATACAGCCCTGGCTGTCCTTGAGCCACTATGTAGATCAGGCTGCCTCAAATTCACAGAGAAAAGTAAGCCTCTGACTAGGATTAAAGGCGTGCCACTTTGGCCTGTCCTAATTTTATTTATTGTTTTCTCTTAAAAATTTTATTAACTATTTGCTTTACATCCTGGTCATAACCCCCTCCCTCCTTTACTCCAGGTTCCACTCTCCCTTCCTGTTTCCCCTAACTCTTCCCCTCTCCTCCTCAGAGAAGGGGAGGCCCTCCTACCCATCCATCCCAGCAAATCAAGTTGTATCAAGACAGATTGTCCTCTTCCTTCATGGCCTGGTGAGGTAGCCCTGCCAGGGAAAAATGATTGAAAAGCAGAAACAGAGTCCATGTCAGAGTCAGCCCTTAGTCCCCTTACTAGGGGACCCATATGAGGATCTAGCTGCCCATCTGTTACATCTGTGTAGAGTGGCTAGGTCCAGTCAATGCATGGTCCTTGTCCCCACAGGGCCCCTGGCCTTGGTTAGCTGGCTCTGTTGGTGTTCTTGTGTAGCTCCTGTCCCCTCTGAGTCTTTCTATCCTTCCCCGCAATTTCTGACAAGACACCCTGTACTTCACCCAATGTTTGGCTATGTGTCTCTGTATCTGTTTCCATTAACTTCTGGGTGGAGAGGACAGCTATAATAGGCTCTCATCTGCAAGCATAGCTGAATATCATTAATAGTGTCATGGACTGGCTGTCTCCCATGGAGTGGGTATCAGGTTGGACCAGGCATTGGTTGGACTCCTTCAATCTCTGCTTTACATTTGTCCCTGCATGTCTTGTAGGTATGGTAAATTTGGGGTTGAAGGTTTTGTGGGTGGGTCTGTGTTCCCCTCTCACCAGGAGTCATGTTTAGTTAGAGGGTGGTCTCTTCAGTCTTCATGATGCCTCCTACTAGGAGTCTCGCTAGAGTCACTCCCATGTCCCTTATTCTTCCAGGAATCTACCCTGTCATAGGTCTCCAGTTTGTCACAGAGAAGCCCACCTAAGGTTTCTCTTCTCTCCGCAAGTTGCTGCTTTGTCAGGAAATTGGGAATAGCTCTATCTCAAGACCCATTTATATCACTCGTAGGCATTTACCCGAAAGAGTCTCCACCATACAACAAGGACATTTGCTCAACTATGTTCATAGCCACTTTATTCATAATAGCCAGAAACTGGAACCAACCCAGATGTCCCTCAGTGGAAGGATAGATGGAGAAATGGTGGTACATTTACACAACGGCATACTACTCAGCTATTAAAAACAAGGAAATCATTCAATTTTCAGACAAATGGATGGAACTAGAAAAGATCATCCTGTGTGAGGTAACCCAGACCCAGAAAGACACACATGGTATGTACTCACTTATACATGGATTTTAGCCATATAGTACAGGATAACTGTACTACAATTCACAGACCCAAGAAGACAGGTAACAAGGAGGATGCAAGGGAGGATGCTTAAATCTCACTCAGAAGTGGAAAAAAAAAATAGACAATAGAAGTTGTTAAGGAGAGGGAACAGGTTAGGAGAGGGATCACGGAGAGAAATAAGAGTTAATATCAGACCTGGAGAGAGTAGAATGTCCTAATTTTATTATTTAATATTTGTGAGTGAGGAGTGATTATTTGGTCAGAGGCTGTTCTAGTTACAATATGAATATACGTGTAATGGAAGAAGCCTGGGAGACTTAAGATATCTGCTCTACCATTTTCTTATGGCTTTGGGAAAAGACTCAGTCTCCATGTGATTCAATTTTCTCAACTCAACTTGGGTACAATTACGTTATCTGTGTTGTGCATGACTGAGTTCAAATTAGGTCAGCCATGGAGAGCTGCTACAGAAGATCACAGAACACAGTAACTGCTCAAGTATCCTAACTCACAATGCACAGTAGTAGAGAAGATCTACCAACTAACTACTGTATCAACTACAAGAAAACCATGAAAGAAAGGAAAAAGCCATGGTGTTTTATGTGCCATGTGAATTTCAGTAGAACCATTCCTGACGCTACAATAAACAGAATATTCTGAAGAATATGGATGTTTTCTTGACAACTGTAAGTTGTGAAACGATGTCAGCAGTGATTTGAAAACCAACTATATGGCGCTGTCTCATTCCTTGCATTCCCAATAATATCTTAACTACAACGAATAAATTGTCAGTTTGTAATTTCAATAGCTATGAACTGTATACTTTACTGCAGTGGATATTGCATGTTATAGATACATTTATTAACAATTGATCAGTGAACACAGATGATCCTAGCTCTAGAAGCTGCTAGAGAGCAAAGTGATGACTTCAGCATGTCTGTCTTGAAGAGGGAGGGACTAGGCCTCCTCAGCTGAGATGAGCCGTGATAACTGGGAGCTACTCCACACAGAGCCTTTGCTAGGCAGCGAGGCATGTCATCACATGTATTTTCCTGATCATTCTAAGCAGATCTGTGAAGGACCACTAATGCTTCAAATGAGGAGAGGAGATTCATTGTTAGGAATTTCATTTTTGCTCAGGGTCTTGTACCTAGCACTTGGTGGAACAAGGAGGCTCTTCCTCAGAAGTCTGAGCTCTGAACATCTGTCCTCTACCATCTGCTAAAATAACAGAGTTCAACTGGGTCACCAGAAGGGCAAATGTGTCATAGAAGCAGAGGACAGTTATACATAGGAGAGGACTTTACAATATGGTTCACAACAACTAATCTTTTGGGAGATTTGTTTTTTCATTAAAAATATAAATAAAGCCGTATCTATTTCTCTATAGGAGCCCACCATTTTAATTAGTCGCACTGATTTTCCATAAGTGTTGAGTGAAATTGCCACATAAACAAACAAGAGAATCAGCAAGGGCATTGAATAGGGTGATTTCAGAAGGCTCTCTCAGAGGACTTGGGTGAAATAATTTTTGAACACTGTGCCACACATATATCCCAGAAGATGAAAGTTGTGCCAGAGAGACTACCTGGCCCCTTTGGAAGGCTCGGCTTTCTTTCAGAGCACTGCCTATTTTAAATTGGGCAATTCAGGTTGAGCAATTGAATCAGATAAAAGCACAGCATTGCACTGCTGCCTCTTCTGTAAGGTCATGACTCGAGTAGTTGCATAATTTTTCTTCAAGACAGTTAATGCTTCATTGACATTTTCTAAGTTGAATATTTTTCAAAGGATTATCTTTCTGTAGAGACAACCTGTTCCTGAGCCTATTCTGTGGATGGCTTCACATTGTGTCCTTAATCACTGAGCTGGGCGGTGACAGGCAAAGGTGACACAGTGTCATAATCCGTATCCAAGGGTCATATTTTATAGCTAGTAAAACATTTAATGGGTCTTCTGAATTATTAGGATAAAATGTCATGTTAAAATCTAGTATGTTGCTTGATGTGGTGGTGTATATCTGTACACCCAGCATTCAGGAGGCAGAGGCAAATGCAGGAGGATTGCAAGGTTGGGCTATGCTGCGAGTTCGGGGATAGTCTACACTGACTAGTTAAACTCTAAAATAACCTGAGCTACAAAGCAGAAAACCCTGTCTCAAAAAACCAAGTTTAGGGGGGCTGGCAAGATGGCTCAGTGGGTAAAGGTGCTTGTTGAAAAACATGATGATTACTGAATTGATGCCCAGAATCCATGTGGCGGAAGCAGAAACTGACTCCCACAAGATGTCTTCTGACCTCCATGTGCACGCTGTGGTGCACACAGAGCTCAAAACAGATACATAAAGAAATAAACGCATGAAAAAAAAAGAAAAATGAATAGGTGCCTCCTTTTTTTTTTAACATAAGGAAGTTAATTCAGTTTTCTTCCTCTATTATTTTCACTTGTCATAAAACATATTTTGTTCATTTGCTTTGCTGTTTCCAGTGCATTTTCAGTTCTCACTCTGACCCTACCTACCCAAATGCCACGTTCCTTCTTTCTCTTAAAAAAATCAAAACCAAAAGAAGCATACACACACACACACACACACACACACACACACACACACACACACACGCATGCACATGCACTCACACACATGTGCTCACATGCACAGGTGCCAAACCAACCAACCAATCAACCAAAACCAAAACAAAAAACAAGAAACCAAACAAAGCAGCAACAACAACAGCAAACCATGGAGACCACTCATGGAGTCCATTTTCGGCCAGCCAGCCCCTCGGGCCTGACCACGAGGCCTGGCCTGGAGTGGCATTGGAATACCCAGTGTAATTCAACTGAAGAAAGTCACTTATCCCTCTTCTACATGCAATCACTTGCAAGTAATTTTTTTTTTTGGTTCGCTATGGGCTTTGTGCCCAGTTCCCTTTTTCCAATTTACTTTTCTGAACATTGATTTCTGCACAGGGAAGTGAGAGCACTGAGCTCCACATAAGTTATTGCACACTAAAGATGAAATAATTCATGCAAAGCTTTCAGCAAAGTTCCTGCAACATAGCTAAGGCTTAGAGAAAAAAGAAACCGTATCTGACATTTTTCTTTCTTTTTTAAAAAATTAATTTATTCTTGTTACATCTCAATGGTTATCCCATCCCTTGTATCCTCCCATTCTTCCCTCCCTCCCATTTTCCCCTTATTCCCCTCCCCTATGACTGTTCCTGAGGGGGATTACCTCCCCCTGTATATGCTCATAGGGTATCAAGTCTCTTCTTGGTAAACTGCTGTCCTTCCTCTGAGGGCCACCAGGTCTCCCCCTCCAGGGGACATGGTCAAATGTGAGGGAGGACATCCTATGGGACTCTAGATGAGAGAAGCATGGGAGAAAGGCAAAGTAGAAGGATCCAGAGGGTCCTAGAAACCTACAAGTAGAACATTATGATAGGCAGATTTGGGCCCAGGGGTCCTGCTCAAACTAAGGCACCAGCCAAGGACAATACAGGCAGTAAACTTTAAACCCCTACCCAGATCTAGCCAATGGACAGAACATTCTCCACAGTTGAGTGGAGAGTGGGATATGACTTTCTCATATCTGACATTTTAATTACGTGTGTGAATGTGCGCACATGAGTGAGGGTACCCTCAGAAGCCAGAAGAGAGCTTTAGATCCCTTGGAACTGCAGTTACAGAGGGTTGTGATTCTCCCAGTGTGAGTGTAGAGAACTGAACTCACGTCCCCTGAAAGAGCCGACTTTGTTCTTAAGCTCTGGGCCATCTTTCTGCCTCCACTTTTATAGTTTATGTGTAACATTTTTCGATAATACTTAACATTTCAAAGCCCTAGAAAGAAAAGATCCTGTAAAATTAGCGATGTGCTCATTTTTCCTATTGTTTTTAATTTGAAATTATAATATAATGATAATGCATGATACTTCAAAGGACTTTCAAAAATGTGAAGTTGATTTGTCTGTTAAGATTAGATTGTTTTGAGCTTTTTTATTAAATAAAATATTACTAAAATTAAAGTTACCTTTTAATTTTTTTTAAAAGGGGGCTGTTTGAGTTTGTCGGGGATATGGCTGTGAATAAACATGTACCAGATACCTTTGTTTTATTTTCTATGTTCCTAAAAGGATTTGCATAAAAAATAATTGTTGCATGAATGTCAGGGCCATAGAATAAAATTAAAAATTTAGGGGCGAGAATGTGGCTCTAATGCTGGAGTTGTATTTAGTTAAGCCTGTCCCCATGTTCCTGGTTCCTAGTTTCTATTTGCATTAGTCGAGACTCTCCAGAGAAACATAAAAAGCAGCAATAAATATTTATAAGGGGGATTTATTAGACTGACCCACATACTCAGAGGTGAGACATCCCACAGTGGCCATATGCAGGGAAACTTTCAGCTGTTCAATCAGGGAAGCTGAAAACCTCCGCGTAAGAGAAGAGGCCACAGAGCAGCTGCAGTCTGAGGATGCAGGCTAGGGCATGCCCCAGGAGCCTCTGCAGCAGATCTATGTCTAAAGGCGTAAGGGGCTGGAGTCGGGAGTCTACTAGCAGCAGGGTAAAACTTTATGCCCCAAAGCACAAGCCTGGGCATGAATACTGTCTTCCATCCTCTCTTGAGCCTATGCCATGGGATGCTCCTGCCTTTCCCACCCAGGTCACTCACCCGTACAATCCTCTGGTGGTACAGTTAACAGATCGTTTTCAAGCCATCAAGGTTACAGACTACAATACCTCCCAAAGAGAAGGACCAATTAACTGTTCCTAAATTCCTCTTAATTGTTGACGTTGAGATTATGAACTTCATGGAGGAATTCTTATGACAATGGTACTCCATGATCCAAGAACAAATGTCTTTTTTTTTTCCTGTGCAGTTGGAGTGTGAAAATTTCTCCAGTTATCACGAAGAAGCTTAAAAAGTGCTGGAGCTGGGGGAATGGCTAAGTGGTTAATACTACTTGTTTTTGCAGAGAACCTGGGTTCAGTTCCCAGCACCCACATGGTGCCTCACAATCCCCTTTAACTTCAATTCAGGCACACACATGGTGCACACACATACATGAAGGAAAAACACTTACATATAAAATAAATAAATAAGAAAATTTAAAGAATATTTTAAAAATAAAACCTGCTTCAAAGCAGCCATTGGAATGAATGTACCAACAAGTGTTGCTGAGTCAGCCATAGATACAGAGATGCTAAGATAGAGTCTCACCTATTATGAGGAGAATCAGTAGGAACGGTCCATCAGTCTCCCTCTTCTGGTCCCACGTTTAGCATTTTCTCATCTACCCATTTATTAATCCCAAGTAAAAAGATAAGTGCACAGTATTCCATAGAAAGTGAGAGTGGGCGAAGAAATGACCATGCATGTAAAGCCCCAGTGATTAAAGTAGAGGGAGGTGAAGTGTTTTTCTTGGAAGGGCTGTTTTCCATATGTACAGGTATTTGATATTAGGCACATTTTTTCAGATTATATGGGTTGGGATCAGTAGTAGTCAGGGTTCTCTAAAGGCATAAATATATATATTCTATACATATGCAAACATACACACATACATATAGACACACACCAGGCAGGGCCTCTCACATTTTGGATGTATCATTGGATCATGAGAACTCCTCACAGGAGTGCTGGTGGCTTTAGTTCTAGCTGATTCCAGATGTGGTCAAACTTAACAATCAAGGCCAACCCTTACAGGAACTAATGCCAATAGAATAAAATATCCCCAAATAAAGCCTAATGTTCTTCCATCAAACTATTAGAGAGAGGGGGGGGGGGAACAGTAAAGAAAGTATCTTACAGATTTGACTCTGATTTACATTGTTTGGGGGTGGTCCTCAGTGCACCGTTTACTAAGTGCATTTGTGGGAGTAGGTTGTAATAATAAAAAATTTAATCTCACAGAATATAAGTGGTGTAGAAAGTCTTTTGCTGAGAAAAATTTCTCTGCACATTCCTTGGTAGAAATGGTAAATGAGCCTTAGTAATGCAATTAGCAATAGAAAAGCTAAGACAGAGGTAAGAAAGCAGTGACAGGATAAGCCTGTTGTAATGCAAAATTGCTCTATTCCAAAGGACGAAGCTGCCAGATTGGTAAAACTTGTTCAGAGCAATCATTAAATATTGTTCCAACAGGTCTTTCAAACTTGGATCAAATGAGTGGGAATACAAAGATAAACTAGGAAATCCCATGAAAGAGAAACATCAGAGGCAGTGGGGTTGGCTGTGGTTAGAGGCCATCTGCTCAGTATATTTTAGCTTAACTTGTGAAGTCCTTGCATGACAGCAGCAGGTGACCACTGAGCGTGCTAGGATGCTGTTTATTTTGCAGCCACCAGTTGGATCCACTTCACAGACTCATTTCGGGCAGAAGGGCCCTAGCTTTTGATTTTGGAATCTCCCTGCACCCCATCTCAATTCCATTTACATACCAATGTGCTTTAAATTCCCAGTGTTGGTTGGCATATTCAATCCCTTGTCAGAAATACATGTGTCCCTCCTCCCCCCCTCTGTCTCTGTCTGTCTGTCTGTCTGTCTGTCTGTCTCTCTCTCTCTCTTTCTCTCTGTGTGTGTGTGTGTGTGCACGCGTGCGTGTGTGTGTGTGTGTGTGTGTGTGTGTGTGTGTGTGTGTGTGTGTGGAGGGGAACTAAGAGGGGTGAATCATTTGCTAAGGGGGAAACCTGCCTGAGTAATGCCCTTCGTGGGGTTTACTGTGAAACCAAGCAAACTTCTGTTTCAAAGGGATGTGCTTTCACCGAATTTGCAACATGCCATTAGTTTCCTGGGAGGTATCTTTGAACTTTTCATGGATAAGTTTCTAATCATATCTGGTTCTTTCTGTATGCACTAGAATAGTTAGGATGCAGCTCTGAGAAGCAGAGATTGAAAAATTTCCAGGAAGTTGTAGTATTTGGTGAGGGATCAGCAGAAAAGGGAGGAATCCCAAGGAAGAAGAAACACTGTGTTAGACTTCAGCCCTACCCAGGGATGTACAGGCGAGAAGCCAGCAACAGCCCCATGTGCTCTCTGGCCCCTAGTTCAGGGACTTTGGTCCCTGGAGCTGGAGTAGGGCAACTGCCAATGCGATCAATTGTTTCTCCTGAAATCTGACTGAGAACACATCTTCCCAGGAAATTTGACCTGGTAATTTCTTAGCACTTCATTATTTTCATGGATTCTGTGGACTCTGTTCATTTTCACCTCAACGGTTCTTGGGTCATTGGCTTGGGAGAGGTGATCATACAGAATTTAAATTTGGCATCTTATTTGATGTTATTTGTTGCCACTCCCCTTTCATTCTCTCTGCATGCACTGTATGTTTTACACTCACTAAATTGCTGTTTTTAGGCAAATTTATTAGTCCAAAAAAGTTCTGGCTTCTCCAGATGTGCCCTCCAGTGTTTAGTTTTGCTTTGCTTCACTCTTTTCTTATTGTTGGTTTTGTTTGTTTGTTGTTGTTTGTAGAGAAATTTTGTTTCAGCAACATGGCTGCTCTGGCAAGGGCAGACCTTCTAGCTCTATGTGATCTTTCAGGAATGTAGACACGCTCTGGATTGCAGTATGTCCAGGCTGGAATACAGACATGCACACACTTTTCATGCCTAACAGTAAAAGTAAAGTTAGTTTGTAGAAGGAAGCACCCCTGTTTGAAAGTGACATCTAAGTGAGTGGCAGACAAAGTGACAAATCAGAGAAAGATTTGACAGAATGAGTCAGATGGGATAAACCCAACTCTCACGAGAGCAGCACAGGACATAGAAGCTACTTAAGAGCAGTGAGGGAGGAAAGGGGTGGTGTGTGAGAGTTTTACTAGGACAGTTTTACGGAGAGAGGTTACAGAGAGAACAAGCTAGAAGAAGGGATGAGCCAGAGAATGAGAAGGAGCCAGAAGATTGGAGCAGATTGCCAAAGTTCGTATGAGGCCAAGCAGAGCAATCCAGGCAGAAGCCAGGAGAAGCTGGAGTGAATCAGACTGGAGAACACTTTGGGCCAGAACTGCTGAGCTGAACCAGCCAGCCAGAGTTCAGAAGGAACTAGAAAGGCTTGGGTACAGTTCCTATCTCATCCCTTCACTGAGGAAATAAAAACATTTACAGTTTTGTTTGCCATCTTCCTTCTTCCCTCCCTCCCTCCCTCCCTCCTTCCCTCCTTCCCTCCCTCCTTCTCTCCCTCCCTCCCTCCCTCCCTCCTTCTCTCCTTCCCTCCCTTCCTTCTTCCTCTCTCTCTCCCCCTCCCTCTTTTGAATCAGAGTCTCTCTGTGTAGCTCAGGCTACACAGGAGGGCTCACTTCCTATTTTGTCCTTTTTTTTCTTGGCCCAACTCTTTACTCCCACCTTGATTTGGCCTTTTACTTTCTTTGCTGTGTCTGATCTACTCAGTGTTTTAAAACTCAAGTTAATGAACTTAGCCAAACGCATACAGTAGGATGCCTGTCATCACAACCAACATGATTTAAAAACATTCTAGAATCTCTCTTCAAACTCCCTCTCTTCCCAGTGAAAAGTCAGTAGTACCCTTTACTCTTTACCCAGTGACCTCTATTTGATTTCTGTCATTGTAGTTTTGCCTTCTCTATACTCTTCTATATAGGAGTTAAATTGTGGTTAATGCTTACCTAAAACCATAGCTTTTCTTTAAGGTAAAGAAAATGATGAAGTCTGAAGCTGAGGCTGGACCCCTTGCTGAGGCTGAACCCCTTGCTGAGGTTGCCCCTTCGTTCTCATGAGGATTTACCTGTGTCAATTAAGATCCAACAATGTCAACAATAAGGAATCAATAAATGAAAGCATTTTCAGAAAATATTTCTTGTAGACATAAACAAATAAGAGAGGCTCTAGGGAAGCACAGATGAGTAGAGATTTCAAAACACTAGAGCAATGGTTCTCAACCTACTGATTGCCATCCCCTTTGTGGATCAAGTGACCATTTCAGAGGGGTCAGATATCAGACACTTTGACTATTTTTTTGCAATTCATAACAGTAGCAAAATCACAGTTCTGAAGTAGGAACAAAAATAATTTTAAGGTTGGGAGTCACCACAACACGAAGGACTGTATTAAAGGGTCACAGTGTCAGGAGAGTTGAGAGCCACTGCTTTAGAGATCGCTGTTAGTGGGACGGATGAGACAAGAGAAGAAAAGCAAAGCCAAACAGCAAACTGATTCAGACATAGCAGAGGTGGCTGCAGAAAAATTGTTCCTAGACCTCAAGGGAAGAGAGTGTGTACAAGCAGGAAATCAAAGACTCTTCGTGAAAAGGTACCTGGTCTTTGAAAAGTGAGGTGATGGTCACATGGTGTTTCAGGTGGGGATGGTGACATGCTTTGGGAATGCAAGATAATATTCTCCCTAGGACATCCGTGTTTTGCTTTCCTGGATACTTTACCTGATACCGAGAATGCATACTTGTAGATCTGAGTTCGGGATTTTGGAATAGGGATTTTCTGGGTTCTCCAGATAGGCCTGGACTAATCCCAGAATCCAATTAAGAGCTTTCTGCAGAAGGACCAGAGTCACAGAAGACACGATGACAGAAGCACAGGCTTGGGAGACCAGACACTGCCAACCAAGCCTGAAGGTGGCGACAGGGCCATTCTCCAAGGAATGCAGGTAGCCTCTGAGAACTGGACAAGGTAAGGAAGGAAATTCCTCTCTGGCTCCAGAAGTGAAGGAATTCTGCCAGTACCTTGACTCCAGCATGCCAGGCTCCTATCTGATTTCTAGAGTTATAAAATAATGAGTTTGTGTCATTAGGACCCTAAGTGGCAATTTGTTATGCCAGCGATAGGAAGTGAACCTTATAAACAAATACAGCTCTTTGGGAAATAGCGACTGCTCGGTTGGGATGGCTTCCAGAGAGCTTCTAAGGGATTAATGGGGGAATGGAGCTAAATATGTAGCTTGAGAAAAAGCAGCCCGGCTTTTTAAAGATATTGTTTATGGGAATGTATCTTAGCATTCACTAAACACTCTCAAATGTTTGCCAAGTGCAGTTGCTGCACATTGTCATGGCTTGAATTTTGCCGCCTTCCCTGGCACATCCGATGTTGTAACCAGGACCTCACACGGAAGAGTGGTCAGTGCAATTGTAATTCGTCTGTATGTGTTTGAAGGCAGAAGTTGGGAAAATATTTTTAAAGCCTAAGAAACATGAAGATTGTCAGAAGTTCCCCAGGAGCTAAATGGAGAGGCATCAAACAGACCCTCACTGGGGGGGGGGGGGTCGGAAGGAACCAGAGCTGCCCACATACTGATCTCACGCCTCCTCTTTCTACAGCGACAGTGAATTTCTGTTGCTCATGCTACTTAGTGTACAATGCTTCCTTGTGACATGTCTAGGAAAAGATTATACTTTTACACGTGGGAAAACGGGGAAACACATAAGGCGATTTGATAGAGGTGTGAAGTGTGGCCTGGGCAGGTACAGGAACTGTGGGAGGAGAACAGTTGGCATGCCGGAAAAAGTGGATTCAAGGCAGGGAGAGGACCGAGCCCTCACCAAGAAGAGCATCTGGGGTGGTTAAAATATCCAGTTCTAAAGTCCTACTTACGGGAGCAACAGAATGAGATGTTTGAACTGACTTTTGTCCCAGAGAACTCAGCCTGTGCCTGAAGTTCCTGGAAGTTATCACACAGGATTCCAGGCCTACTAAATGCTCTGAAAGAAAACATTTTTTAAGCAAACAAACTAAAAGAACTTGGCACCATAGGAGTTTTCAAAATCCTAGAAGATACTGAAAAAAATTTCAATTCAACGTTGTTTCATTCTATATGCTTTTCTAACTTCTAATGCCACTATTCACGCCGGGGAGAGACATGTTATTCTGAGTGTGCAGTAGGGTCCTGGAAAGATGGGCCACCTCGTGCTCTTGCAGAGGCCTGGAGTTTAGGTCTCAGTACCCATGCCAGGTGGCACACAGCTGCCTGTAGCTCTGACTCCAGGGCATATGATGTCTTGTTCTGGCACCTGCACACATGCGTGCACATAAACATTCATGCACACACATATAAGTAAAATCTGAGTATGTCCCCTTCTCAACCCTTTTTCTGTCTCAAACTTTCAGTAGAAAGCTATGGCTATAGAGCATTTGAACTGTGGCCGAAATACATCATGATTGTAGAAATATATACTAGGTTTCAGAGCCTTTGTGTGGAAAAATGTAAAATATATTGGCTTTTTTTTTTTTGGTATTGCTTAGCAAATTAAAACATCAACATTTGGTGCTAGGACTATAGTGCAATTGGTAGTGTTTGCTTGGCATGTAAAAGTGCTGGGCTTGACCCTAGAACCACTCAGCAGGGCATGGAGGTGCATGCCTATAATGCCAATGCTTAGATCTGAACTTCAATGTCATCTTTGAATATAGGAGGTGTTTAAGGTCAGTCACCTTGTTTAAAAAAATAACAATGTTGGTGACTAGAGAGATGGCTCAGCAGTTAAGCCCTGGCTGCTCTTCCAGAGAACCTGGGGTTCAATTCCCGGCACCCATACAGTGGCTCACAACTGTTTGTAACGGTTCCAGAGGATCCCACACTCTCACAGAGACACACAGGCAGGTGAAACACCAATGCACATAAAATAAGGATAAAGAAATCATTAAAAGTAGCAGTGTTTTAGATATATTAGTTTGTAAGGGGTATGGAAGGCCCTTGTGCTCACGGGCATGCACTAGGGGAATCTTGAATGTTAAACACACAGCTTTGTTCCTTCAAGGAAAGCCATGCAAAACTTGTTTTCCACTCAGAAGGCTGGAGCAGATGTGCCTTCTGATCTGGCGACCTTTGAGCAATCTGTGTGGCCAAAGACTTTCTTGCACTGGACCCTCCTCCAGACCTTTTCCGTAAACTTGTTTTTCTTAGTCAATCTATAGAACCATTTTTAAAATAGAAGATGCCACCCACACTTTACGAAGAGTTTCAACGTAGCCGCCTCTGATCTATATTTAGCTTATTTTACTCCTCAGAGAGATTTGGGCATGATTTATGGTGTGCGTGGGATCGAGTTAATCATTACAAGAATAGGTTTCACCAGATTGTGCTGTGTTTAAAGAAACAACTCAGTTCGGGAAGTTTGGACCAACAGTGGCTGTTGAATCTGGTTGCACTCAGCTATCTGTCATCTTGCCTTCCATGCTCTGCTGCCCATGAAAGTTGGAGAGACCCCCATGTTAGTTAGATGAAAACACATCGCTAACATCTATTTCATTTGTTTCTTTAAAACATTTTTTTTTTACTGCAAATACTAGAGATTCAAACTTACATGTTACCAAAACCTCAGATATGACAGATAGCAATCAACCATCTAAGGATTAGCATCCTCTTTAATTTCTAGGTTCTTTTTAGGTTCTTTAAGAGGACTTGCCCAAGGATGCTTGTACAAGTGTGAAGCTTTTGGTCACCTATAGCAATAACTGTTGCCAGAGCATTGCACTTGGCATGTGCTGGCTTGTACACACTCACGTGTGTGTGCACCTCTGTGGCTTCATCCCACTTCCCATGAACTATATAAAGGTACATGTGTGCCCCAAAGGCAAAAATGATCCTAAGGTCAGGAAAACTTAACCCTCTATAACGATAAAGTGGCTTCTTCACTCTGGGAAGATTCATGGTCTTTATTACTCACAACCTTTGTAGTGAGAGAAATCACCTATTTATCTCCTGAAGCTAGAAGCAAACGTACCTGTAGAAGTGAATGGTAACAGTGGCTCCATGTTTACCAAGAAAACTTCCTTGGATAGATTCCAGAAGAAACAGGGCAATCTTAAATTACCTGTAAGATTATGCAGAATCTCTTCCACGAATCAGAATCATTTCCAGACAGTTCTCTGAGAGCTAAGGTGGGGAAGTAAACACATGGCTTTTCAAATTGTGCAAAGATTAAAAGATAATAAAAACCTTTAATGGGTGTAGGGTGGAGTCCTCTCTTGCCCCGTGTGTCAGAAAACGATAGAGTCTAGAAACACTTAGGCTCCCCTCTCCCACATCTTTGCATTCCTGTCTGTTGTCTCAAGAGCTAACAGGTTATTGCTGCAATTTTTTTTTTCAGGATCCTAGGGCCATGTTGGTGTGTGTCAGAGTTTGCCAAGGAGCTCAGGCAGGCAGAGCACCTAATATTATTGTTTGTTTCAGTTGACACTTTAATCACATGTCTTATTTGTTTTTTTCTAGTCTCAAAATAAAAAGATGTAGTGGTGCTAAAGCATTACTTATAGAAATATGCAACTGAGTGCATTTTAACAACTGCCGCACTGATAGAACTTTTTAATCAAATGGGTGACATTTGCTTTCCAACACTTTTAGTGCAAACAAGAACTAAATCCAAGTATAAATACTGCTCACACTGCCTTCTTTACATCTCGTCTGCACTTTCAGGCTCATCCTTGCTTATTTACAGTGGTGAGAAATATTAGCTTTTGAAAAATGGTTGGGTTTCTGTAAGCATACCAGTCACCTACATTTGAGTCTCAGAGCAAGCCATCACTGCTTATTTGCTTTACAATTATTTACTTTAAAATAAACTGTGAATGTAGGATTCTGCTCACTTCTTAATTTAAGTGACTAGCCAAGTCATTTTAGGAATTTCTACAAGGAGTTCTAGAAATCTTTTGAGCAATGGCAGCAAATATTCTCTGAGCCAACAAATAGCTTCAACGGGTGGCTAGTTGGAAAATGGTGACATGAGTGATAGGAATTTTAAAAATCATTCATTTTTTTTAAAAAAGAGCAACACCTTTTCCCATGTCATCAGATTAATAATAACACCTTGTAGTCATGAAGATTTTACACTATTCTAAATATATGTAAGTGGTGAAAACATCTATTTACTGATGCGCCAACCAAGGACCATGCATGGTGAAGACCTAGGTGAAGACCTTCTGCTCAGATGTAGTAGACAGGCAGCACAGTCCCCCTGTGGGTCCCCTAATATAGAGAGAAGGGACCGCTTCTGACATGGACTATGCCCCCCCCCCCCCCGACATTGTCCACTTCCTCCTGGCGGGGCGGCCTTGCCAGGCCACAGAGGAAGAGGATACAGGCAGACCAGATGAGATTTGATAGGCTGAGGTCAGATGTTAGGGGAGGAGGCCTCCCCTTTCTGAGGACCAGGGGAGGGAGGGAGAGGGAATGAGGGAGGGAGGGTGGGATTGGGAGGCAACAAGGGAGGGGAAAACAATTGTGATGTGAAGTAAAATTTAAAATAATTAAATAAAAGAAAAAAAGGAAATAAACAAAAATTTCCTCCCCCCCAAACCATCTATTTATAGGAAAGAAACCAAGACCCAGACAGGCTTAGAAACTCACCCAAGAGCCCAGTTAATGTGTTGTAGACTCACAATTTG
Organism: Acomys minous; assembly: GCF_964271855.1. Classification (NCBI taxonomy): domain Eukaryota; kingdom Metazoa; phylum Chordata; class Mammalia; order Rodentia; family Muridae; genus Acomys; species Acomys minous. The sequence goes on from NC_140497.1 coordinate 87,134,379, forward strand.
GTCCTAGTCATAATTTAAATTCATGACACATCATTGAACTATACAGAGATACAAGTTAAAATGTGCATTGCTATCTGTCCACCCTTGTATTTTCAAGTGTATTTAATAAACTATGTGTGATGATCCTGTCATAAAGATCAAAGCCTTTTTACGCCTTTGTGGTCTGTGGTTTATACATCCAGTCTCATTCTGATATGCTTCTTCAGTGTTCTTTTTGGCACGGACAGACGGTGAAATCTAATAGAGATGTGAGTCTAGTTCTGACTTTTAATGGAATTTTAAATCAGTTGTATTTGTAGATTTTAACGAACGGATCTATCAAAAAAAGCCTTTGAGTTTCATTAACCATATATTTTAAAAAATCTGTATTTGGTAAAAAAAGGAAACAGCCTACTTCAAAAATTAAGAAATGAAATCTTATCACATAGGCATAGAGGTTGCTTTGTGGAGAAATGTTTGTTTATGGAAATACTTAATTTAAGTCATTATTTGAAGTTTTGGAAGTTTAATACAATTTTCCCCCTCATTTTGAAGAAAAGACTAAACGTAGCTCAGTACGAAGGTCTGTTCATTCACTCACACTTTAAATTCCATGCATCATTATATAGAATATGCTGTGTGCACTGCACACACTTTGAGAACGCATTGGCTATGGACACGAGGCCTTAGTTAGCACTTATGATCTAGCTGAAGAAGTAAACGTGCTCGTTTCACTAGAGTGCCAGGTGACGTACGAGAAGTAAATCACGTGATCTCAGGCTTTAGTGAATCAAGCTTCCGTTAGGGGTGAACAGGTGTTTCAGGAATGTCTGTATCAGCACTGCCTGGCGCAGGCTCCGGGAGGTTTTTGAATGGAGGCAGTTGCTTCTTCAGGAGTCTCTACTGACGGGTGTGAACACAGAACAGGGCCTCATCCTCCCAGGAAATACTAAGACTGTGTTTCTCCTTTTCTTCCTGTTCTATATCATTTAAACTTCATGTTTAAAGTGTACACAAACTCATTTAAAGAACAATAAAACCACAAAACTGGTTTTAAAGTACTACATAATGTTATATAGTTCTTTTAACACTGCTTTCAATGTTTTGACCAAAGTTTCACTATAAAGTTCCTTTCTCAAAGGGTTTCACTTACTTTGAATAGCATGCATGGGGGAAACTTACTGGATTTTTCAAAATTTAAAGAAAAAAAAAAAAGGAGATTATAGAAATGACACCATGCTGCTGTAATGCTTTTCCTTTATTGATCTCATATAGCTGCAGAATTATCTGTTTAATGTCTGAGGATTTCAGTTCCCCTAAAGCAGTATAAGTCTCCACATTTTAATGGCTCTTTATGACTACTTTGCTTTTTATTTATTATGGTATGGAGTTTCTTTTTGTGTTTTTTAAATTTTGGTTTTGCTTATTTTCTGAGTCATGGACACAACACATTCTTATTCTTTTCACCTTGTACTTACTACCATGATCTCTGAGACCCTTCTTCCAAACACATCCTCTTTCTGCTTTCACACCTGCCTCCCTTGCCTTCCCCTCCTCTCCCTTCCCCTCCCCCATCCCTCCTCCTCCTCCTCCTCCTCCTTCTTCACTGGGTTTACGCAGAGTTGTAATATGCTGGCCTGAACATGGGTATGGGATTATTTACTGGCTTATGGGCACAGTACCAGCAGCTATACCATTGAACTGTGTGTGTGTGTGTGTGTGTGTGTGTGTGTGTGTGTGTGTGTGTGATGTTGGTGTTCCCTTTAGGGCACAGCGTTCCAACTACAGCCCACCAGAAGAAGAAGAAGATCCTCAGACAAAGGTAGAGAGAAACAGTAACTTATGGAGTGAATTTCCAGAGCTTAATTGAAAGCTGACATTCTTAGATCCCTTCTGCTCTTGCAGGCTCTAATCAGCCCCATCAGTGTGAGGCAGAGGTGAGTGAGAACCAAAGGCCTCTAGTCCTGGAGCTCTGCAGTGCAAGGGGTGGGGGGAAGGGAGACTGCAAGTCACTTTTTGATTGTCCCCTCAGTCACCTGCATTCTACAATGGCATCTTCTGGTCCTGGATGTTCTGAGGTTGTTATACCTCCAAGCCCTACACAGCTTGACTGAGGAGCCAATGTGAGAGGACTCGTAGCTGGGCACTGGATCTCCACTCATCCATCTGGCTCTCCTACAGAGATCTCACTGGGCTCAACAGACCTTGTCTGTCATCACAGGATAAGACTTTACTATGCAGTTTCTCCTACTTTGTTCTAAAAATAGCACTGTGTTTGCTTAAACATGAACCTTGAATGAGATGGAGAACAGAAAGAAAAGCATGGACATCACCCAGCCACGTTTCCTGCGCAGGTGGAAGCTTCTCTACAATAGATGGTTAGTTTTTTTGTAATCTTTGAGGTAGGGACTTTTCATTGTTCAGTCTTGCTTCTTACTCTTCTTTTGTCCCCCAAAGGTTTCAGTTATGATTTTCTTTTTTTTTCTCAGAAGACTTTCAAAGTGACCCTAAACCCCCCCTCCCCCCTGCCCAACTCCACAAAGTACTGATGGAGACTTTTTATCTGTCATGATCACTTACTGAGCATCTAACACAATGATGGGAGGGTGGGCATGACAGGGCCTGCTTGGCAGATGAAGAGATTTTTGTTGCGTTGGGATTATAAAAATAAACAAACATCTGGATTATCTTAATTCTGCTGTCCATGGGTACAGCACCAGGGCTATTTGAATGACAAAACAGGGCTTATTTTTTGCCACTTACAGACAGAATGTCCGAGTGAGAATAAAGTGGGTCTGGATGTGTGTTGCTCCTTGTAAACGAGTTTTCACCATCAGTGTGCAGCAGAAACGAAGACAAGGGTTCCTGCCACGTTGGCCAGGCTCGTCGCCAGGCTCTGCCGATCAATCATTTTTATTGTGTCCTTTCAGAGAAGCTTGTTAATCATGCTGTGCCTCAGTTCCCCCTTCTTTCAATTGAGGTCATCAGCGACTCACTGTGGGGTTTACATAATGGTTGAAGGAACAATGCACATAGGTGGTTTTTGCCCAGTACTTGGCATTATAGACACTGAGAAAATTTTTTGGGACTGCTGTTGTCTAGATGAGGAGGTTTAGGCACAGAATGATTAAGGAGTTTACCGATGCATTTTTATTGTTAGTAAGCGGGATTTGAACCTAGGCTTTGTGGCTTGAGGATGTAGAGAGGGACGAACAGTATATGTGAACCACTGGTTATAATTTAGTGGTGCTGCCAAGATTATTTTCATTTGGCAGAAATATTCATGCTGCCTAAGAAAAATGCTCTTAAAATCTGATCTTATTAATCAAAACATAGATAAGCCTATTAAGTCTGAAGATGAAACTATGTAACTAAAACCTTGAGTAGATAAAGGCAACTTTCCTAAAGGCCACTTTTAGCTGCAATTTGAGCTGGTGGGTAAGGACGAATGGCTTACTGGACAGTTCACACACAAGAATAATCTAATAAAGCTGAATGAATTCTTTCCATTGTTATTTCTGGATCACTGGAAAGTCAAGGTTAGGGTCACTTTAGGTCAGCTTAGAGTTGGGGGTCTTGAGGAAATTACGTGAATTTTAACATTTTATTAAACTTCTCTGCACTGACTAGAATCATGTCCACACAGTATCTACAAGTTATGGTATAAAGTATTTGCTTCCTGAAGCTTTCAAAAAATGGCACAGAACACTGGGAAATTTCCACCCTGATGTTACTATAGAGTCCTATGCTTCAGATTATACATACTGTAGTCAGACCACCTGGACTTAAATGAACTGTATTCTTTAATAAGCTATATCTTGGCTCTGTGCTTCTTCTTCTTCTTCTTCTTCTTCTTCTTCTTCTTCTTCTTCTTCTTCTTCTTCTTCTTCTTCTTCTTCTTCTTCTTCTTCTTCTTTAATTTATAAAAGGGGAATGGAACCAGCTCATCCTAGATGCTGTTAAGGATTAGATGAGAGGGCATAAGTAATGAACACCTTACACAGGGCAGAGGGCCAAGATGGGTCATTATTATTGAACTGATGGTGACTCACAAAGCAGCTGATGTGCCTGCTAGTGAGGGATTTTCAAGCATCTAAGAGATGGTGCTTGTACCCACTGAGCCACCCCTCCTGCTATGGTCTTGACATTCTGTCTGGTAGAACACCTATTTGGAGCCTGGTATTCTAAGGTATTATCCGGATCAAGTCTCAGTTGTACTGGTCCAGTGTCGACACCGCTGCACGAGGTATAAAATGGAAAGATCCAAAAAGCATTCAAGCTTCAGAACTAAATGGACCTGAGTCTCCAGTTACCCAACTCGGATAACTTCAAATATTCATTAACCATCTCAAACACAGAGTGCCATAACAGAATGAATTTTCCTTATCACATTTGTCCCTGCCTTGTCTTCACCTTTTCCTATATACTAAATATCATGCATCAGCAAAAAGCCTAAGAGTCAGATACAAACCTGTTTGTTAGCGATATCATGTGATTACTGCTCATTAGATCCACTCACCATCATGTCCAACGCCATCAGTGTTTCATAATCTTGGCCTTCACCCCATTGATGAAGGGTTATAAAGAGGGCTGGTCAGTCATGATCCTCAGCCAGTGCCTTCAATGATGGGTTATCAGTAACATATGCTCTCAGCTCAAGGGACGACACAAAGGGGGTGTGGCCAGGGGTGTGCTTGAGAATAGGGCAGAACAGCAGAGGGTGAGGAAGATAACTTTGTAGAAGCAAGATGATTGTGTGATCCTGTTTTCGGTGGAAGGATATGACTGGCTTGTTTGGCTAATTATAAGGTGGGTTAGTCATGGCTCTCCAGAGAACCCAAACCAATAGTTTAGGGAAGCAAAATTCAAAGCCCAATCTAAGCTGCCTAAGCTCTGGAAGGTTATAGTTAATGAGGGGGCCTTGCACTGGGATCATTAATTGATCAGCTGGTGTCTATCCACCTTGTGAGGGTAGGAGCTGCTGTCTGTGTAGCAAGGTCTTTTGTAAGATTCAGGCAGAAGCTAACTTTCGCTACATAATGACATCCCTTGGTTCTCTGCTTCCTATTTTTGCTTTCAGCCTCAAGTACCAAATGCCCTGGCTTCCTCACCTTCCTCACTTCTGTGCATGCAACTGGCCTTTGAAAACACCATGTGCATTCTAATCTTAGGGTCCTGGGCCATCACTCTGTAGAATGCCCTGCCCCAGGCTCTACATTTGAATGCTTCCTTTTCATGACAGGTCTCTGCTGAGAGACAGTTGTTTGCCCCAAGAACCTATTTGGTAATTTGGCTGAACCTGGTCCATTCACCTTCCAGACCCTGGCTCAGCCCCTTGCTTCAGCTTCTTCATATCAGTCACCACCCCCTGAATGATCTCAATCTCAAGTGTTTATTAACCTCTTAATAAATTCTACAAAGTTAAGGACTTGATTTCGCTTGTCACTATATCCCTAGTGTCTTCATAAGCTCTTGTCACATGATAGCTATTCTTAGATCAAAAGGATGCAACTCATGTGTCTTCAACTCCTTAAGATTAATCAGATACTGGCAGCCTAATATAACCTTGTGAATTCCAGAGTTCTAAAAACATCAGCTGGAAAAATTAACCTTTTCCCTTATTCTCCAAAAATCCTCACACAGCTTGTAGCAAACTCCTTTATCAGTGGTTTTTGGACAGCCAAAAGCTATTAGTTTCTTGGATGAGTCTCACAGTTGGTTCTTTCGACATCAGAACAATCTGGTCCCGGCTTCAACCTTGTTTTTATGTAGTAAGCATGTTGACTATCTTTACCTGATTGCTAGTGTTTCTCTTGGACCATTGCTAAGAGGCCTCGACTGTCAGTTCCTCCTCTGTGCTCTCTTTTCTTCGTGGATCCAAGTATGAAGACAGTCACAACATTCTTCACTGAAATACACGCTGTCTGTTCTTTCCTGCCCCACCTCATTTTCCGTAAGTCTCTGTCAGGTAACTGAGATTGGGCAATATTTGTAAGACACTGGCCAGCTTTCTGATTTCTGATTTCCAAGAGAAAGGTGTGACTGTGGCCTTGAGGAGAGGAAGCAAAAAGATGACGTGCCACAGAACTGAATTTCCCTTGGAGAAAAATGATTTTTTTTTTCTTGAGAAGCTGAGATCTCTTCTATTAACTGGCTGATTGATTTTTACAGAAACTTATGACCTTAACAAATCAAAAAACTATTGACTTTAGCTTTACAGTTTGCCTTTGTTGTACAATAAAGTTGATGAGATAGCAAAGTAATGTGTTGATATCAAATTACACACATTATATAAAACTGTGTGCATATTCCAAAACATTTGATCTTCATTTTTACATATCCTTGCCTTACTAATAAGACTTTATGTCAATTTAATGTCAATCATGGAAGAGACTAGCACACATGACAGACAAATATTCCTGCCACTGTGAGGAGACAGTGCTTTATTATTTCTAGGATGGCATCTATTTAAGGCATTTTTGTCTACCACCTTAGATTCCTATACAAATTGCCCTGGTGTCAAGCAAGCATAAAGATCACTTTGAGAGTGAAAAAGTAGCAATTATTATAAACAGAAGCAACAAACTTGACTGAGTGGAGCACCATGCTTTTGACTCTGTTATTGCTAAAGAAAGATGGCTTAACAAACGACACAAGGAAATTACATCCTGGAGCGAACTCAGTTAGTACTTTTCTAATAATAAACAAGTGTAAAATCATGACCAACCGAACACCCGGCTGCATTAGTTTTCTACTGATACCCTAAGACACAAATCCTCCTGAAAGAACGCAATCTTGTCAACTCTTGGTTCTGTGAACCAGAAGTCTGGGTGAGTCTAATCAATTTCTCTTTTCTGATTCTCACAAGGTAGTGAGGTCAAGGTGCCAGTCTGGCCCCTTATTTAGAAGTTCTAGGGAGAAATTTCCTTCTAAGCTCCCACAGTTCTTGTATGATTTAATCCATAGAATCCAGATAAACACAAAATGAGGCAAAAGGTAACATGCTGTATATTTAGTGCTTATCTGGAGCTGAAGCTCCTGAGAGTGAAAATGCTTTTGTGTTCTTGGTGCCCGAGGCTCTCAGGGTATTCTGCACAGCCAGGGAGTCAGGCATGGAGTCAGAACAGAACAACGTGGGCTTGCTAAGGAGGAATGGCACAGCAAAGCAACTGAATTTCCAAGGAAGAGTACAGGAAAGGGGGTTATTCAGGGTAGCCTGAAAGAAGAGAGAACAGAGGCACGGGACCATGTGGACATTCCCTGAAGGTCCCTATCTAAGGACAGGAATGCATACCACAGAGGTCTGACCGACAGTGGTCTTTGCGTAGCTGAAAGCTGAAAGGCAATATTATAGACCAATGCTGGCATGTTAGTGGACTGGCTTGCCCAATGTGTTGAGAGTAGGCAGACACCTTTGACATTCTGCTGAGGCCCAAGGAGCTTCACACAGGAGAATTAGGATCATTCTCTAAGCCTGATGGCAAACACAGTATACACCTACACTAACACAAAGAAAGAAGTGTACTCAACTCTGAACAAATGGACCGGTCAGTGAATCAAGCACTTGCCATGATAATAACCAACATTAATTAAAGAGACACAGTCCCATTCTGATGCTCTATAATGTGCTATCCGCAGTATGTTGTGAAGTACGAAAGACCAATGCATATACAGATAAGTAAACAAGAGGAAAGCCAACCAAGATGGACGCCTACATTCTATTATGCAGAAATTGATCCAAGATGTGTCAAGATGGCAATGCAAAGGTGAAGACTGCAAAATGTGTTCCCGTGCAGCAATTTCTTCTGAGTCGAAACACTCCCTCCAGAGGAAGCATGAGGAGCTCTCTCTGATCCCTGGCACCCATGTACAAAAGCTGGGCTGCATCACAACCCTGCGAGAGCTGTGGGAGTGAAGTCAAGGGGTCCCCGGGGTTTGCTAGATGCTAGTCTAGCCAAACTGGTGAGCCCCAGGTTCAGTGGGAAAGCTTGCCTTAAAAAAGTAGAACGCGAGCCGGGCATGGTGGCGCATGCCTTTAATCCCAGCACTCGGGAGGCAGAGGTAGGCGGATTGCTGTGAGTTCGAGGCCAGCCTGGTCTACAAAATGAGTCCAAGATGGCCAAGGCTATACAGAGAAACCCTGTCTCGAAAAACCAAAAAAAAAAAAAAAAAAAAAAAAAAAGTAGAACGCAGTCAACCTCTGGCTTCCATGAGCATGCATATGCAAATGCATGCTTATGCCTAAACATGAGTATGTAGATACACACACACACACACACACACACACACACACACACACACACAAAACTGATGGTTGAAAGTACACAATTCTTCTTAAGCCTCCACTCTATTCCTTTCATCTACAATCTGTTAGCACAAGTCCAAGTTGCTTACTATATGGGAAGGAGAGTGAACACTACGTAGCGGCCACACTTCATCTCTTATCTACTGTCTGCCTATCAATCAATTAATTAATAAATCAATCAATTAATCATGTTTTCTACTATTTTACCCATCTCTATACCTAAATGTGAACTGAAAGACAAATGAATCCTATGTAATATTTCTCAGCAATTTTTTTTTCTTAGAATGGCCTATCTTAGAATAAACCTTGTCATGTGTCTGGTTTCATGCGTCTTACGCCCTTTTATCCTCTGATAGACAAAGCACAGCTTAGCTAGAAGGATTCCAGCTGAGGCCAAGACAATACAGATTTTACAATTAGATATTTTTGATAAAGTTATTTTCAGCATATGTGATTTTTCCTCCATGAAATGTATTTATGCATAGCAAGAGTGGGTGGATCTTAGGAAATCACTTCTCCTCAAAGCAATATGTAGCAATCAGTAAGTAACAACTTATGGGTACTCCCAGGTGGCTTTTTAAGTAGAACTCCTTGGATAGCAAAAGATTTTTATTTTTAAAGGAAACCAACGAGGAGAGGACACGCAGAGATTGGTGTTAAAAGTACTTAAAAAAAAAACTTGGTATTAGTTGGTTTCCCACAGCAACACTTTGTCCTAGTCTTATAAATAACAAGGAATAATTCACAAGATAAGGTCTTCTTTAAAGGCTGGTTTAATGATTAACTTGAGTTGTCAACTTTACTCAACCTAGACTCGGGTGGGAATCGATTCTCAATGCGGGACTGTCTATGTTGGAGTGGTCTGTGGGCATTCCTGTGGGTGGGAGTTTGTCGTCATTAAATTAACTGATGTAGGAATGCTCAGTTCACTGTGGGCAGCACAGTTCCCTAGGCAGGGGCGCTAGCGTTGTGTAAAAGCAGAGAAATCAAGCTGAGCGTAACAGGCAAGTAAACATGCATGCCTTCAGTTCTCTTCCGCTCTTCTCAGCGGGCGAGGCGTGACTATCGATTTTAAGTGACTGCCTTGCCTTTCCCCTGATGGCGGACTGGAACAGCTTTGCCCCCCTAAGTCGCTTTTTGTCGGCTCTTTTATTAGAGCAACAGAAATGAACTTAGGACATCTATCTGGTGGTCATGTTATCTCAGTTGATAGCAAAACGTATTAGACAAAAGGCAGACACTGAGATGATGTAAAGAAAGGTAGGAATGGTGGTGCACACCTACACGCAACCTCAGCATCTAGAAGGCGCAAGCGGAGGTGGAGGCAGATTACAGCAAGTTCAAGGTCAGCCTTCTGTATATCTTAGAGAGAGCTCTAAAATCACCAAGGTGAAATAGCAAGACCCTGCCTGTAAAGGAAAAATAAAAAAAGGCTCAACAAAGCAAAAGTTTTCAGAATTCTTGTCATTCTTAGGAATCTGACTCCCTAAAGTTCTTCCGTGTAGCTCGAGGCTGAGGCTAGAGCGCAAATCTACCTTAACCACATTGCTTACAGCAGGATCAAGTCTATTATAGTGGATTCCAAATTAGTCTTGCTCCCACAACCAACTGTTATATGTATAGGATCGTACTGAAGTTCCCCAGATCTCTAAATCCCAGGGTCCTCTCTCTCCTGTTTCCTCATCGCTAGAATTGCCAATCTAATGCGCACAATGGGCTTTTAAAACTTCCTGTCAAACAAAATTCCTGCTTCATTTTTGGTACAGCTTGTTTGTTAGTTCTTCCTTTGGAGACTGGGGCTTGCTCGCCGCATCACCATGGGTGGTGAACCAGTCTCCCGGATTTATGACAGGGTCACAGTTTCAGCTGAAATGTCACACCAGCAGCGTCTTTTGGGTTAGTACGGACGCACTCTTGGCAGCCCGTTAACTTTCCCTGGTTGCTTCACCGAGCCCTTGCTTCTCTCTCTCATTTCATTTATCTTTGCTGCTTGGTGGTTTTCTGCGTTGCCAGTATTTGGTTCTCCTCTCTGCTGCTCATCTTTCTTTTATTCTCAAACACTTCCCCATTGGCGGCTAGCTCTCTTTCCCTTCCAAGTGTGGGATTCCTGTAAGCATCCCTGTTTAAAGCCAGTGTTGTGTTCTTGAACCCGGGCAGCTTCTGCTTATCTTGGAAACTCTTCGTTCATTGATTGTATCTCAAGCCTGACTCTACTAGATACGTTTTTTTTCCCCTCTAAAAATTGTCTTTTCTCTCTTAGAACTCTGAACATATTAACTAGCCTATCCTTTCTTGTCCTATCAGCTTCCAGCTGAGAAATCTGTTAGTCCAGTGAGATTTGGTTTTGTTCTTGTTGTTGGTTGATTTTTTTTTTTTTTTGAGGCAGGATTTCTCTGTGTAGCCTTGATTGTCCTGGACTCACTTTTAGGCCAGGCTGGCCTCGAACTCACAGAGATCTGCCTGCCTCTGCCTTCTGAATACTGGGATTTCAGGCGTGCTCCACCATGCCTGGCTCAATGAGATTTGTTTAAGGGCCACTTGATTTTGTTTTCATCCTGTTTTTAAAATTCCACCCTTTTTCTTGAAATTTAAATATGCCAAGAAGATCTTTTTGGACAAAAATACCTGGGGTTCTTTCAGCCTCCTTGATGTAGATGTCCATATCTTCCTAAGATTGGAAACGTTTCAGCTATTATTCCAATGAAGCGTTCTCCATGAGTTTTTCCTTCAGGAGTACCCAATAACTAGAACTCTTCTTTTCTTAAGAATATCCCATAAGTATTGAATGACATTTATGTTCTTTGGATTTTCCTTAATTGTTTGACTGGGTTATTTTGTCTTTTTTTGAGTTCAGAAAAAACCCTTCTGCTTCCTTTAGTTTGCTCTTGAGACTTTCTGCTGTGGTTTTATTTGACTTATTGAGCCTTCCAGATCCAGTATTTGCACTGGAAACTTTTAAAATTCTCTTTATCTTGTTGCTGAATTTCTCATTAAGGTGATGAATTGCTCTAATTTTTAAAAATTGTGTCTACCTGTCAGATATCACTATACTCTTCAAATTTTTATTTGTAAATTGTTCAGGTTGTTTTTCAACTTCTTTTCTTTGAGCTCTGCTCCGTGGAAGCTTTTATGTACTCTAGATAACATCGTTTTGTGTCTACTGTCCCTACATTGATACGTGTGGATCAGGCAGGCCTCTTCTTTCCACTAATTTTATAGAGTACCCTGCATGTTAGAGTTTTGTAAAGTTAAACATTTTGTGTAATAAAGCTAACAGCTGGGTAGGCTGTATTGCTTTTAGTCCATGCTGGGTATAGTGTACAGCCTCCATGTGGCTTCTTTAGCCACGATCAGTGGCTGTGGACACTGCATGGGAGGCCAACAGGGACAGGTAACTTTCTAGTCTCCCTGGGCCCTCTGCAGCTTCTTATACAATCCAGTGTCACCTGCTCGGAGGTGGCACCACACACAGGGGCTGGAGCCCTGCCATAGCAATCATTACTCAGAAAATGACCCACGAACTTGCTTACAGGCCAACGTGATGGAGACATCTTCTCATCTAAGGTTCCCTCTTTCAAGATGACTGTAGCTTCCATCCTGTTGTCAGAAAACCAACCAGCACACCAATGATATGAACTGACGGCCTACACAGCTCCAATGTTTTTTTTTTCTGGATGAACATTCGCCAGAAGAACTTATGCCTGGTGAACATACAACAGTGGAACGTAATTGGGGAAACTCCTTTTTTTTTCTTTTTTTTTTTTTTTTTAAGAATGAAACAGTAAAACAACAGGAAGGCCTTCAATTTCCAGGGTGTTAGGTATCACCCACTTCATGTCTCTCGGGAGATGTGAAGTATCCAGACTGAGAGCATCACACCCAAGCCCCGGTGGGGCCGCTGTAGTAACTGGAGGCCCCTTAGTCATCTCACTGTTCTAATCAAAGTCAACTCTTTGTTGCTAGGCTCTTCCCATGAACCCATAATCTTGGGAACCAGAACAATTAGGTGGTTAACAAGTGTCTGATAATTGTCTGTTATCCTACCACTGCCTCAGATCTTCAGAGGGTTGCATCAAATATTCAGAGACACAGAGAGGGAGTATTGATTGCATGTCTTCTGTTTTCTGCCTGCTTTACGCCTATGAGGAGACAGTTGGCTTTAAGAGGGTCGGCTCTCAAAGGTGTTCTCATGGAGATCAGAAAAATCCCTGCAAGGCCTGAGCGTGCTACATTTCATCAGGAACTTACGATGAACACAGGGTCTTTCTGAGGCAAGCTTTCCATCTTAAGATGGTTTAGATAATAAGCCACATTTACTTGTTTTTCTTTTTCTACACCTATCCCAACCTAACCATTTATTATGTATCTGTTTCCCTCAATGGAAGCACAAGGTTATTATTGCTGCTTTAAATCTTATAACGCAGAACCCTACAAAAACATAAGAATGTTAAATTTCCACAATAATTAGCTTTTCATGACCTTATTTTATCACTTTTATGTGATATTTTAATATCTCTGATCTCAGACAGATGAAAATATGCAAAGCAACACAAAATCCCTTAGAGTTGCCGTTTATATTTTACTAGATGAAGAAATCAAGAATGAAGAAATCTCAACAAATTGTCTAATGTCTCAAAATAAAGTAACAGAATTTGCACACCATTGCTCCTGCACACAAACAATGCACTCTTCCCTTCACTTGTAGGAATGAAAGCATAAATCACTTCAGTGGAGTTCCTCAGTAGAATGTGGTAACTTTTAAAAAAAAACTAATAAATCACTCCCCCATAGTTAAAGATCAACTGTTAGTCCAAGTAAACTGAATAAATTACATTCTCTCTGAAGTTGAAGTGTTAGCTGTGTCTGTGTTTCATGACATTAGATATCCGAGAAGGAAAAATTTTATAGGCGTCTGGCTAAATGGGAAGAAAAGAGGATTATTTTTTTTCTCTAAGTCACATCTGGAGTGGTGGCCCTGCTGGGAGAATCCTCTAAACAGTGCTCATACAAGAAGGCAGTTACCCTCTAGGGGACTGCAGATAGACACAATTTTGGAAGTTACAATGAATTTCAGTCTCTTATTTATAGCTACTGTGAGTCAGGAAAATACATTTTTAGGCTTTGTGGGATCGTATCAATAAATCTGCTACATCTAGTCTAATTTCACTAGAGACCAGAGTAACTTCAGGATATTAGACACAAAGAGGAGGTAAGTGAACCCAGGTGCCACGAACACAAAATGCTCAGTTTCGAATTTAGTTGGCCATCAGCTACCAAGTGTCTCCAGATTAATTGCCATTTTTTCATATTGTTTAAAAAATTCACCTTATACATCAATATTAAAATGAACGGCAAGAAAAACAAACAGTATGCTTGTTGCCTTTTCAGACTTTAGCTCTAGAGAACCGATTGCAACAGAGGTCACTGAACTCGTGAGATCCATGTGACTAGGAAATAAAAGAGTTGAAGAGGGCGCGTTTATTTTGTAAGCAGTTACTAATGAGCTAAATGTCACGGCCCAGATTGTATGATGCCTGATACAAGTGAAATTTGTTGATAAGCAAAATCCAGATGATAACTTTACCAGAGAAGGAATTTGGAAGGCTCACTGAGCTAGGTGAAGGTTCGGCCCTAGGAAAGAGGCCAGCAGGTGATCATTAGCAATTCCTTTCCCTTGAGATACTGTGGGAGCAGCCAACACATTCCCTCTTTGCCATTACGATAAAATACAATTAAAATAAATCAGGGCTCCCTTTGCCTCTGTGAGTCTCTGTATGATTTCCAGTCTTCCCCCATGTGTAACCTTGACTTCTTCACTTGCAATCCAGTCTCACGCTGCCAGACTAATGCAAGAGTGGGGACAGCAAGATGTATTTACACACCTGACAGGCTGTGATCATATGGTGGGGGAGGGGGTCCCCTTCTGTCACAGGGTTAGGGGAAGGGAATAGGGTGAAGGGGGGGGCGATGGGAAGTTACTAGTGAGGGGATAACAATGGAGATGTAATCTGAATAAATTATATATATATTTTAAATGTGTTTACTTTCAGCATGGTAAGCACAGTGGTTTGAAGAGAGTTTGAGTCTGTCCATCAAACACTGGAGATGGATGCTTGGTCCTCAGTATGGCAATGTGAGAGATGGTGGGACCTCTAGGGAGTGGGCGGTGGAGGAAGTTCTAGTTGGCTATTGACAGTCCTGCCCTGAAAGACTTAGTGTAGTTCTCAGGAGACTTTACTGTTTACGTGGAGGAAGCCTGGCTTTCTCTGTGGATGACCTGTTCCTGTTCCAGGCTCCATTATGCTGTGATGTCACCACCAGGCCTCACCAGTGTGCTAGTCCCATGCTGTCTGAACCCTCCCAGGCCCCAGAGTCATGAGTCAATAAACCTTCAGTTCATAAAATCCTCAACCTCTAGTCTGTTGTGATTGTAACCCAAGTGGATGAGAACAACGTTACCCCTAAGAAAGGCACCATAGTGATAAGTACAGGGCATTTATCGTAATTAGGGAAATTGAGCAGAAGAGAAATGTGTTGATCAAATAGTCTCATCAAGACAAAGCGTGCATTCTTATCCAATCCACTATGTCTATTTTTTGCTTCTGTTGTGTCAGCTTTAGGGGCTTTATTTTATATTTTATATTTACTTATATTTTGACAGGTTTGACATATGGTTTATATTTTAGGTTTTACATGTAGGTCATTGATTCATTCTGAGTTGATATAAGGTGAGAAATTATATTTACATATAAATATAATACATAATATATATAATTACCTATATATTATACTTATTTGTTATATAAATATATATATGTATATATAATGGAGTTTACTTAATTTTCTGTTATTTGAACTTTCTGGGGTTTTTAAAGCTAAATTAAAAAATATACTAATTATTTACTTCTTCTCAGCCATAGAGTTGGTCCAAAGGTTTCACTATGTCAGGCTGTAGATGAAATTGTCTTGGTTTTCTATTGCTTTGTGTGTGTGTGTGTGTGTGTGTGTGTGTGTGTGTGTGTGTGTGTGTGTGTAATTCCCTTGGATTTGTCTTCAAGCTCTTAATACCAAAATTTTTAAACCTAAGAAAACTTTAATTGTATCCTGAATATCTATATGCCTTCAATTTATAACTGTTAACTGTTTATTTTATAGCATATCTTGTGCTTCTGTTCATGAGGCAGGGGCTTTCTGTGCTGCTCAGGCTGACCTCAAGCACGTGGCCCTCTCGCCTCAGCCTCCTCAGCAGCCAGATCACAGCCACACACCACCACGCCCAGTTTCATCTTCACTGTCGTGTTTTCAGGTAGTGCAGACATGAATCTACTGGACCCACAGCTTGAGAATGCATCTAACTAGAACTGAGTGGTTCTAAAATTGTTTCTTTTTAAGGTAAAATTTCCATAAACTCAATGAACTCTTGCCAACCTGGGCTTTGACGGACACGTCTGTGTGACACAAACCATTATAAAGATACAGGACATTTCTTCCATCCCATTTGCGGTCACCTCTTTCCTGGCACCCCACAGAGAATGGCTACTCTGGTTTTTGTTCAGCATAGTTTAGTATCACAAATTCTTGAACTTTGTATAATAGTTCCCAGAAAGAAAATGCATGTTCTTGCTAACTGTGCACTTGTGCAATGTGTGACTTCGAGATTCAGTTAAAACACTGGACTTAGCACTTTTTTTTTTCTCTTTATTGCCATATAGAACTTCGTTATGCTAATCTACTCTGGCCTGTTTATTCATTTTTAGTTTTAACTATTATGAACAAAGCAGCTGTAACCATTCTTGAATGTACACTTTTGTGGGGGTGTGAATTCATTTTCTTTAGACTGACACCTGGAAGTAGCTGCTCTGGGTCACAAGCTAGACGCGTTTTATAAGAAACCACCACAGCTTTCCACAAACAGCTAGCTCTACATAGTTTTATATTTCCAAAGTTAATGGGAGAATTCTCCTGGTGAGTGAGTTATTTCTGTTAAAGGAGGCAGAGTGGTCCTTTAACAGAAATCCAGGGGGTGAAAAACGTACACACCAAAAGAAGGTAAAGCCTTCCCTTACCCTGAAATCCACTAACGTTATAGGTGTGTATGTACAGGCGAAAGGCACGTGTGTAGAGGGCACATATGCATCGTCTCATGCACACAGTGGGAGTCCTGGGACATGTCATCTGTGGGCTGGAGGGGGGTGGACAGCTACTTGCTTTTCATCTCCTCTGCCACCTGGCATCATGAATCCATCTGAACTCTGTGCTCAGGTACCATGAATCCTACATGGGAATGAAGTGGCAAGCCGTGGTGAACACCTGAGACATGAACTTCTGTTCATGGGAAATCTCCCGGGATGTCACACAGAACACAAGTGCAACGATACAACTGTGAAAGCACTTCAAGAAGGCAACACACCCCTGAGCACAGCGATACGTGTGCCTGTGTATTCTTTACATTCAAAAGTCGAGGAGGACGGATGATGGCAAGCACTGGGAAACACTGCCCCAACTCAGCAAGTGTTCTCTGCCTCTGTAAAGTGGAATGCTAACAGTTCCACCATAGACTTCTGTTTAATTTAACGAGTTAATATGTGAGTTAGCAGCACTTGCCAAAGCAGTGTTGTATGGCATCCAGTTTTAAATCCACAGGTGTCTAACGGTGGCCATTTTCTCTTGAGTGTAGCCTGGGGACATCTCAGTTATATGTCAGCAGGGCTTTGCTCTGTTTCACTTTTCCTGACTTTCTGTAGCAGTCCCCTCTCTCTGAGGGGCATGCGCAGGACAACCAGGAATGCAAAGGAGTGGCAAAAACACAGGACAGGAAAAGCTCCTGTCCATCCTATCTCCGCAGGGCTGCTGCTGCCCCGTGAGGTCTGCATGGTCTAAAGTCAGTGGCGAGATAGCATCAACATCTGTGTTATGTACTCTGGTCTAGCATGGGACTATTCTTTGAGCCCAATTTCCAAGGTTTTTCTTTCTCTTTTTAAAAACTTTGTGTGCATGTCCAAATGCATGCATGTGTGTGTGTGTGTGCACGCGCTCGTGCGCACGTGCGCGCGTGCAAGGATGTCTGCCAGCATACGCACACGCCTGCAGAGAGCAGACATCAGCATTGATATCGTCCTCAAAGTCTCTCGTTTTTAATACAGGACTTCTCACTAACCCAGGGTGCTCCCACTAAGCTAGCCTTCTGTCTGTTCAGCAAGTTCCCTTCCTCTCTTTGCCCCTTCCCTCTCATGCAGCTGCACGCTGCTGGCCTAGACTCTTCATGGGTAATGGACCTCAGAATGCAGGTCTGCATTGATCTGCCCCAGGCACGTTCCTGATTGAGCCATCTCCTTAGCCTTGACCCTGCGATCTATGTGGTGTTAGGAGTGAGACGAATTTGAAGCTATTATGCTTTCTGAAGTTGGAGTTTAGTAGGAAAATGTGCATTTGTGTGTCTGTATTATAAAATACATGATAAAATACATGGCATCTTTGGAGAGCAGGAAGATTTATTTTCTTTGTATGCCTGAGTGTATACAATGCACAGAATAAAGGGATGCGGGTGTCAGCATTTGAGCTAGCCCGGCATTGGAGAAAAGACTTCAGGAAGTGCACAAAGCCCTGTGCACTTATGAAAAACTGGGTCATATATGCACATGAGAATTTTTATGGGGGGGACTGTCCACAGATTTCAATTTACTCTCCAGGGGATTCATAACACGAAAGAATCCAAGAGCTACTAATTTAGAACGTTGTTTATACAGAAATGGCCTTTTAGATCCAGAAAAACAATTTTTAAACAAACTTTTGGAACCCAGCCCATTGGGAAGTTGTGTGCTACAAATCCATCTCATCAGCACAAATAATACTCAGGTACAATTTTATGATAATTTTTAGAAATACCTGCTCTGATATTTGCTCTTATCTCTAAATGAACTGAAAGTATTTTCTTTTTAATGCTTTTCCTTCGTGTTGCTTCCCTAAAATTGTCCAAGGTGCAAAGGGACTCCAGTACCAAATATTCCTATGAAGGTATTTAACGCAGTGTTGTTTTTCCTCTTTTGCATCTAAAATAACCTAAAGTCCCTAAAAATCCCTTACTGTACATAACCAATGAATCAGAGAAAACAGGGGAGAAAGGGCTGAGAGGGCACGAGTTTGTGCGGGCTGTGGCTGGATGTGGGAAAAGGCGAGTTTGAGTCTTTGCCCAGGTGGAGAGGGACAGTGCTGGTCGCTAAGGACTCGTAAATAATTCAGAGCAAACTCAGTCCTGACCCAACCCTTTAAAAGGTTGAAAAAAGCAGAGGCCAGTTCTGTGTGTTCTTGCTGAGAGTTCACACGGCTCCACGGTGCCTGATTCCAGCTGGAGCCGGACAAGGAAATGCTTATACTCAAACACCACCAGTGAGGAAGCCCCTGGCAACCTTCTAACCAAGCAGGGGTGGAGAGCAGCTGAAAGCCCCAGGAGGCCGTAGCATTTATTATTTTCATCTTTTCTTCTGCCTCTTCCTCAGTCTCTTGGCAGAGGATCATCTTATAAGACACATTATCAGCCTTATTGTGTCTATGGTAAGGCAGAATTTAAGTGTACTTACCATGAAACAAATCTGACAGCAAATTGCCCAAGAGTAATTCTTTTTAATATTTTTTAATACTGTGAAGGATTTCATGATTTGAAGTTTGTTCTTTCTTTTCTTCTTCTTCTTCCTCTTCTTTTGTATCTGGTTTCTCTCTAAAACCAACTTACTTATGTTTTTTTTCATAAAACTATGAAAATTAAACAACATACTATATAGATAAAATTTACACTCTTTATCCAAAACCCAGCAGAGGTTCGATTAGGTGTCTGTCAAAGGTTGATATGGCAGTTATGGTTGTTTTCACAAGGTCAAACTAATCAACATTCTAGAATGGAGAGAGGGTGTTTACTAAACCCCTCAATAATTGAAAAACCAGGGACACTTGATGTTGGCGGAAAAAAGAGGCGGTTTTATAAGGGTGTAGCCCCTGATAGATTGACCATTCTCAAGTGGATGACTCAATATTTATGAGTTCTTGGATGGGTAGTACAGTTTTGGATAGGTGGGGATATGATACCAGGAAATAAATTAAAATAAAATAGCATGAGTTGAAAGGAGTGAGGAGTGGATCTGGGAGGAGCTGGGGGAGAAGCGAGGAGCGGACCTGACCAAAACACCTTACACGCACATAGGAACTGTTCAAGGAACAAATACAAGTTCTCACATTGGCTTCTGCATAGGCTTAGACTCCCGTGTTCTGTCTGCCCATGAGCTGATGGTACAGCCAGCCAATCATTTCTTGAAAGTAAAACTGTATAATCAAAATGGATGAATTGGAAAGTAAAACTTCATAATCAAGATGGATGAATCCATCTGCACGAATAAGAAATCCATGTATTAACAGAAGCAACAGAAAAAAAAATACGTGCTTGTACATCAGACAGCTGAGCTCTTTGCTTCTGCACATGATCGATGACATGAAAGAATGATGTGTCCTTTCAGCAACTTCTTCATAGGCCCAGGCAATCATAGGTGTGACGGGAGTGTCCTTGTCCCAACTCTAAAGCCTAATGGAAGTTGGAGTCTCTTTAAAAGGAGACTTGTCAGGGTCTACACTGTACGTTTTTCTTAGTGTCATGCTATGCAGTTTATGAAATACAAACCAATTGACTGAAGGTTCACACATGGTAGTGCACCATGCTTAAAAAAAATCACAGCACGTCTAAGAGAAGGAACATAAAGAGAAAGGTATGAATGGATTTTCCAACAAAGGGAGCTGCTCAGTCTCAGCTAAGGGGAACAATGGGTTGCCAGAGCTTTGTCTTCCTAACAGAAACCAGCCGCAAATTAAACCTTGTGTTGTGACCAATTTCATAGAAGTGTTTTAATTCTCCTGTCTAGGTTTATTGGGGGTATGACTGACAGATGATAATAATTATATATATTAGAATACATAGTATATATAGTAGAATATTAGGACAGGAGACTGTAAAAGCCACAGGATGGGAAGGGCAGAACTGAAACTATTCTGATAGGACCACTGATAGGACCTCACGGGCTGTGGCTGCTAAGGCCTGAGCAAGACGAAGGCCATCAGCACTCTAGCCTGGAAGGTGCCAAGCTCTTGAGCACCCACCCTTAACACAGTAGTGCTAGCCAGCTATCACTGCGCTGTCTGCTAGGTCTCCTCAACCTAGTCATTTTATAATCATGCTACAACTTAAGAGTCCCACTCTTTCATCGATAACCTTCCCCCTACTCTTCCTCTGCCCTTGTAAATCCCCATTCTTTTCCAGATTTGTCCTTGCTAAGTGTCAGAAAGTTGGACTCTTGTGTGTCATGAGTTCTTGGCGGGCTAGCACTGTATTCATCTTTTGAGCTGTGGTATGCTTTCGAAACTAGCCTTCAGAGCCTGGCACGCTGACTGGTGTGTGGTAGAGCTTCCAAAAATGTTTGTTTCATTTGCGTAGGCTAAGCCTAATCAAGTAGGAGATGTCATGATTCTAGGTTCAAATTTAAAGCATAACCGCTTTGGGCAAAATTGTTAAATGTGAAAAATGAGCCTGGGATTCTGCCTGCTTTCCCTCAGATGCCAGTGTAATCCTACGCTTTCTGCCTGGCATTTATTTCTACTGCAACACAGTCCTATAGACTGCTTTTGTTTAAACTGATTCTTGTTAAAAATAAGGTCAGGTGACACAGTGCAGGAGACCTCAGACAATTTACTTGCTCTGAGTATGTGGGAACGGTGAAAAGGATAGTTCAGCTCTCTCATAAAACCTCTTGGGTTACCTTACCATGGCAGAGGGTCTTGGCTTCAGCGTTGGCGTGAAGGAAGCAGCACCCCATGCTCCCGAGGCAGCAGCATCTTTCCATGCGTCTTGTAGGTGGGAAAATCACAGGGCAGAAGTGACTTCCCAGTTTAAAACAAGTGGAGATCGGTGTTAATAGCGTCTCTCCCACACCAAACCCCAATGTTCCCAAAGACATGTAAATTAGCTTGATTTACAGTAGCAACCTCTGCTTGCTTTGGAAAATAGTAAGTATATTTTTCCTGAACTATGATTAATAGATATAATAAACACACAGTTCCTCCCTCACGGGATCCTGATATATCCAGTTCTCTGGGTCAGTATGAAGTTTGCTCATAAAGGCCAATGAACTTTTGAAACTGTGCTTTGAAATAATTCAACTTCTGTGACAGCTTTTCTTTCCAAGGGAAATAATACCTGCTGCACAACCAATGCAGATAAAGCATTTTTTGTTCTCTATTTTCTGTTATTCCAGCTTGAGGTTCAAGATTTGGCAACAAGGCCTATTTAACTATGACATGAACATATTATTTATATGGATATTTTTAAAAGCAGTTGCAACAGACTGAAAATGTTGCCAAATTCTGTTTTTGAACCATTTTAATGCCTTAACTTTTGCCTCAAAACATATAATAGAACTTTATAAAGCTATTTATATTTCAGTCTTCAACTCTGGGTAACCAGTAGCTCTTTCATTAGAAAGCTGTCTCATTAAAGTTTAATCAAATGTATCTGATAATTTATACAGCGTCATGGTTAATGTTTATTCTTACGCCAACTCACAGAACCATTCCTTGATTCCTCTTAGACAGCCTCATATGATAGCAGCAATTGTTCAAGGTGGTAGTTAACTTTTTAGTACATAAAAATGTTTCGAGCTCTGAAATAATTCGAAACATCTAGATCATTATTTTAGCATTCTTTTTTTGTGATGCTATGTGTATGCCTGCAGCATACACAGTGACTCAGGGCTTTTGGCTGCTTAATGAGTGGAAACACAAAACAGAAGTGATAGATGTCTCCAGATGTACCATCAGCTGCGGATTCCAGGGAAGGCCTCCGGTGCTTTTTTTTTTAACACATAGTAATGAAGGAATGATACCATGTTTTCTTTTAAACAGACAACTTCAAGAGAGGGCCTGTCTATGCCTGAAGATGGATTCATCCCTGTGGTTGGCTATTTTATGCCCCAAAGCAATGGTTGTCAAGTCCGGTCTCACACAGCTTTCTGTCATTTGACTTGCATGGGACCCCCTAGGAAAGGACCGCCATTTCTCTCTAACTTTAGCCTTTGGTCAGAAACCACTGCATTCCACCTCTCACTGGGCTCTGTATTAATGGACCTACCCTGTACCAGGGTTGATGTAACTTCAAAAGGCAGCAGTCATAAAGAAGGATTGCTGCTGGTGTACGTGATCTCAGTTAACCGCTGATGCGATAGTTTTTATAGGCCATGGATTACAGCTCTGTTTCTAATTGACCTAATGGCGGCTCGTGGTGCTGAATATTCATCTGTTTACTTGCACTTTGTGTCTTCTGAGTTAAGATGCTTGGCAAACATAAAGTAACACTGTGAGAGAACTTTCAGTCAACAAAACTCAATCACCATAAGTCTCCCATGCAACTTATCCAGCGAGCATCTAATTTAATTTAGAAGTGTTACAAAAAGTGTAACGTCATTATCATTGTTAGTAAGACCCACTTGAGACGCTCTGTCAGTTAGCTCTACTGCATACTGCGAAACCCACGCTCACTAGGAAAACACTGGGATTCTGACTTACAGAAAAGCATACAGAGAAAAACACAAAAATCAACCTTTGTTTTGGTTCATCAACTCGAGGTGCATGGGGGGCACGAGGAGGTGGGGGGGCCCGCTGACATCCCCCGGTCCATACTTTACTAGTAGATAAATTGCACAGCCATGCATTCTGGAGAACCTAGCCCTTGGATTAAGACTGATAACCTCTCTTTTAAAATTCTTTACTGGATAAATTTCTTGTGTATTTTTGTGCGGGAGAGAAGAAAGAGAAGAGGAGAAGAGGGAAATGGGGGGAGAGGAGGGGAAGGAAATAGAAGGAAGGAGAAGCGAGAAAGGGGAGGGGAGAGGGAGGGAGGGGAGAAGGAGGGGGAGGGGAGGAGAGGGGGAGGGGAGGAGAGGGGAAGGAAAGAAAAGGAAGGGGAGGGGGAGGGCCATGGAGGGAGAGGAAGGGGCAGGGAGGGGAAGGGGAGGGGGAGGGGAGAGGAGGGGAGGGGAGAGGAGAGGAGGGGAGGGAAGGGGGAAGGGAAGGGATGGTAGGGGAAAGGAAGGGAGGGGAGGGGAAGGGGAGAGAAAGAAGGGGAGGGGAGAGGAGGGGAAGGAAAAAGAAGGAAGGAGAGGGGAGGGGAAGGGAAAAGAAGGAAGGGGAGGGGAGAGGAGAGGAAGGGAAAGAAAGAGAAGGAAGGGGAAGAGAGGTGGGAGGGAAGAGGAGGGGGGGAGAGAGAAAGAACTTTATCCTTTTTGGAAGCATTTTATTTCCCTTCAAGCTATGATGTGAAAGAACCAACAAGTTGGTTGTTTTCTACATAAACCAGAAAATTGAAAGTTTATCACATAGGAGATGAGCGTCATTTATTACATATGGCTGAGAAACTTTGTCCTCTCTCACCAAAGCAAATGGAGTCTTACATTGTGCTTTCTAATGCTCTTTCTTCCTGTAGTCCATCGACAGTGTTTGTGAAGCCCTGTTGAATATGAGTGGCTGGCTCTAAACATTTGGATTCTGGGGAATTTGACTGTACAGGGAAGAAACAAAAGTCAACTGGAAAGGCACAGACTTGCCTACAGTTTTTCAAATTTACTCCCAACTGGAATTTCTCTTTTATTCTGTTCTGAGTCTTAAATGCATCTACCCTCAAATCTAATTTTTAATTGTTGGCATCAGTTTCCTCTGTGTTGTTTCATTATCCCAAACTAGGTGACTGAAAAATATTAACACTTGCACTTAATACAGATTTTCAGTATTCTTTCTTATCCAAGGGTGGGATACCACTGGAAGACATAGAAACAAGTGCTCAGAATTATTACTAGATTAAGAAAAATGGTTAATAAAGAAACAGAAAGGGTTTAATTATTCACATAATGCCTATTATAAAAATTAATGTTACTTTTCCCCATAAAACACAAATTTACACATTGTAATAATTTGATCACTTGAACAAATCCCCTTGCTTTTAATATACACAAATACAAATATGGAAAAATCTTTTGGCAATAATTTATTTAAAGTGCAATATTTTTATTAAAATCAATGATTCCAAAATCATTTAAAATACTCCTTTATTTACAATATGAAAATAAACATATTTAAAAAATTCCTAGGACGCAGGAGGGGTTCAAATGCAATAGTTCAATGGAGTACTTTAAGCTAAGCCAGGGCATCGAATGCAAAGCCGACTCATGGAAAATACATAAAGAGCAACATGATCACACTGGGCTTGGGACATTTGTGGACATCAGAACCAAAGGGAGATTTACCTATAAGAGAAGCAAGGCATCCTCCGATAGTGCTCTGGGAAGGACACACTGGTGAACAGCTATGCCTCAGGCAAAAATGAGAGAACTTAAGAGCAGACACAATGGGTCCAGACTTAGGTCTACAGTAGTGTGGGCTGGCCTTTCATGCAGGGATTAATAATGATAGCAAATGTTTTATAGATAATCTACCAAATGACAAATTATTTATAAGTGCTTTACATGCATCTGCTTAATTCTTGGTTTGAATGGGTGCTATTATTAGCATGCACATTTTACAGATGAGGAAAATTAAGGTAAAATAAATTTCTGGTGATTACACGGCTGAGTGGAGACAGAGGGAAAAGCCCTAGACATTTGCTTCTATAGACATGTGTATTGCTGGCATACAAAACTGTCCACCCTGTAGCTATCCCTTTAATTGTGGGCATAGGCTGTAGGCATTATAGTCTAGGACGTAATAAACATTGAAAAGGCTCAATTTTCTTAACAAATATATTTTATTACGAACTTATTAACCGAGCATACATCACTTATTACCCAACTAACAGAAACAATAGGAGAAGAGAATTAAAGAATACAATAACAAAACCATAAGGAATGATTCTCCTGGCATAATCAGCAAGATTTCTACTGCTGGAACCTGGAGTAACCAGAACCTGGAACCTCAGCTGGAGGCCGGAGCCCAGAGCCTGGAGCCCTAAAGACTTCCCTCTAGCGGTTTTCTCTAGGAGCGTCTCGAAGTGGAGCAATGAACAGCCAAAACTATCCCAAGTCTCCAAAGGCCCCGCCTCTTGTTTTTGGCTCACACTTATATCTCCCCACAGAATTTGTTCAAGGATGTTTTTCAGCTGGTTATTAACCAATCTCCCCCACATGGTGGTTCAACTTCTAAGGGGATAAACATCACCTGCTCTCTCACAAGTCTTTTTCTCATATTCCACTTGTGATCCAAACAACAACAACAACAAAAAACACCATGTTTATCTCGCCTTCAATACAATGTTTTTTTTCATTCCCCATTTCTTTAACCATCATTAACGGAAGTCATCATCCCCAGTCCTAGGAAAAATTGCCTGTTGTTACTCTAGGGAAGGAACAGCTGTTCAGTGAGAATCTGATAAACAAAACAAAACAAAAACCCTAAAGTCTGAGCTTGGAAAACAGGGTGTTCTGAGGATAGAAATAAAAAAATGGTGAACTTCACTCAAGTTTGACTCCTGCCCTTCTGGGGAGTCTTCCTGGGGTGTGGGTGATTGGGCAGATGACAGGAAGTCTGTCTTCCTCAGGGCTGGTCTGTGTGTGTGGGGCGGGGGAGAGGGGCAAAACAAAACAAAACAAAACATGGTTGGGAGGGTATCCCTTGGTGCCTCGATCTGCCTTTGAAGTTCAGAGATGACCTGTTTGTTTGTTTTTTTTCCTAGAGAATTTCATCCGCCCCCTCCCCCCACCTTTCCAGCAAGCCCCTGTCTCTAGAATAATACTCCTACGTTTTGGGATCATTTTAAGAAGGTGACTCTTCAGAGGATACAAGAAGAGGTCGGAAAATGATCTGTCTGGTTTTGTGGTTTGCTTGAAGGGAAATGAATTCTATTTCCGGGGAGAAAGCAGAGCGGGAGACATGAGAGTGGGTGACAATGATCTTGCTTGGTTCCTTCAGCTCAAGATTCTTAGCAGGCCCAGGACCCGTTTTGGGGGTATCATACTCTCAATCTTAACAGTACCCTCTCAAAATCCCCCAATGTCTTTCAGTGCCAGCTGCCGGGACTCCCATAGCATCCCGGTGGGCCTCAGTGGAGCAGATGTGAGCTAGCCCGTGCCAAGGTCCTCCTAGAGGCCAAGCAGGGTTTCTTAAGCTCTGCGTGGGGAGTGTGTGTGGGTTGAATCTATTTGTATTACAAAGCATTTTGTGCATAGAGTGTTTGCAGTCGCAAACCTCCTTCCGAGGAACCTTAGGGACACTCCTTGGCACAAGTCAATTGGTTCTGACTAAGAAAATGTGTCACGAACGTTCATTTTGCTCATGAGGGTGTGGCTGGTTTCCATGGTTACTTTTGGCTCCGCTCACTCTGTCCCAGGGATTGGTGAACAACAGCTGGAGAGAAGAATGTAAATTAGATATAACTATGTCAAATGGGAGGGGGAATTGATAGTATGCTTTTGTTAACCTAATCCAAGCCATAAAGATGATTGTGAGACATTTTTCAAAAAACTATTTTTTAAAAAAATCTTTGATAATTTGATACATGATACAACACATTGGGACCACGCCCACCTCTCATGTCCCTATCTAACCCTTCCTGCCCCCCAGCCTCCTTTCAATTTCATGTCTTCCTCTATTTTATTTTCTATATGTAACCACCTGAGACCAGTTAGTAGTGCCCACAGGAACAGGAGAGCAGGGCCGACAGCAGTAGCAGGGCCACATTCCTGGAGAAAATTGTCTTTCTCTACTTTAGCAGCAAACACTTAATACAGGGGGGAGTGGCTTGGGGCGAGGAGGTGAGAAAGGGCTAGAATTTTTAAGATGCACTCTCCTTTAGAGTTTTGACTTTATGGCATGAAAACAACAAAACGAATAAATATGTTAGCATGGTTGGCAGAAGCAATCTAAGCAATCTAAGAGGAGATACTGTTGTAAATTCAGTGAAAGCAAGGTAAATAAATTGTTCTAAATTTTAATTGAGACTATGACAAAATTAACTCATGATATAATTTTCTTTAGAATTAAGAAAGAAATATTTGCTGTAGTCACAGAAATAGTAAATAATCTCATGGAAATAAAGGCTTCAGTGCCCAGGTTGATGCATCCAAATACTAATTAAAAAAAATAGTGCTTCTGGGAGAAGCGGGTGATGTCTTGTCAGAGGCAAGAAATTTGTGATATGAACATAAAAATACTCTTATTGAATCAGGAAGCAATTATAAAATAGAGCATATCAAGGAACCAGGAACCAATTTAGCCATAGATTGAATAATTTGATCATCACTATAGACCATAACTTCAGCAGGATAAAATTCAGGGGATATGTTTAAATTCACAAATGCAAGATTGCATTTTAGGAAACTTACCCGTCACTTTTAGAGAGTGTTAAGTAATCAACACATTATCATTAGAAATGGTGAATGGAAAGGATTCAGCATTTATTGTGTCTTTTCCACAAATGACTCTGGAGTTTCTTTCTTTGTAGATGCATTTCTGTCAAGGACTGAGAGAAGTAGTGAAAGAAGGATGCCATTCCAAAACTCTGAATTCGAATAATAATAAGTCTAAGCAGTAATATCTGTAATCATTGCTAAACATGCTTGGTGAATGTAAATTGTACTGTCCTTAAAGTAATTGTACAAATAAATTCCTCCAAAGTCTGATCAAGAGTCTATGAATTTTTCCACATTGTAGTCCATCATTGAAGGAAGTCAGGGCGGGAACTCAAACAAGACAGGAACATGGAGGCAGGAGATGATGCTGAGGCCATGGAGGGGTGCTGTTCATTGATTTGCTCCCCTTGGCTTGCTCGGCCTGCTTTCTTATAGAAGCCAGGTCCATCAGCCCACGTATGGCACCGCCCACAACAGGCTGGGCCCTCCTCCGTCAATCACAAATCAACAAAATGCTCTCCAGGCCTGCCCGCGGCCCCATATGGTAGAGGCATTTTCTCATTGCAGTTCCCTTCTTTCAGATGACTCTAGCTTGTGTCAAGTTGACTAGCCAGCACAAAGATATAACAACAAAACAAAACAAAAATACAAAAACAAAAACAAAACGAAAGGAAGTTAGAGAGGAATCTTAAGGAGAAAAATTGTCTAGAGAGACCAATTGCAACGTACGCATTTTAAAACAGAAATTAGTATAAAATTAGTATAAGTTTGAGATTTATATTTGAAGGACTTAAGTTTTGGAGATTTACTTTTTTTTTTTTTTAATTATGTGCAAGTGGGGATGTGTATGCACGTGAGTGTAGGTGGCCACGGAGACCAAATGAGGATGTCAGAGCCTTAGAGCTGCAATTACAGGTTGTCGTAAACTGTCTGGTAGAGATGCTCAGAACCAAATTCAGCTTATCTGCAAGGACAGTACCTACTCTTAACTGCCGAACCATCTCCCAGCCCCCAAGCACTTACTTTTAAATATGATAATTATATTTAATTTAGGTTTTTTTTCAATAGTTCTTATCTTTTAATGCTATAAATGTTAAAACAAATATATGGGCACAATCCTGAATATTTCCTTCACAGTTTTGGGGACACAGAGAATAAAGAAAGAAGAGTATGAACGAAAAAGGCGTCTATGAGCTGACAAATATTGAAGCTGTGTCACAAGTACATTGTAACTGTGACAAGTTTGCCATGTTTTATGTCAAGGAGAGAGTGACAATTGTCATGACATTGACACACAGCCTGGGCACACCTGAGGCCTGGGTACATCTGAGGTCTGAGCACATCTAAGGCCTGGGCACCCCTGAGACCTGGGCACAGCTGAGGCCTGGGTACACCTGAGGCCTGGGCACACCTGAGGCCTGGGAACATCTGAGGCCTGAGCACAGCTGAGGCCTGGGCACACCTGAAACCTGGGTATACCTGAGGTCTGGGAACACCTGAGGCCTGGGCACACCTGAGGCCTGGGTACACCTGAGGCCTGGGCACACTGTACCATCATAACCAAGCCTGGACAGACAGGAAAGTACAGCTAAGCGCTGTCTCTTGTCTGTGTCACCAAGCAGAGTCTGTGACCCTGACCAGCCACAGCTCCTATCCTCTGGTTTGAGAAGCTGGCTCAGATGCTTTGAATTGAGTCACACCTTTGCTGTTCTTGATTAAACAGAGATTAGAAAGAGCCTCCAGTCACACAGCCTGAGATTCTGGCCAAGGAGAAACTCTCATGGTTCCAAAGTGCATGGGCGTAATAGAGGCTGAATCTGTGTTTCATTTACGTAGACTTGCTGAGCTACATTGGCTAAATAAGATTCTCTATTTATTGCAAATATTCCCCCAAACAGAGGCTCGGTGCCCCTACAATAACCCTCTCAACAGATGAAACAGTTTGATACTTATGTAATGTATGCATTTGCTTCATGAATGAAACTTGAGTTGATTCCCTTTGTGTTTTGCCATTGTCAGAATTGTACATAAACACACCACAAGCCGCTAAGGAAGCCCTCCCTCCACCCTGCACGCTCAGACTCACCTTTTAGTTTCACATCTGTCAAACCACACCCACTGTTCCCTCTTCCCCAAAACCCTTTCTCTCCGTCCCTCCTGAGCTCCTCGTCATCAGCAGTGCTCAGGTTGGATGGTTCTCAGGGATGCCCTCATTCATAGTTCTGAGTCAACAGGAGATCTGCATAACACCAGGATGTCACCTTCTGTAGGGCTCTGTCTGGAGCCATGTCAGCTTCTGTTTTAACGGTTCACCTTTGTGTGTAGACTGCATAGCCGCGGGACCGCTCTTCACTTAACCAGCCCTTAAGCAAAGCTACGTGCTGCCCACTCACCATACGTTCAGCTTATTAAAAAAGTCCCTGAAGTTCCTTCTCGTATATTTGACAACCCACACTTGGGAGGTTTAAGGCTTGTTTTATTTAACCTCTTAGCTGAGCCACTGATGAGTAAAACCACATTTCTTGCAATCTACTGTTTTGCTTCAACCGGTGACACTATTTTAATAAAATATCCATTGTATGAGTAAAAGTTACTGTTTTAAGTTTAAAAGGATAGTTTGTGTTTTTTTTATAGACAGGAAATGACAAACAACGAGCTTCTCATCTATTTAAACACAGATGTGCTGGCTTCCAGCTGTACTGTTCACAGCCTCCTCACCCATAAATTATACTAGTGTTTCCCACCACAGTGCAAATTCACCAGACTTCTGCTTCTAGGTTTGTGGGACAGTTTCACTATTTTTCCTTTTTAGACACATTTCTTTAAACTTACAAGATTGAATATTAATGAGACATAAAGAAATGCAGCTCTGGGCAGGTGGGGCCAATGGGCAAAGAGCTTCCCACAACAAATGTGAGGACTTGAGTTTTAGTCCCCCGGACCCACATAGAGTTGGGTATGGTAGCACACATCTTTAACCCTCACATTCCTGACTCATGGGGGGGAGGTGAGGCAGAGACAAGAGCATCTACCAGAGCTTGCAGACCAGTTAGCCTGGCATATGTGGTGGCAACCAACAAAGAGGACTTTATCTCAAACAAAATAGAAAGAGAAGACCAACGCTACAGGTTGTCCTCTGATCTGCACACATGGGTCATGATACCTGCTCACCTGTACATGTAGACACATGTACATGCACATTCATAAAATATGAATAATGTCTAAGGTGTTCACTACTCAGGATATCCTCAGATTGTTTTAAAATTATTTTATTTATTTATTTATTTTAAATTGTGTGAGTGTGTGTGTATGTGTGTGTGAGTGAGTGTGTGTGTGTGTGTGTGTGTGTGTGTGTGTGTGGCATGCTAGCATGCACATCTGTGCAGGTATACAGGAAGGCCAGGAGAGAACACTGGATCCTCTACAAGCAGGTTGTAAGCTGCCCATGTGGTGCTGAGAACCAGACTTAGGTCTTCTGCAAGAACAGCAGGTGCTCTTAATCAAGAAACCCTCCCTCCAGCCTCTCTGAGTGTATCTTATTATATAATCTGCATATATTTTCTATTCCCATAAAGTGGGTCCTATTGTATTTCTGGTTTATGTTGTTATTTTTGCACTTCAAATACATCACAAGCTTTTGTGTTTGTAAGCAAGGGAAACCCACCTCTTATTTCTAGGAACAGGAGGTTTGCTGTGTTTCTCAGCACATCCCTGCGGACACTCAGGGATGCCTGTTGGCTGAGTCATGTTTGCCTGCCACTTTGTTTATCTAGAGCAACAGGAAACCATCCAAAGAAACAAACTTAGCCCTAACCATGATGGTTAGTACGTGCCATACAATATGGAACCCTAACTGTCTCCACAGTGTGGCTGGCCTATTCCTCAGTGGATTCCCAGGGAAGGTCTCTTCTGCACTGTCACCTGACAGTCATCAGTCCTTAGTAGACACAAATCCAAAATGGCCAGGCCTCATGTGCCAAAATTTCTCTTAGAATCCAGCAACATCAATTTTCCTTCGTAAGGCTCAATTATTTCTAATCATTTATTTTGAAGTCTACTTAATATATTATCACAGTTAGCCAGGACACTCTGCTTCTGCCTATAATTATCCCCATAGGCTAGTGAGGAATAGCCATCCATCAATTGCTGGTTGGCTTGCAGTTAATCTGCGGAAAACATCCAACAACAAACTCTAAGATGTGCCACTTGTCACCTTAGCCAATGAAGGCTAGCCTTCTCTAGTCCCAGCAAGCAAAAGAGAAACAACAGCAACAGAAGTCTGTTCTCTTTTAGTGTCCGCCCATGTCCCAAATGACTGGGAATCAACAATGACATCATTTGTGCATTTTCTCATTTATTGGCTCAACAGTCATGTACTATTCTCATGTAGTCAGCTTAATTTCTTCCACTTTCTTCAAAAGCCGTGTGAAATAAACATGGTGATGCACGTGGCACAATAGCGTGTAATTAGAGTAGAGGGGAAACATGCACACAGGACTCACTGGGTGTGACAGATGATTAGTTAATGTTTGGATAAGTCTTCATATTGACAAATTATTTTATTTTCATTTTAGAGATTGCAAGTACAACATTTCTCTCTTTCCTTTCCTCCCTCTATATCCTCCCACATGCCCCTCTCTGACTTTCTTCAGACCCATGGCCTGATTTTCTTTTCTTTTCTTTTTAAAACTAATTATTGTTACATGCATGTATGTGTGTGGCTTCTTAATCCCTGGGCCCTGGCTACAGAAGTTTTGAGAATATGCATTTACTACTCTAATCTACATCATCTGAGTGTCTTTGCCTGGCTTTCATTCAGTCAGTGGAGAGACTGTGTCTGGACACCAAGGAACAGGAAGTTTATTTCAATTGCGTACTGATGCATCAGGTCTTTTGGATCACTTCCGCAGCTCACAGAGATAGCGTAGGTGAAATCCTGTGTCTGGGTCCTGTGCTCTTGAGAAAACACCGTTGTCTTCCAAGGGGTGTTTAACTGGCCTCTGAAAGTAGACAGGGTGCCCAGTACTGGCTGGATTGATTGTTCTTTCTCATGATTATTTTTTTTTGCTCACATCCTTCTGCCTACCTCGCAAAATTCCTGCCAGTGGTGAAACCAGGCAGCTTGGAGAGGAAGCGACCTCACTGCAGAGAGAAGCACGCACATCACAGCCAACTGTGCTCGCCTTTCACCCAGACTCTCAGCCGCAGTGCAGGTAGAGTCTGTGCAGAACTGAGGGCAGGCAGACAGAGGGCCGAGGTGACAGCTGACGTTTAACAAAGACATACCAAGTCTTATGAAAACTGCTTCCCACTAAGAATGTATTGGGAGGCACATGTTTCCATAGCAACGGTTCCTGTGGTACCGCGTCCTGTGAGACAGAAATACACAGCAGTACATGTGGTCAGGGTCAGTCTTACAACCGCTGGGGATGCGGGTACAGAGCAGCAAGGACACGTTTGTGGGCCCTTTTGTCCCACACTTGTTGTTTCCGTTTCCTGTAAGTCCAGACTTAATTACTTCCTTCCTCCTCCTCTCCCTCTCCTGCTCCCCACCTTCCTCTTTCTCCCTCACCTCTGCCCTGGATCTTTCCATGTAGCCCACGCTGACCTTAAACTCAGGAAACTTCTGTTTCCGTCCCTCGAGTGCTCGTGTTGCAGGTGTGCAGCCGTCACAGCTGGCAAGGCCTCTCAATTATAATAGAGTCCTGGCTGGCTGTGGTTATTAGCGCTGACACCACACATGCTAATGGGTTGACAGCAACCATCTGTGACTTGTTGCCTCCCCAGGCTCTCAGGACCCTGTTAGGAGTTTTGTGTTTTTATAGGAAGCCTGCGAAGACAGAGAATTTCATTTTGCTGACAAGGAAACAGAGGCAGAGACGTTAAGTGACTTAACTAAGATTTCTTAGAGAAAGAGCAAGGCATGGCAAACCCTTCCCGCAACTCCGTCTGGCTCAAACCCCGAGTTTCACCCTGATCCATTGAGCAAGATGCTATTTGCTTCTTGTTAGATGTTTTCTTTAAAATTCAGAAACGCTCTTCAGTAGAGACGTTACTTTAGTTCTAGTAATATCCTCAGAGCTCAGACCTACCCACACAGAGATATAACAGAATTCTCACACTTTACTGGTTCTGTAAAAAAAAATTCTCTCACATGGGGCGGGGTGGGGGAGAAGAGAGAGAGAGAGAGAGAGAGAGAGAGAGAGAGAGAGAGAGAGAGAGAGAGAGAGAGAGAGATTCTCCAGGACAACTTCACTTCTACTTTCATGTCATGATTTTATGTGTCTATATAATCCAGGAGCCACAAGTGAGAGAGTATATGTAAGACCTTTCTGTGGCTTAGCCTAATTTGCCTGACATCAGTATCCTCAGTTACAAACGGCATAACTTCATCTTTATGCCGAAAACCATAACTCATCATGTGCCTATACCACGTCTTCTTTATTTATTCCTTGGTTGTTGGACAGCTAGGCTTGTTCTATAATCCACCGTGAAGAGTGCTGCACGGAACATTAATGTGCAAGTGTCTCCACGACGTGTCGATTTGGAGTCTTTCAGGTAAATCCCCAGGCGTGATGTGTGCTAGATGTAGGTTTGGGTTTTGAGCACCTTGCTGTTGCTCTCCACAGTGCGACATTAGCATACACGGTAAAATGAGTTAGAGGGCACTCACTTGAGCGACTTGATTCCTGTGTTCTACTTTTGCTGCGAAGAGTCAGCCAGAAAGCGCTGCAGTACTAGATCTTTAAATGCTGCCTCCCACTCTCTAAGCTCTGCTAGCAGCCAAGGGAACTTCGACAACCTAGAGCCGCCGGGTGAGTGTAGAGAGGGTCCAATGAGGTGGTCCAGCTGCAAATGCATCAGCACCCCGTGACTGTGGAACAAAAGCCGATCTTCTCCATTGGGCCTCAGGATTTCTGAAGACTGTCGAAATCAGAAAGCCCAGGAGGGACAGGCTGCTGCTACTCTGGCTTGCAGAGACAAGAGTATTGGGTAATTGACAGAGATGCGACCTCTGCTGCATTAGTATGCTAGCCCTTGCACTTCCCCCCTTTAAATGATCAACTTTTATTACATTTCTTTGTAATGATGTACAAGTCCGACGACTGCCTGCAGGGCTTGGTTTTCTCCTTCTACTGTGTGACTCCCAAGGAATGATCTCAGGTCATCAGAGGCTGGGTGGCAGGTGCCTTTGCCCACCATGCCATCTCACTGACTCAAGTCTTCCCTGTTGAAGGATGACTTCACACAAAATGCTAAAGTTAGGTCAGGTTTTACAACATGGGGTGAAAAACAGTGCTTAAGTTATAGTACTGTGCCTTTCCCACAAATCTATTGTTCTTACATCACTTTTTCCCCCCACTGAGATCAGCCCCACATTTTTTAGCTATGATAAACCGGGCAGATGAATTGATCCTGGACTTAGTACAGAGCTAAACTGCTGTACAGGACCACGTATGCAGTGTGCAGGCCAGAGAACATACGGTTGTGTCGGTAATGTGTTGTGTTGTATCAAGAGCTCCAAAGGCCCAACCCGATCTAAGTACAGCACCCCGCAGAGCCACCCAGTCAGTGCAAGGATGCTTGGGATATGAGTCCATGGCTTCTGGAAGGATTCAGAAATCTGCTGAGTAAGGGGCCCAGACTATGGGGGAGCCACGGTGTAAGAGGTACAGTGTCCAGGGTTACCGCAGGCCTGAGGACGCAGTACGTGGAGGCGTGAACTAAAGATAAAACTGAGAAAGGGAGATCACCGGAACGAAACAGAGATATGAATCTACTTGAACCTGTAGCCAAGTCTGATTCTTGGAAACGAAGAGTTTACCTTCTAAATCCACTTGGAGCAACTTTTATCGTCATGAGCAGGTTTGAGCAAGGCCCACTGAAACTAATGTCGGAAGTGTGGGATTCAACACTCCCCAAAATAGTTCTGAAGAAGTAGATAATTGCTCACAATGTTTAGCTGACTGCTAATTTCTCTCCTGTGCTGGAAGAATCTGAATAGACAGCATTTCTTCCGCGTGGAAACACTGACATTTACAAATTGTGACACCACTCTTGGATGACACCAGTGGGATCTACACAATAAGCCATTTGCTATTATCCGTAATCCATTTTAAGAACTTGTGAGTGAGGGAGTTCTGCAAGGATGGGCATAAATTTTTACATTATTCATTTTTTGATTGCTTATGTATTTCATTTGATCTCTATCAAATAATTCTGTTTACTACGTTCTATGTTTGAGAGTCTTTTAATAGTTGTGTGTGGTGGCTCAAAACTTCAATCCCAGCACTCAGGAGTCTAACACAGAAAAATTGGCTGAATCTGAGGTCAGCCTGGGCTGTGGAATGAGACCTGCCTTGCCCAAAACATTAAAGATCTTTTACTATGTATCACACCACGTTAAGTGTTTTTAAAAAGTCACTTGGCTATAAAACTTATTCTGTTTAGGTTACAATTATACTTGTTCTTTACACAAAATTGATGATAAAATTATACTGATAATTAAGAAGGTCAAGATTTACTAACCACAGAAAAAATTGTCATAATAAGCCATCTAGTAGAAGAGTGTGCTAGCCCATCTCAGTAGTTCATATATTTAAAAAATATTATTTAAAGACTCAATGTAAGTCTTTTTTCCTTTTTTTAAAAATTAATTTATTCTTGTTACATCTCAATGGTTATCCCATCCCTTGTATCCTCCCATTCTTCCCTCCCTCCCATTTTCCCTTATTCCCCTCCCCTATGACTGTTACTGAGGGGGATTACCTCCCCCTGTATATGCTCATAGGGTATCAAGTCTCTTCTTGGTAACCTGCTGTCCTTCCTCTGAGTGCCACCAGGTCTCCCCCTCCAGGGGACATGGTCAAATGTGAGGCACCAGAGTACGTGAGAAAGTCATATCCCACTCTCCACTCTACTGTGGAGAATGTTCTGACCATTGGCTAGATCTGGGTAGGGGTTTAAAGTTTACCACCTGTATTGTCCTTGGCTGGTGCCTTAGTTTGAGCGGGACCCCTGTGCCCAAATCTGCCTATTATAATGTTCTATTTGTAGGTTTCTAGGACCCTCTGGATCCTTCTACTTTGCTATTCTCCCATGCTTCTCTCATCTAGAGTCCCAATAGGATGTCCTCCCCTCTGTCCCAGTTTCCTGGTAAGTGAAGGCTTTTGTGGGACATGCCCCTTGGGCTAATATGCAGATATAAGTGAGTATATACCATTTGAGTTTTTCTGCTTCTGGGTTAACTCACTCACTATGATCATTTCTAGCTCAATCCATTTATCCACAAATTTTGGGAATTCCTTGTTTTTAATAGCTGAATAGTATTCCATAGTGTATATGTACCACAGTTTCTTTATCCATTCTTCTATTGATGGACACTTAGGCTGTTTCCATGTTCTGGCTATTATGAATAAGGCTGCTATGAACATGGTTGAGCAAATTTTTTTGTTGTGTGCTGGAGCATCTTCTGGGTATATTCCAAGGAGTGGAATAGCTGGGTCTTGAGGAAACCCTATTCCCATTTTTCTGAGATAGCACCAGATAGATTGAAGGAGTGTTCCTCTCTCCCCACATCCTCGCCAGCATATGGTGTTGCTTGAATTTTTGATCTTAGCCATTCTGATGGGTGTAAGATGGAATCTCAGAGTTGTTTTGATTTACATTTCCCTGATGATTAAGGAGGTTGAGCATTTCTTTAAGTGTTTCTCAGCCATTTGATATTCCTCTGTTGAGAATTCTCTGTTTAGTTCCAAGCCCCATTTCTCAATTGGGTTATTTGGTTTGGTGGTGTTTAATTTCTTGAGTTCTTTATATATTTTGGATATTAGACCTTTGTCAGATGTAGGGTTGGTGAAGATCTTTTCCCAGTCTGTAGGCTGTCGCTTTGTTCTCTTGACAGTGTCTCCTGCCTTACGGAAGCTTCTCAGCCTCATGAGGTCCCATTTATTAATTGTTGACATTAATGTCTGGGCTGTTGGTGTTCTGTTTAGGAAGTTGTCTCCTGTGCCAATATGTTCCAGGCTCTTCCCCACTTTTTCTTCTAAGTGACTTAGTGTCTCTGGTTTTATGTTGAGGTCTTTAATCCACTTGGATTTGAGTTTTGTGCAAGGTGACAAATATGGGTCTAGTTGCATTTTTTTACAATCGACCTCCAGTTAGACCAGCACCATTTGTTGAAGATGCTATCCTTTTTCCATTGAATGGATTTGGCTTCTTTGTCAAAAATCAAGTGACCATATGTGTGTGGATTCATATCTGGGTCTTCAATTCGATTCCACTGATCAACCAGCCTGTTGCTGTGCCAGTACCATGCTGTTTTAATTACTATTGCTTTATAGTACAGTTTGAGATCAGGTATGGAGAGTCCTCTGGAGCACCTTTTATTGTACAAGATTGTTTTAGCTATTCTGGGTTTTTTGTTTTTCCATATGAAGTTCAGAATTGAACTTTCAATGTCTTTAAAAAATTGTGTAGGTATTTTGATAGGGATTGCATTGAATCTGTAGATTGCTTTTGGTAGGATGGCCATTTTTAATATGTTAATTCTCCCGATCCATGAGCAAGGAAGATCATTCCATCTTCTCATGTCATCTTCAATCTCTTTCTTCAGAGTTTTGAAATTTTTTTCAAACAAGTCCTTCACTTGCTTAGTTAGAGTAACTCCTAAATATTTTATATTGCTTGTGGCTAATGTGAAGGGTGTGGCTTTCCTAATTTCTTCCTCTGCAAGCTTGTCATTTGTGTATAGGATGGCTACAGACTTTTTTGAGTTAATTTTGTATCCAGCCAATTTGCTGAAGGTGTTTATCAGCTGTAGGAGTTCTCTGGTGGAATTTTGAGGGTCATTTATGTAGACTATCATATCATCTGCAAATAGGGATAATTTGACTTCCTCCTTTCCCATTTGAATATCCTTGATCTCCTTTTGTTGTCTTATTGCTCTGGCTAGAACTTCGAGTACTATATTGAAGAGATATGGAGAGAGTGGGAAGTCTTGCCTTGTTCCCTATTTTAGAGGAATTTCCTTGAGTATCTCACCATTTACTTTGATTTTGGCTATTTGCTTGCTGTATATAGCCTTTATTATGTTGAGGAAAGTGCCTTGTATCCCCGATCTCTCTAAAACTTTAAACATGAATGGGTGTTGGATTTTATCAAATGCTTTCTATGCATCTAAAGAGATGATCATGTGGTTTTTAATTTTCAGTTTGTTCATAATGGTGGATTACATTGATGGATTTCCATATATTAAACCATCCCTGCATGCCTGGAATGAATCCTACTTGGTCATGATGAATGATATCTTTGATGTGTTCTTGTATTCGTTTTGCAAGTATTTTATTTAGTATTTTTGCATCGATGTTCATAAGAGAAATTGGTCTGAAATTCTCTTTCTTTGTTAAGTCTTTGTGAGGTTTAGGTATCAATGAGACTATGGCCTCATAGAATGAATTTGATAACGTTCCATCCCTTTCTATCTTTTGGAGTAGCTTGAAGATTATCGGTATTAGCTCGCCCTTGAAGGTCTGGTAGAATTCTGCACTGAAACCATCTGGCCCTGGGCTTTTTTTGGTTGGGAGACTATCAATGATTGCTTCTATTTCTGTAGGGGAAATGGGACTATTTAGCTTGTTTATCTGTTCTTCAGTCAACTTTGGCAAGTGAAATTGATCAAGAAAATTGTCCATTTCCCTTAGATTTTCAAATTTTGTGGCATATATGCCTTCAAAGTAGGATCTTATGATTCTTTGTATTTCTTTCAGTGTCTGTTGTTATGTCTCCCTTTTCATTTCTGATTTTGTTGATTTCAATACTGTCTCTCTGCCTTTTAGTTAGTTTGGCTAACGGTCTGTCTATCTTGTTGATTCTTTGGACTGTTTTCTTAGTTTCTAATTTGTTAATTTCAGCCCTGAGTTTGATTATTTCCAGATGTCTACTTCTTTTGGGTGTTTCTGCTTCTTTTTTTTTTCTAGGGCTTCCAGTTGTGTCGTTAAGGTGCTTTTGCGCAATGTTTCCTATTTCTTTTTAAAGGCACTTAGTGCTATGAATTTTCCTCTTAGCACTGCTTTCAGTGTATCCCACAAATTTGGGTATTTGTTCTTTCATTTTCATTGAATTTCAGAAACTCCTTGATTTCTTTCTTTATTTCTTCCCTGACCCAGGTGTCATTTAACAGAGAGTTGTTTAATTTCCATGTATGTGTACGCTTTTTGTTATTTCTGTTGTTGAATTGCAGCCTAAGCCCATGGTGATCTGATAGGATACAAGGTATTAATTCAATCCTCTTGTATCTGTTGAGGCTTGCTTTGTGACCTACGATGTGATCAATTTTGGAGAAGGTTCCATGGAGAGCAGAGAAGAAGGTATATTCTTTCTTCTTTGGGTGAAAGGTTCTATAGATATCTGTTAGATCCATTTGACCCATGGTGTTGGTTAATGATGTTATTTCTCAGCTTAGTTTCTGTTTCAATGACTTATCCTTCAGTGAGAGTGAGGTGTTGAAGTCTCCCACTATTATTGTGTGGGGATCGATGTGTGGTTTAAGCCTTTTTAGCAGATCTTTTACAAATGTGGGTGCCCTTGTATTGGGAGCATAGATGTTCAGAATTGTGATGTCATCTTGGTTGACTTTACCTTTGATGAGTATGAAGTGTCCGTCCTCATCCCTTTTGATTCATTTTGGTTGAAAGACTATTTTGTTTGATATTAAAATGGCTATGCCTGCTTGCTTCTTGTGACCATTTGCTTGGAATATTTTTCCAACCTTTTATTCCTCAGTAATGCCTATCGTTATGGGTGAGATGTGTTTGCTGAATGCAGAAGAATGTTGGATCTTGTTTATGCACCCATTCACTTAGTCTGTGTCATTTTATTGGAGAATTGAGGCCATTGATGTTGAGAGATATTAATGACCAGTGACTGTTAAGAGTCTTAATTTTGATGTTGGTTCCAGTCGAGCGTTTGTGTAGTTGTGTTTTTGCCATGGTATAGTTATTTGTTTCCTGAGTAGTTTTGGTTGTAGCTTGACCCTTTGGGATGGAGTTTTCCTTCTAGTACCTTCTGTAAAGCTGGATTTGTGGATAGGTACTGTTTGAATTTGGTTTTGTCATGGAATATCTTGTTTTCTCCATCAATGGTTATTGATAGTTTTGCTGGGTAAAGTAGTCTGGCCTGGCATCTGTGGTCTCTTAGGGTTTGCAGGATCTCTGTCCAAGCCCTTCTGGCTTTGATGGTCTCTGCTGAGAAGTCGGGTGTAATTCTGATAGGTTTGCCATTAAATGTTATTTGGCCCTTTTCCCTTGCAGCTTTTAATATTTTTTTCATTAGCCAAAATATTTTTGACAGTGTATAGATCTACCATTTGACCTGGTCTTTACTGAGTTTTGGTAAGACAAAGATGTTATGGAGTTACAAACAATATTCATTACCCGGTTTTGAGAGTCACTCCTCTCCTCAGCACTGTGACCTTTTGTTTGGAAGCATGGAGCAATATGGCATATTGTGTTTGGGGTAGACCAGAAGTCTGTGACCTATCAGGTCAGGGAGAGATGACTATGGCTCTAAATGGAAAGAGAGCACCCAATGGTTTCTCCCTCAGAGGAATCTCAAGTGGTTGGCTTCAGAAAAAACACAGATGAAAATTGAAGATCTGGAGCCTTTTTGCTTTCCAACTAAGCATGAAACAGACCTTTTAGGGGGGGGGTGTTCTCTTGTCTACAGGGTTCCCATGTCTCCAGTGTTGAGACACCTTTCAACCAAATGAAAGGGCAAGTCTTCTCTAGAAGGAAGCCCTTTGCTTTGTAACACTTACCTCTTATCTGAAAGACAAATTCCTTTATAACACATTTAAATCTGAGATTGGAGTAAAACATCATCCTGATTTAATATAAAATTGTGGAAACTAAGTTAGCAATTGATGTTTCTGGAGAAGTTTGGCAGGAAGACCTTCCCAACAGGCGGTGCAATGTCTCCTCTGATGCCACTCAGCTAATAAGCCCATGGCAGATGCCGCTGGGTTCAAACATAAGTTTCCAGGCCAACGAAAAAGAATACAAAAGCACTGAGCCATTATAGCATGATTTCATTGAGAGCACGACGATTTCCAGAGTGGTCCTGCTCCTCTTAGAAATCTCTTCCTTCTGTTAGTTCTGTAAAACCTAGCAACCCTCGTTAGCCCTCCTGATCAAGATATATTTTGATATTTGGGTTCAGAATCAGGTAAAACTTTTAGAAACAAATACAAACTGAGTTCCTATGAAGATCTTTTAAGAGGAAAAAAATCAAAAGACTAAAGCAAGGACATAAAAAGGTTCTTCTCTAGTATTTATGGATTCTATTTTGTCTCTTGCATGTACTTCCTCCCTGCCACAAGAGATGGTTTTCTTTTGTTCTCTAGAGAGCTGCATTGTATCTCTGTTGTTCTTTGGGACTTAAGCTGCTTGGCATCACACCACACCCTTAACAATGTGAACAGCAAGGCAGCCTGGAAAACAGAAGCATCAGATGCTGGCCTTCTGGTGGTTTTCAATGTCATCTAGTCTAACCTGCCCCTCACCCCATGTTTTCAGACAATAACATATAAGGAGGCAAGGAGACGACAGCCTCTGCATACAAAGCAACTCAGAAGCAGAGGCAGAGTTTCATTGCCTGACCTTACCTCACTGGGTCAGAAAGACAGGACCGCTGTAGGTATTTGCAGAAGAGGAGACTGAACACCTCAAAGAAAAATCATTGCAAGCACCGAGAGAGTAAAGCAAAGGCTACTACGAGTTTCAAAGAGCCAGCACTTTGTAGAAACTACAGAAACACATCACCAATCATTTCATTGACTGACAGCATTAAAATGGATTACAAGAGGACCATGAGGCCAGCTCAAAAGCTTCATTCCCAAAGCCCTTGTGTTTGTCTGCCATGTTAGAAACAAACAATGTCCCTTCAGACCCTCTTTGGCCATCAGAACTGAATGCAGATGCATTGCATTTGCAAAGCCTAAGAACGCTACTGCCCGAGGGAACCTGAGGAATGTCTCTGGGTTCCTATCACTTTCAGTGTAGGCAGAATTGAGGACTCTCAGCAGAGTGCATACCCCAGGCATGCTGCTGTGAGTTAACTGCCCTGGAATGCCTGCCTGGGTGCATTTACCTCTTTGTTCCTTTCTCATAGATTGCTTGGCACAGATGCTGGCTGGGGGATAGAGGAAAGAAAGTTGAAGAAATCAAGGATTTAATGATAATAAATACAGTTCTGGAAACTTGAGGCAATGGGGCAATTATTTACATTTACTGGTAATAATCTCACAATAGTTACATGATCTTGGGGAAAACTGTAATAAAGCTAAGAGGATCCTTAGATTATACATCTTTTGGTTCTTCCATGTGTATGTGGCATGTGTGGATTTATATGCATATGGACATGTGTATCACATGTGTTGCAGCCTGACTTCAAGAGTCTTCCTCAGTTTCTGCTTTATGTACCAATGCAGAGTCTCTCAGATGAATCTATCTATCTATCTATCTATCTATCTATCTATCTATCTATCTAATATATATTATATAGCATATATATACATATATACACTCAGAAAGTAATATATACTACTTACTGCATGTATATGTATATATGCTTTCTGTTTCTCTGTCTTTTGTTCTAGCATGTTTTCTAATGTTCACACTGGCATAGAGTAAACAGTTAGGGATTTTCAATGAGGACACAGACTAATTAGACATGCTTGCACTTCTGCACATGTCTTAACTCATCTAGGAGAAGTGGATAGAATCTGTTATAAATAATTTAATCTGTTATTTCTGTTTTGTTAGTGACTTTCCCTACTGGTTCTTCCAGAACACTCTGAGAAAGCAAGAAACACCACACACTTATTTCAGAGTGTACTGTAAAGATGGGTATAAAAGGAGTTAGTTAGTAGGCTCCCTACTGGGAGTTAGCTTTCACCCTCAGTGGAAGAAGGTGGTGTACATTGTGAGGTCTCATGTTTTTATTTGCTAATACTCATTTTTTTG
Organism: Acomys minous; assembly: GCF_964271855.1. NCBI lineage: Eukaryota > Metazoa > Chordata > Mammalia > Rodentia > Muridae > Acomys > Acomys minous. The sequence continues at coordinate 87,178,109 of NC_140497.1, forward strand.
AGAAAATGAGGACATGTAAAATGGGCTCTTTTGTTAAGCTTCCACTACAAAAAAAAAAAAAAAAAAAAGTAAAGCCATGTTTGACTATAGACTTTCATTCTTTCTTTTTTTCTTGAGGAAGAAAAGAATCCCTGTGCGTTTGCGTGGTCAAGTGTAACAGTTGGAGGGACGCTTTGTTCCTGCGCAGTAGTTAGTATCGCCAGCCTTGCTGCTGTGACCCTGATGATCACATCTCCCCTATGGGAGCTCTGCAGTAACCACAAGGAGATAAATAAGACAAGACACCAAGATCGCAGAATCAGAGGGCCACTTTCCTACCAAAGTCACATCTCACTGAGTAGGACAGAGAATTAACTCGGGGGCAGATGAGTACCTAACTGCCCCCCTGTGTGTCTTGCCATTTGGTGGCCCTATAGCCATAAAACGTGTCCCATTTCTCTGAGTGCCAGCCTCTTCATTATTAAATGGGTTTTAATTATATAATTATATAATTCTCACCCCGCCAGTTTTACATACAGGTCTAAATCATGTTTGCGGACATGCAGCCATGTTTCTGGAACTGAACTGATCTTACTCTTGAGCCTTCCTCTTCAGGCGAGGGAAATCCCACATTTGGTTTTACAGCAATTCGTCCCGAGTGATTATCCACTTTCTTGGGGACAGACTGGTTCCTTTCTGATGTAAACGTTCTCTCCAATTCTCTCCAGGCTTCCTTCTCTTCTCTCTTACTCTTCCTTCCCAGGGTATCTCAGACCGGAAGGCACTCATGTGACTCACTCTGAGTCTTGCTTGGCCTCTCCTGAGACATCTTACTCATCCTGGTCTTCTGCCAGCATCTCTGCTCTTTTCTGGCCATGGCGCATGACATCTGTTCTCATGGAGGAGATGTGCACAGTTACAGTTCCCACAGCAATGCCGAGGCCCTGTGGTTAGCCTGCATGGCTGTCCTGCAGGTCCTCAGAGAGGCAGCTCCATTCTCCCGTGAAATCTTGCCTAAGGCTTGGCTTTCTACTCACAGCCTCTGGGAAAAAAAAGAGCCAGTAGTCCCTTATGCCCCACCCCTGAACCCCGCCACCCTGGTCCCTGGCAGGCACTCCTAAAAGCTTTTTCCAATGCCAGCATTTGAGGTTGAGATCGAACAGTTTAAAGGAGACCCTCAAAGTGAATTGAAGAGAATCTCATTCTGCTATATATGTATAAATCAATTTACTACTATGAATTTATTATAATTTATATTTGACGTAGATACAGATAGATATGTAAAAGTTTATCTATAGCTATATAGCCTGGTTGATTTGGCAGGGGTGGGTGGGGCGGGGTGGGGTGGGGTGGGGCGGGGTGGGGTGGGGCGGGGCGGGGTAGGGGGGTAAAGTAGATAAAGTGATACCCACTCTTCATTGTTGTGAGGGTTAAATGGAGAATGAAAACCAAGCATCCTGCATGGAGTAACCATCAGTGAAAGCTTTCTTTCTCCCATGTTTCTAGTCAAGCCCAGCAAATTAAAAAACAGTTCTACTGAAATGCCTGCCATTCTGCCAACCCTGGGACCATTGCTTTATCATCGCTCTTAGCTTTCTTTGTTGGCTTTGTTTATTTCCAAGGGAAGGAATTCAGAGTATTTTGATGCAATTGACATATGCTGTCTCCATCCTGAGTCATGAAATAAACAAACCGTTGTCGCAGCCTGCGATGATGTCTCTGGGTGTAGATATTAAGAAGTATTCTATTAAGAGAGCTGGAAATTTATGAGTTAGGGACTCTGTGGGAAGATGGTGGGACCTGAAGGAAAACACTGGGGAAGATGGAAACATGGTTCTGCTCTTGACTTTGAACTGCTGGGTCACGAAAACATTGCAGACAAGTTGCTAAACTTTGAGCCTTTATGCTTTTGTATGTTATGCATGAGGAAATTAAAAACAATGTTTAAAATTTGAGCTATAAGAAATAGCGCTTCATTGTGCAAATTGCTCTTAAGAGACTGGTATTTCACCTTGTGGGAGAATATCTGTCTGCCTGGTATATATATGGGCCCAGCACTGCAGAGTTATTTGCATATATGCATGTGTGTGCATGTGTGTAATGCTAGATATTTAGGGAAAGAGTCAATGAACATTCTTAAAACTGCTTCCTGTAAAATACACCAAAGCTTCTGAGTGTGGGTACAATGGGATTGATGGGCTATAGTGATAAGAATGTCTGAATGTCTGTACTTGCTGCCCAGACCACCCATCCCAAATGGTTATGTTACGTATTTTTGTTCCGGGTATTGTGTATATAATTATGGTAGCATTTTGCGACTGTAATAGGCCTTTTGCTGACTACGAATGATTGACTCCTTCAATTATCTACTCATATAATACACTCATATTAATCTCTTCCTGCTATCTATCGTTAGCTGCTTCTGTTGTATGTATATATATGTGCAATATTTTCCCATGTTGGTTGGCATGTTTTATTCTTATTGACTAGGGACTAGGTTGTATTATCTGTTGTGGTTTGCACACAGAGTGTCTCACTCACAAAATGGCTCATGGGTTCAAGTCTTGCCCTTAGCTGGTGGTGACTAGGCAATGAGGCAGCCAACTTCATTACTGTGAAAATCCACTCACAAGTCTGTAGTGAATGAACTGTTGGGACACGGGGCCTGATTGGAAGAAGCGGTCATCGAGGGCATCCTTTGACCTGTAGGTCCTCACCTCTTCCTGTTTCTTTGCTTCCTGGTTAGCATGAAGTGATTAGCTTTTCTTCACCAGGCCTTTCCAGCTAGGATTTCTTTATTGCCACAGGCCCAGAAGCAATGGGGCCAGGCCACTGTAGGCTGAGACCTCTCAGGCTTGGAACCAAAATTCATCTTTCTTCCTTAAAAAATTTTTCTCTCAGGTGTTTGCCAAGACATGAAACATCTAACAAGCATATAGCCTTTGCCCATTGTGTGTGTTGAGTGTTTCCTACCAGCCTTTTGCTTATAGGTTCACTTCTTTTATGTGGCTTTCAATTGATAAGATTTCATAACCTCTCATATTAATAAGCAATTGTTCCAGAACCATTTCTTTCTCACTTGAAAGAAATTAATCATTTTCTAATTTTTAAGGGATGACTAATGGTTTCACAAATGTGTGTATTGTGATATTTTGAAATGTGTGTCCATTGTCTAATGATAAAATGAGGTAATTTGCATATCTATTTATTTCAAATATTTATCATTTCTCAAAATAAAAACTACAATACACTGCTATGGACTGTCGTCACCCTAGTGTGAAGAAGAATACCTATTGATATCAATTTTTGAAATGATCATGATATCAAACTTCCTCCTAAGTGTATATGTCCATATCCATAGATTTTTGCTGCTCCTAGCCTTAGTGGGAGAGGCTTTTATTGTGGTGAGTAGTGGTTGGTGCAGGCGGGCGTTGTTTTTCAAGGTCCTAGAACAAGTAGCCTTGACATATCAGCATCTGGCCCTCCGAGGCTCCGGGAACTCACTGAGCAAGGGACGGGGAAAGAGTGTAAAAGCCAGAGGATGTAGAAGAATGTTGTGAAATGACCTCTTCTGGACACGGAATGGCTAAGGTAGGAGAGGTGAAGCCAGTTACAGAGTCCAGCGTGTAGCAGGGAGGGGCTCCCGAGGCCCCGCCCCTTGCTGAACATCCCTTGTAGTTGAGCTGCTGGAGGGAGAGACATTTTTTTTGTTTATGAATGTGGCTGCTTCCACTACGTTTGCCGATTACTCTATGCCCATCCATGTATGGGCAACACTAAGTACGCTTAGTGAACTACATTCAATCAGTCAATCGATAAAGAGAAGCATGAGATTTAGAGAGAGGGATAATAAGGAGCTAGGGAAAACTAGAGAGAAGAGTCATAGTTGGAGAAGTTCAAGATACATTGTAAAAATGCATTGAATTTTAAAAGAATAAATAAAAATAAATTGAAGCATTAAATAAATCCAACAAAGTTACTGGGTGATAAAAGTGAAATGCAAATATGGTAGTGTTTTTCTACAATAATAGCAATTTACTTGAAAACAGCAACAACAAAGAACAAGAAAAGCCTTCTCTCTCTTTTAAAAAAATACTTATTTATTTATTGTATATGAATGCTTTATCTGCAGAAGAGGGCACCCGATCACATTATAGATGGTTGTGAGCCACCATGTGGTTGCTGGGAATTGAACTCAGGACCTCTGGGAGAGCAGCCAGTGCTCCTAACCTCTCAGCCATCTCTCCAGCCCAAGAAAAGCCCTTCTCATTCACGATAACAAAAGCAACAAAAAGTTGCCTAGAAATAAGTCAGAGGGGAGGGACAGAGAAGATGAGGGAGAGAATGCTGGGAGAGATGCTGAAAGGCCATGTGAGGCAGAGCATGAAAGCCTACTGGGATTCCTGAGTGCGCAGATGAATGGGTCTCTGTTTCTTATGCTTTTTCTTAGACTTTTTTCATCCTGTTTGTTTCCTCCAATTCTGATGTGTTAGGTTTTGGTTTATCTTATTATATTTTATTTTGTTACTTGTTAGAATCCTGTTTGTTTTCTTGTTAGAATCAGAAAGGGGGTGGGTCCATATGGGAGGGCAGGTGAGGAGGAATTGGGAGGAGTAGATGGAGTGGAGACTATAATCAAGATATATTATGTAAAAAAATTCCTTTTGAATAAAAGGAAAAATTAAAATAAATAAATATATTTAATGAAAGAAGTAAAAATTTCTTCACTAGCCGGGCGTGGTGGCGCACGCCTGTAATCCCAGCACTCGGGAGGCAGAGGCAGGTGGATCGCTGTGAGTTCGAGGCCAGCCTGGTCTACAAAGTGAGTCTAGGACAGCCAAGGCTACACAGAGAGATCTTGTCTCGAAAAACCAAAAAAAAATTTTTTTCTTCACTAACACAAGTTGTGATGTCCAATTTAAAAAATCAGTTCACGTAACTTAAGATAAAGAAGTATAAAATAAAAATTATGGCATTTCTACATTTATGTTTTTAAACTTTCATGAAATTTGAACTTTTTAAGTTTTTGTAAACTAATCATAAGTTCTGTAATGATGTTGAATTTTTATTTAATGTAATGAAAAGCATGAAATAATAAGACTGTTCTTCATAAATATTATTTGTATATCTTCCATGAATGTAGGCAGTTGAATTTCTGTCCTTTTCATGATATTTTAGTAATTTCTTAGATACCTAGCAGTTAATTCATAAGTGTTTGTATTATACAATATAAAGAATAAGATTTTTCATAAGGCACTATTATTTATTTATTTATTTATTTATTTGCTTTACATCCAGATTGTAGCCTCCTCCCTCCTCTGTGCCTGGTCCCTCCCTCTCTCCCTCTTCACCCTCCCTCTCTCCTACTCCTCAGAGAAAAGGAGCTCCCCTGGACCAACCCACCCCAGCACACCAAGTCCCAGCAGGACTGAGTGCATCCTCTTCCCCTGTGGCCTGGCCAGGCAGCCTCTTCAGGGGAAAGTGATAAAAAAAACATGTAACATAGTCCATATCAGAGAAGCCCCTGCTCCCCCATTAGGAGAGACCCCCTTTCTGCACACACCACACATCCGCACACATGCACACACACACGACACACACCACACATCCACACATACAACATACTTTGCACACATACACACGCACCACACAAACACACACACACTACACACACCACACACACCATACACCACACAAACACATACTAAACACACACATGCCACACACCACACCCACGTACACCACAGACCACACACACACACCACATACTACACACAAATCACATACAACACACAACCCTACATATCACATATACTACATACCACACTAGACCACATGCCCCCCACATACTACACCCCCCCACCACATACCACATTTATACCATGTACTCCACATACTTAATTTTTAGGATACTGTGTTCTTGAATAGGGAGATTCAAAATAGTAAACATTTAATTTCGTTGAATAGTTCACAAATTTTATGTCCTTAATTAAAATATCGACTAAATTCTGTTCCAAAAAACAGAAAGTAAACTCCACGAACAGACTCCAAGGTGGACAGAATAGACTGCAATGCAGACAGAAACTTATCTTAGGTTGAAACCACCACAATCCATGGGGTAAAGATGAACTTTTGAAAGTTCTCACACATCTTTGAGATCCCTGGCTGCATTTTGGCATAACTGAAATTTCCTGGGGTGTTTCTTAAAGTCATCATTTCTTGGCATTTAATTTTCTAGCCATTCCACAATTAAAAATCAATTGCTCAGTGAAACACAATTTATGAGGCTTCATTTGAATTGTACACCAAATAGAAATGTCTGAGGAAGTTCATGAGAAACCATCTTCCCAAAATTTCCAGGTCTTTCTCATGGATCTATTTGGGAACTCTTGCACTAACGGGTTGGACCTTGCCAAGAGCCGTGCAACAAAGACTGTCGTTAGCTATCTTTAACTAGAGTTCTTTCCTCCTGGGGCAGCAATTTTCAACTATTTCTGGCAATTTCAGGCAGTTGTCAAGGCAAGACATGGCTCTACCTATTCTGTACCAGGCAAAGTAAATAAAGCTCGCTTTTACATCCTTGGTTTAGCCGAGCGAGGTTAGAATTTCTTTAAAAAAGGATTCTGGAGAAAATAAGATGAATGGGATGTTTACAGATAAACTTATTTATTGGTGGTTCCTTCTGATCTCTGGCCCCATTGAGGGTCTGAGTCTTTATGGACTGGCGATATGCAGGCCTGGTAAAAGCCTGCACACAGTCCTTTTTGATGGTCTCCTAGGAATTATAAGTTCTTCTTGTGAGTCACAGATTTGGCTTCTGATCCTGTCTGGCTCCTCTAAGCTCCAGATACGCACAAGTCCTTGATCAAGCCACTTGGATCACCCTAATAATTCACCCAACGTTCATTGTTTGCAAATTTGAATCCTTCGTCCTTTGGCCCACCCAGCACACCTTCCACTCTCCCCTTCACTAGAGGCTGTTCCAGTCCTTTGTGAGTTGGGCAAGAGTGTCAGCACCCAGTGGTTAGGAACAGGTACACAATCATACGGCGTTCAACACCTTTTAGCTTTGTGCTTTAGCCACACGGAACTGCTCTTGGGGGCCTCTTGCTTTATTTTCTCTACACACTATCATTTATCACATTTTATCTTTGCTTCAGATCAAAGAGGGCCTGGCATACACGCGACAGATTCTTTATCACTTAGGGAACTATGCATTATGTATTTGGTAAGGAAATATAGCTTGAGTATATCTCATTCCGTTCCCTATGGGGAGTGAGATGGGCTTGTGGAAACTATCTTAGGGAAAAGATGACACCTGACTGATTTAATCACCTTGACAATGCGCTCTGAAGAAAAACAAACTAATGATTTGCCAGGATCAAGCGCCTTTAACTGTGAGGTGTTCTTGGTAAGATGTGTGCTTAAAGGGATCATAAATAGTACACGGCCTAGACTCTGCTTCTGCTTTGGCCTAAACAATACATACTTAGCATGGGAAGAACACAGGGAGCCCCACAGTCTACTTGCATCTGCTTTCCCTGGGCTTTGGTGACAGTACTCTTGGAATGATGGGAAGGCATGAGAGCAAATAAGCTCTCTGACTCATGGGACTGGACTGCACAGTTGAGCGTCTGTGTTAGCCTACTCCCAGTCGCCTATTGATTCATTTTGAGAGGGATTGTTGAGTCCGTCTTATAGTGTAGCACAGGCTAGCTCTGAACTAATGATCTTCCTAGTGCTCTGTGATTACAAGCATTCACAGGCATGCTGCATATTCTATTTGATCCTTACACTCATGAAATGAATAGTTATTACTAATTTTTATTACATTTTTAAAAGAAAAAAACTGAATTAAAAAGAACTGAAAAAAATCTACTCCACTGCAACTGGATACTTCCCCGCCCCCCTCATCTCCGAATGAAGCTTCCAGAATCAGGATTGGGTTAAAATTGAATTGTTGACCAAAGGGGCCCCATGGGAGCTCCCAAACAACACAGACTATTGCCAAGACTATTGGCTGCTCCCCACAAACTGATGGTGAGGCCCTATTGATGAAAGCAATGCCTACACAACTCATTAAATGTGGAGAAGTCAAGCTGATGCCTACATAAAGCCTTCATTTCTATGGACTAATGTCCATGGTACTAGAAAGCACTCTTCATGATACTAAAGGAGAAAATAAACACCAACTCAGCTACAAACTCTCCAGTCTACAATGGTGCTCCTCTCCAAGGTTCACTAGTGCAATAGTGGCACAACACTTAGGACAGTAACCAACCAATATCCGATTGAATTTAAGGCCCATTCCATATGATAGAATCTATCCTCGACACTGCTTGGGTGGACAAGAATCTGGAAATATACTTTTATATCCATCTAATGCCAAAGTTCATATTCTTTCCATGACTTGTTTTTACACATTTAAATAGCATATATTACTTGGGAATTTTAAACTTTATCATATCTAGAAACAAGCCAGATTATTTAAAACTCAAGATGATAGGTCTTCTCTGCAACTTGTCCTTCCCACAATTTGAAATCCACTATAACAGTGACAAACATGTGCTTGGTTATCAGTTTTACAGACTAAAATCAGTAGTACATGATGAAACACATAGGGCAAACTCTCAGGGAGCTGCCACAGAAGGTGTAAAAACAGCTTGAGGCAGCATCAGAAAACCAGTGGTCAGTCTTTTCACCCAAACCCGGAATTGCTTAATAACTTTCTCCTTTCATGCCCCATTACTGTGCATCACAGAAGACACAGAAGAGTCTAGAATCATGGGAAACAGAGACACAGTCTGGATAGTAAAACCACCACAGAGAAAAATAAGTAGTGTTTGTCTTAAACATCATTTGGACAAAATCTAGAAATTTCCCAATCTTGAACTAACATAGAAAATGTAAAAAACCAAAAAACCAAGCAACCAAACAAACAACCCCCCGCCAAAACCCCAAAAACAAAACAAAAAAAAAAAATGAAACTAAGAACAACTATGTAAATACAGCAACAAATTTGGGACAGTTTTGGTGAGCTGGATCAGCAACTATAAGATGGAGATAAAGTGAACATCTGAGCACAAGTTAGAATCGGGACAGTATAAAAAGGAAAGGCTCTAAAGAAAAAACATGTACCTGCATTAGAAAAACAAGAATTAACAATTCTCAAAAGAAGAAATGAAAATGGGTAATAGAATATGAAAGTGCCATTTTTCTAATAATAACTTTTGCCAAGTTATCAAGAAGCTTAAAAGGTAAAAAAAATAATAGTCTGGCTAAAGAGGAGGTAAAATTCTCAGCGGGAATCTAACTCCTAACGGGAGTTTAAATGGGTAGTGTATTTCTGGAAAGTAGTTCAGTAATATGTATTCAGAGCGTGAAGTGTGTTTGTATTGTTGAGTAAATTTGACGCAAATGAAGATGAAAAGAAAAATTATATATTAAAGTATGAATTTGTATTGATATGTAAGCAATAAAAAGTCCAATAATAGACTAATCATATGGCACAAAATGTATGATTATGTTATACATTATGTTGGTAACAAAACTTTTTTCCTTTATTGGATGTGAAAATATAACCAATGAATTATTTTTAGAATAAAACATAGTATTGTACAACAATTCTGATGGCTAAAATGAGCAGATATGTGGGCTTCCACTGTGTAAAACGCATGAATAAAAAACTATTTCTGGAGGAGCAAGGACGTGGGAAGAGTATGGCTTCTTAATTCCATACAGGCAATAAATTTTCCGAGACTACAATGCTGCTAGGTATCATGGTATTGGAACCAAGATTTAGGAATATTTATCAAACTAAGATTTCCTCACAAAAGGCACAAGTTGTTTCTTTAGGTACATGCTATTAAGAAATCAGGTACTTCAGGGAGAGATGGCTCAGTGGTTAAGAGCACTGGCTGCTTTCCTGAAGGACCTGGGTTCAATTCCCAGCACCCACGTGGCAGCTCACCACTGTCTGTAACTCCAGTTCCCAGGGATCCAACACCTTCACACAGACACACATGAAGGTAAAATCCCAATGAACATGAAGTAAAAATAAAAATATTTTGAAAAGAAGATGGGAAGGTAGAGGGATGGCTTAGCAGTAAGGAGAATTGGATGCTCTTATAGAGGTCCTGATTTCAATTCCCAGCACCTAGATGGCTACTCATAATCATCTATAATGGGATCAATGCCTTCTTCTGGCAGGCAGACATAGGACTCATATGTCAAACACAGACGTTTAAAAAAAAGTAAAGAAAAGAAATTGAGCACTCAAACTTTTATTCATAAAGGATGATTGAATTAATACCAACAATAACATAGCAGAGTCCTCTGTTATTGTACTTTAAGTGTAATTATGTTACTATTGTCTAAGCTAGGGTTTTATTGCTGTGAAGAGACATCATGACCAAAGCAACTCTTAAAAGGAAAACATTTCATTGGGGCTGGCTTTCAGTGTCGGAGATTTAGTCCATTATTGGCATGTCAGGAAGCATAGCAGTGTGCAAACAGACTTTGTGCTTGAGTAGCTGAGAGTTTTCCATCTTGATCCACAGGTAGAAGAATTGGACTATGTTCTACATTGGGCAGAGCTTGGTCATAGGAGACCTCAAAGCCCTCAGTGACACATATGCTACAACACCTACACTCCAACAAGGCCACACCTCCTAATAGTGCCACGTCCCATGGGCCAAGCATTCAAACATACAAGTCTATGGGTACCATACCTATTCAAACCACTACAGCTATTATCTATTGTCTTTGAAAATGCAATGTGTCAAATTCTATGTGTGCGGTAATATTTTATATATGATTGGTAGTTTGTCAACTATAACAAAAACTGCATAAATTTGAAAAGATGAGATTTGCATAGGTACAAGACACTTCACTTATTTAGCCTTTCACAACCCTTGGACTAATGTAGGGATTCACAGATTTCTTGCAATAATTTCATGGCCTCCAAGAGAAAACTAGAAATATCCATATAAAGTATAACAAGATTCAGCTAGAAGAATTCTGTACTCTTCTATGGGAATACAGTAGAGCCAGGAGCATTTAAACAGCGTCGCTACTCTGGTAATAAAAAAAATTTTATTTCTTCATCAGAATATGAAAAGTAGGGACTTTATTACCTTTCTGTTGCTATGACAAAACACCCAAGATAATTAACCTAGAGCAGGAAGGGCATACTTTAGTTCAGTTTCTGAGGCACCAGTCTATGATTTGTTGGCGTCATTGCTATCAGCAGAGGTCATGGCAGTGGGGAGCTTGTGCTGGAGCAGGGATGTTTATCCTTGTGGTAGCTGTGAAGCTGAAAGAAACTTAAGGTCATTTTGTTTGACTGTTGTTTGATATAGCATACGTAAGCAGCTCATTTAAAATGTGATGTACAGTTCTAGTTTTATGGTTCTCACAATTACTTCTACTGTGTGTATATTGTTAATGTGAGAGGAAAAGACTTTAAAAAAAAAAACAAAAAGGGGGACATGTAGTGGAAGCTTTGGTTTCTTTTTTCAAAAATATATTTTATTAATTTATTCATATTTCATTTAAATTGTTATCCCATCCCTTGTATCCTCCCATTCCTCCCTCCCTCCCATTTTCCCCTTATTCCCCTACCCCTATGACTGTGACTGAGGGGGACCTCCTCCCCCTGTATATGCTCATAGGGTATCAAGTCTCTTCTTGGTAGCCTGCTGTCCTTCCTCTGAGTGTCATCAGGTCTCCCCATCCAGGGGATGTGGTCAAATGTGGGGCACCAGAGTTTGTGTAAAAGTCAGACCCCACTCTCCACTCAACTGTGGAGAATGTCCTATCCATTGGTTAGATCTGGGTAGGGGTTCGAAGTTTACTGCACGTATTATCCTTGGCTGGTGCCATAGTTTGAGCGGGACCCCTGGACCCAAATCTGCCCATCAAGCATGGGAGAATGGGGAAATAGAAGGATCCAGAAGATCCTAGAAACCTACAAGCTTTGGTTTCTTTTACGTATTTTTTATTTTGGTTCCAAGTATGGGATGTGAAAGTGTTTTTCCACTGCTGCTAAAGACAGTCTTGTGACCTTTGTTAGTGGGAAACAGACCTGTGAGAGGGCACATGTTAGAGGGTTGCATGATGTTTGCAAGGAATATACTAACTAGAACCTCACAGGCAATGGAACAACACTTTTGTGTTGCTATGACTTGCAATAGTTTATATTGCTGCATAGAGTCACATGAAATGGCAACATCTCAAGAGTAAGAGCTGATCTGAAGTGAGATAAAGGGGTTTGAATCATTGGGCTTTAAGAATCAACTCTGAGAAAGACAGAAATTAACAAAGGCCACCAAAACTAAGAGGGGGAGTTGAGGACATCCTCTCCCAGAGGCCTAATTCTTAACAACAGGACCCTGTACAGGATCATGTACTGGCTGGTTTTCTGTCACCTTGACACAAGCTAGAGTCATTAGAGAGAAGAGCCTTGGTTGAGGAAATGCCTCCATAAGATTGATCTGTAAGTCATTTTCTTAATTAGTGATTGATGGGAAAGAGCTGAACCCATGGTGGGTGGTGCCATCCCTGGGCTGGTAGTCCAGTGTTCTCTAAGAAAGCAGGCTGAGCAAGCCATGGGGAGCAAGCCAGTAAGCAGCACCCCTCCATGGCCTCTGCACCAGCTCCTGCCTCTTGGTTCCTTCCCTGCTTGAATTCCAGTTCTGACTTCCTTCAATAATGAGCATTGATATGGAAAAGTAAGCTGAATAAACCCTTTCCTTCCCAACTTGATTCTTTTTTAATAGTTTTGTTTTGTTTTTGTTGTTTTTGAGACAGGCTTTCTCTGTGTTAGCCCTGGCTGTTCTGGACTCGCTTTGTAGACCTTGCTGGGATTAAAGTCATGGGCCACCATGCCTAGCCCCAACTTGCATTTTGGTCATGGTGTTTTGTTGCAGCAATGGAAACTAACTTGGACATACCCTGTAGCAAGAGGGTCTTCTCTTGCCTTTCTCCAGAGACATGTAAGGATTACCTCCTATGTCTCTTACCTACTTTTCTCTTGAGATTGGCTTCTGCATGTCCAGTGGTGGGATTCTGTCTGGTAGGACCAGCACAACCTGACTGCTTGAGGAGAGCGAATATGGAGGTACGTTTGGCCGGTGGATGGCATCAGTCTGCCTCCTGAGTGACTGCAGAATAAATGAATGCCAGTTCCAGATTCCATTGCCTCCCTAAGTCAGGAAAGAGTTCACTTGTGTGCATGCATCTACAGACCCTGTTTCTTGGAAGCTGCCCCCCCCCCATATGCATTGACTTTCCAGACTTGGAACCCTGACAGGCCCAGCACAGTGGAGCATGTGGGGAAAGTAGTGAGAGCCAAAGACTGAGAGGTACCAGGGTCTGCACAGACGGATATAGAAAATTCAGGAAGGTCTCATCTCCCAGAACAGGAGAAGGATAACCAAAGACCCTTTGACTTGCTCTGGGTTCCTTGGTATGGGCGTTACCCTCCTGTACAAGACTAGTTATTGAAGACTGGGGGAAGACACTGCACTGTCTAGTCCATGAGTGCCAATACAGAACATCAAGAAAATTAAAGAGTTTAGTCCGTTTGATCTAAATACTTTGTCTATTTAAAAATTTTTCTATTTCTAATAAATCTCACTTATCTGAGCTTGGAAAAGAAAACAATGAACTGAGCTGCTAAGATGACTCTGATATTCCCGATAACACAAACTTATAAGAGTTTTTTTGTTTGTTTGTTTGTTTGTTTGTTTTTTTGTGCCTGTGTTCCCTGCATCTTCAGTGATTCAATAAGTCAAGGACTAAGAACACTTACAAACCTTAACTAGTACAGTCCTACCAGAGATTCTTACAAAGTTGGGTATTTGCAGATTATTTTTCACCATTACTTTTTGAAGTCAGCCACGTAAGTAAGTTGACATAAACTGACCAGAAATTTGAGTCATGTTTATAGCCAGATTGGGATCTGTATTTCTGCAGATGTGGTTGTGTGTGTGTGTGTGTGTGTGTGTGTGTGTGTGTGTGTGTGTGTGTGTGTGTATGTGTGTGTATGTGTGTGTGTTAATTCCCAGACTCCTACTGTTCTGAATACTTTTCTTCACCCCATGTGTCACTAGAAAAATCACTGTGATTTTATTTTTCTGTCAAAGCTTGGGCAGAAGAAACAGAAAATGTCCTTCAAGAAACCCACAGATTCACAGCTCTTGCCAAAGGGTGCACTGATCTCTGGGGAGCAAATTCTTCTCTACTTTCTGCTTACCTTTTTAATTTTCTGGAGCTCTTAGGTATTTTGAATAATTTTCTTGATTTTAATCATTTCTGTATGTGGGAGGAACTTTTCAAGTTTCTCACATTCTCAGTGTCCAAGGTTCTCAGTTGGGTGTCTGTCATCTTGAACTGTTTGTGCTGAAACCTGGATACAGCGGGGATAAAAAGAACAGCTCCCCTAAGAGAATTTCGATGGTACTATGGAAACTGAGGGCTTGTGAGCAACAGGCAGATCCAATTTTCTACAACTATCTCAGTTGGGCTCCTGGTGACATCAAAAAGCCACTCAGAGAGCCAGGGAAAATTCAGGGACTCTAAAAACCAGGAGCACGAGTCCAGTGAACTTATGTGAACTCCGTCCGTTGAGTAATCTGGAAAAGGAGCTCTGAGCTGAGAAACCTAGCAGAGTAGAAACTATGCAGTTTTGCTGCTGTCATTTTTACTATTTTTTTTTCCAGTTAACTGTTTTACGGGCTGGAGATGCAGATCAGTGGTAGAGCAGCAGCATAGTGCACACCAGCAAGACCCTAGGAGTCAGTTTTTGAAGAACTTCTGCTTTGTTCTTTTGAGACTAGCTAAACTGAATAAAATAAATGTGTGCTTCCCTTGCTGGTGACATTTCCCACGCTGAGTGGATCCTAGCCCCGTGAGGGCAGAGCCTAGCCACACGTGACCTATAGACGAGGCTTTCCTCTTCCTTAACGAAAGCGAGTCATGGAATGATCCTTTTTGTTTTAATTTAAAATAGTTTTTTTTACCAACATATTCTGATCATGGTTTCCCCTCCTGCAGCTCCTCCCAGATCCTTCCCACCTCCCAACTGTCCAGAGGCCGTCTCTGGACTTCTTGGAACATCACACTTTATACGAATACCTTTGCTTCCATGAAAGCCTTGAGGCACGCAGTGTAGTCTAATAATGTGTTTTAAGGTAGAGACTTTGGACTGAACTAGATGCTAATAACTTAGTACAATATCGGCTTTTGATGACACTGCATCAGTTCGACTGCGACTAAACAGGGATAGTCTGTCTATCTATCTATCTATCTATCTATCTATCTATCTATCTATCTATCATCTATCTATCTATCATCTATCTATCTATCTTCTATTATCTATCTCTCATATTTATCTATCTATATCATCTTTATATATCTAATCTATTGATCTATCTATCATCTATCTCTCATGTATTATCTATCTATCTATCTATCTATCTATCTACTTATCATCTGCCTGCTGCCTGTCTATTATTTTCTTACCATGTTTTCCTGATGCAGTCCCAATGGGTGGTCTGGATGTCAAAGTTACTGAGACTTGGCCTGTTAGTCCATGTCTCACATCAATGCCCAGAGCCCGATGTGCTCTGACTACACGGAAAACACCAGGCGCTCCCTGCTTGGTACATTTCTGGGTCTATGTACTTCTTTCCTGGGTTCTTTTAGTTCTCATCTTCATCCTTTTCACGAAGTATGTCACTACTCTTTCTACTTTGATCAAGTTCACAGGTAATTGGGGGATCCCTCTGGTCTTTCGGACTGTGTTAAAGGTGATGAAGATCATAGGCTGGCATTGTCCTGCTCCCTTTGACTTTCAGTTGTCTGACTGCTACCAGGGAAGGACATTAGGATGGGGGCATTTATGGGATGATTCACTCTGCATTAGCTTTCTGTTTCTATACAGAAATACCTGATGCAGGTTATTCAATGAAGTGAAAAGAGGCTTATGTAGTTGGTAGTTTTAGAAAGGAAAACCCCAGGATTGGTGGCTCTATTGGGTTTGCAGGGCATCATAACAAGAGTGTGTAGATGCACATAATTTCAGAGAGAGAGAGAGAGAGAGAGAGAGAGAGAGAGAGAGAGAAGAAGAAGAAGAAGAAGAAGAAGAAGAAGAAGAAGAAGAAGAAGAAGAAGAAGAAGAAGAACAAGGAGGAGGAGGGGGGAGGAGGAGGAAGAGGGGGAGGAGAAGGAGAAGGAGGAGGAGGAGGAGGAGGGTGTGGCTGGGCTTTAAAATCTGAAATCCAGCCCCCAGCAACAGATACTCCATCCAGCAAGACCCCATCTCTCCTTAAAGCTTTCAAAGCCTTCCCAAACAGTGCCACCATCTGGAGATCAAGTTTTCAGGCATGAGCCTATGAGGGTATTTCCCATTCAAACCACTGCACAGAGTAACAATAAATTCAGCTACTATGACATTTGTCAAGTACTATTTATTTCACTTGGTACTTTGAGCCATTAGTAAATAGATTAATTTAGTAATTTCAGATGATACATTATGCATCACACAATGATTTACAAGTTGTAGAATAGTCGAGGAAGGGTTAAAGGGGCAACAAGATTCAGGATTCAGGATTTAGACAGAGAGCAGAGAGCTAATAGGGCTGCAGAGTCACTGCTGGTATTGGATCAGATGTTAAGGCATGCAATGAACTCCGTCAAAAAGCTCTTCATGAACAGGACTGTCAATGTCTGCAGTTCTTCCAGGGCACAGAGCTGACTTAAGGCATCCTGAACCCAGATGAATGACAACTCAAGTAGCCCAAGTGGAGCAGTGGGAGTGAACTGAGCCGGGGCATAAGACAGAGTCATGATTTTATTCTCATTTGGCCATACGATGCTACAATAATTGTCATGATAAAGGGTTGGTGAGTGCCATGGTACCTACATTTTAGGAACCCCTGCCTCCTTTTATATGACTTAGGCAAAGGGGTTGATCATTTGTCAACCTGGTATGCTTGATAATCTCACAGGCCTAATCTTTATGACATCCTTTCTATACATACACGTATGCCCACACATTCTTGATTTGATAAGTTTGTCTGTGGTAATATTTTATTTAGGTGAGTTAATTATTGATATGTCTACCCTTTGTGGTTTGGGCTAGGCAGATTGTCATCATTATTTTGCACAAGATGAATAATCCTCTGCCTCAGTATTTGTACTCAAATAGTACAAACGGATGCTGGGTAAAATGGAGTCACTTAGGCTAAGAAAAGCATAGCCTGAAAGCTCCCGCTCTATATGATGTGAGCAGGGGACAGGATGTTCTGTACATTTCTTCAAACTTTTAAGTCTTGCTATTTTTTTTCTTTTGGATAACTGCAAATTCAGTATTTGTCTTTTTTGCTGTTGTAAAACATTTTATCTTCCTGGCCCCTCAATAAAAGATAAAAATAAATGCAAAAGCTTTTGTGTTTACATAGTTGTTTCAAGTGTTTAGTTGGAATAGGCCATTTGGATTTATTAGCTAAGGGAGACCAAGACCAGAGACTTTCTCCTGCTTTTCACATTTCACTGATGAGGAGAGCGGAGACTCACAGAGACCTTGATGTAAAACATGTGACCGAGGGTCAGTAGTGGTAAAAGTGGAGGTCATACGTCGGAAATGGGACAAAAATGAACTCGTCCTATGCCACTGTCAGTTATGCAGTATCTGGTCTTATTATTTTTTGTGATAAGATAAATAACAATAATACTAAAATCTCAAAGATTCTGGCTTTTAGTTTATTCCACATTGCGGGGTAAATCTGAACTTTGCATTTTGTAAGCCTATGGAAGTACATCGTGGATTCATCTGCTCTCTTCATGACTGTGGTATTTATATGCTTTGTTCTTTGTAAGTTATAGTCCAAGAGTTTCCTGTCCCTCCATATCCACATTCCAGTATGTCAAATAGATATCTCTTAGATTTTATAAGAGAGTAAGGGTCTCATTCAGACATTTTGTACTTGAAACAATCACATGATAAGAGAGAAAATATTTTGAAGGATTATTGGGGGGGCTCTTCCTCATGGCAGAGAAGACATTGTGGGCAGAACAACTCACTGTGGTGGACATGAAGGAGGACATAGAGAGAAGCATATGGGAGCACAGGGGGAGAGGAAAGAAGATGGGAGAAAGAGAGAGAGAGAGAGAGAGAGAGAGAGAGAGAGAGAGAGAGAGAAAGAGAGACTGCACTATTAGTGGTATTTCTCCTTTTCCTTTTTTTACTCCATCTGGGTCCCCAGCCTATGGAGTCTGTCCCACACAGAGGGCAGATGTTCTCCTCTTATTTACTCCGCTCTGGAATCGCCCTCACAGGAGCACACCCAGAGCCATGCTTTACTAAGCTTTCAGGTGCTTCTTTGGCCTAATCAATATGACAATAAAGATCAAGCTTCCTAAAGCTACCC
Source organism: Acomys minous (assembly GCF_964271855.1). Lineage (NCBI taxonomy): Eukaryota > Metazoa > Chordata > Mammalia > Rodentia > Muridae > Acomys > Acomys minous. The sequence goes on from NC_140497.1 coordinate 87,196,522, forward strand.
TTGTGAACTTGATACCCAAGTACATCTCCTGAAGCCTCTAAATACTATGTCCATGTCTTCATGCAAAAACTCATTCAATTAATCTCCAAAAGTATTCATAGTATTGATAAGTTTAACGGTGTTCAAAAGCCCAATTTCCATGTATCCTGGTTAATATTTCTATTGCTGTGATGAAACACCATGACTCGGGGATGAAAGGGTTTATTTTACTTACACTTTTATATCACAGTTCATTATCAAATGCCCTAATGGCAGGAACCTGGAGACAGGAGCTCATGCAGAGGCCATGGAGGAGTGCTGCTTACAGGCTGCTCCTCATGGCTTGCTCATCCTGCTTTCTTATATAGCATAGGACCACCAGCCCAGGCATGAAACCACCCACAATGGGCTGGGCCATCCTCTGTCAATCTCTAGCTTTAAAGAATTCCCTACAGGCCTTCCTACAGCCCCATTTCATGGAGGTATTTTCTCAACTGAAATTCCTTTCAGATGACTTTAGCTTATGTCAAGTTGACATAAAACTAGCCAGCACACCAAGTGCCCACTGAGAATCAAAGCTGGTGTCCCTACAAATCAAAATTAGTATATGTGTTTTAAATATAAAGTGCCATAGTCAAACATGACCTCACAGGCTGGCTCTGTGTACCAACTGCCAGCTTGTATCAACTATTTGCCCTGCCCCTTGCTTCCAATTCTTGCCGTATTCCTGGCTAACATAAGCCAGCAGAATTCACTGGCATGGCTAGTATTCTGGGATGCCTGGGCATTTCCTTGAGCAAGTTAATTGGACAGACTCCGTGGTGATGGTTAGTGTTATATTTCGGTTTGAGACATTATAGAATCACCTCAGAGATGGGCCTGTGGGGAATTCTCTGCATTAATTAACATGGGGGAGGGTGTGGGGGGAGGGAAGAATCCATCTTAGTGATTCCGGGAGAAGTGGCACTGAGCAGAAACTTGAGCTCATGAGCTTAACATTTCTCTGTTCCTGATCACAGATGCTATGTGGACAGTTGCTTCAAGCTCCTGCTGCCCCAACTTCCCCATCCTGATATACCTTGAACAATGATGCAGAATTTAGTTCATTATGGTATGGAGGCTCAAGAGTTTAGTCCACTGTGGTATAGAGGGCAGGGAACTTAGCAGCTCACAAGATATTAGTGGGACCAGAAAGTGGGGAGGTCAGCTGTAGAGACGTGCTTGTACTTTCCCCTTTTATTCTGTCTAGCTCAGAGGTTCCCACTCTTCTTTAGCTATGACTCTTTAATACAATCCCTCATGTTGGGGTGACACCCCCAGCCATAAAATTATTTTTGTTGCTTCTTCATAACTGTAAATTTGCTACTGTTATGAATCGTAATGTAAACATCTGTGTTTTCCGATGGTCTTAGGTGACCCCTGTAAAAGGGTAGGTAGAACCCCCAAAGGGAGTCAAGACCCACAGTTCAAGAACTGCTAGTCTAGGTCTACAGCCTATGGGGTGGTGACACCTATATTCAAAGCAGACCGTCTTCAGACTCAATCAATCCATGTAGGAATGGTTCCCCCTCTTTTGATGGAGATATAAGAGACATAGGCTCTGCCCTCAAAAATATGTAAATTATATAGCCTAATGTGCAGAAATTCAACTTTCAGAGCAAAATTGTTAAACCGAAATTCTACAGAGTAGTGGATCCTGTAAAACAAAACAACAAAACAAACAAGCAAAACAAACAAACAAACAAACAAACCCAACAACAAAGCATTGAGCAGCTGCAGATGTTGGTTTGAAAGAGAAACCAGGTCTTTGACAAGTTCCCCCAACTCCCAATAGCAGAGCTTGAGAGCCATTATCAGGAAAAGTGGTGGAAGCAAAGAGTCATTGACTCTCCAGTGGATGCAGGTTAAAAATAAAATAAAATAAAGCCAAGAAAGTGCTGGGACAGAAGAGCCATCCTTTAGGGAAAGTGATTGCTTCTTCTTGATTGGCTAAGGGTATAAGAAAGATTTGGAGAACAGAGTAAAAGTTTTAGCGTGCATTCAAAAATACAGAATGATCTTTTGTTTTGAGCCAGTAGCTTATTAACTGATTGGACTCGACCGCATCTCTTCATCTGTCTCCCATTACCCTTATAATTGAATTTATGACATATAAAAATTTTCCTCTTATCAGAATAAAAGAAAACACGATATGTTTACAGTGGTCCTTCCAGGATAATGTTTCTAACATAGAACATTATGCTGTGTTTTTGTTGTTTGCGGAATAACAAATATTTATGAAGTCGTTGAACAAATTCTTTTTAAGGATCGCTACGTGCCAGGGATTATTTTAGGCACTGGGTCTCCAGAAATAAGTAAAAGGAAATATCTGTCAACAGAGACCTCATATTCTGGTAGAAAAGTGATATTAAAAAAAATCAATGGGGAAAATATGTATATTATATCGCAGCAACAACTATGCAGGAAAAAAAACAAGAAAAAGCAACAGGGAGTTGTGAGAGAGTGTGAGAATGTTAAACAATGTGGTCAGGGAAGAATTGTGGGAAAGAGTGTAAGTGCCACGCAGGTTACCCGGTGAGAGACAAACAGTGTTTGTGCAGGTGTTCAAGCCATGTCAAGGGTCCAGGGTGGTGGAATATAGTAAATCTGGGAGTAGTCAAGCTCCACAGAAAGTGTAGTCAGAGCAGTAGTGCTCCTTGCAGAGCTTCAGGAAGATGGTTCAGAGCAAAACAAGTCAAGGAGGGCACCAGGGTACAAGACAGGTGCAGGAAAGGGACAAATGGGATGGGAAAATTTGGAAATTATCTTCTGTCGTTCTTTTCTCTCCATGATTTTGTGCTAATATAGTTATTTGAGTACAGGGATGAAGATGGGGGCAATACTATAGTTTTGAAGAAAGAATTGATGCAAAGTGTTGGAAGACTCTGCTGTTAAGGTTGCAGTCCACCATGTCCAGATAGCTCTCCAAGCTCAGAGCAAAATGGAGGACTCCCTTTCTCAGTAGGGCTTCCTATTCTCTGCCTGACCTTATCTGGCGAGCGTCTCTAGGCACAGATGCCTGACCTTGCTTGGAGGATGACCCTGCACGGAGCCTCCTGTAAGCGTGATGTGACCCAGCTCAGATGGTTAGGTACTATGTGAGGACTGGTTAGCCCTTCCTGCGCGTAGCCCTAGGAGCCTTTATATACCTCACCCTTAAAACAATGAAATGAACTGCCTCTCTGAGCTGATCCAGGAAGTCTTGTCCATCCTACTCTCGGCCATTCGAAGCCCATTCATCGCTTCTGCTCCTGTTGTCCTCAGCCCCCAGGGGAAGAATGGACCCCAGTAAAGCAGTTGTCTAGCAGAGCGAGCATGTGAACAGGGCAGCAGTGGATGGAGTGATGGGGCTTTGACCCTGAATTTAAAAGGAGATCAGTAGGCATGGCTGTAGTCTTTTCTCCAGCCACACTAGGCTGACAGATCATTGACATAGAGCATTAAGGACTTAAAGGTTGAGAGTTAGAAAAATAACAATTATTATAATAAGATAGGAAGGATCCATAGTTTGAATGTGTGTGGTGGATAGTTAACGACCCCGCCTATGCCTTTCAACCAGAGAGAGGGCAAAGGTGAATATCTAAATGAATTGGATCGAGGGACTGACAGTGCTAGGCTAAGTCAAGTTATCTGAAAATCAGAATTAAAGATGTTGGCTAGAGAGCTGTGCATTTGAATCATTTGTAGCTATTGGTAATGTCACATTCAAACTCGCCATTTGGAGAGTGAGTTTGTGATGGATGTAAACAAGAGATCATCGGAACACACGTGGTCCAGGGTCTATGACATCAAAGTGGTAGAAGACTCATCTGTCTGTATATTAATGACACCAAAATTGGAAGCAGGAGTAGCAGTGCTGAAGGAGTAGCGGTGCTGAAGGAGAAGCGGTGCTGAAGGAGTAGCAGTGCTGAAGGACTGATGATTCTAAGAAGTACTCAAGGGCTGGGAGGGCTGCAGTAAGGAATGCAGAGTGTTGGTTCTATCAAGGAGAAGTAGGTGGTACACCCCACCCCGGTGACACAGTATTTAGAGCCTGATTTTTTTTCCCCTATGCATCTGGGAAACAGAGTGATCGAGAGTAGACACTTAAAAGAAAAGCAGACACCTCCTCACCCGTTGGGCCTGATAGTGTGAGGGGTGTGGGCAAACAAACAGCCATCTCTCTTTCTTTCTGGTTTTTTTTTTTTAGATTTACTTATTTCATGTTATGTGTATAAGTAATTTGTCTGCATATATGTCTGGGCACATATATGTACATGCCTGGTGCCCACAAAAACCAGAAGAAGGTATCAGATCCCCTGAAATTAGAGATACAGGTAGTTGTAAACCACTATAGGGGTGCTGGCAACTGAACTGAGGCCCTCTGCAAGGGCAACTAGTGCGCTTAGCCAGTGAGTCATCTTTCCAGCCCCCTGAACAGGCGTCTCTTGGGAGACCTGCCTTAAAAGAGTATGTAGCCGGAAAGAAATATTACACACTTGCTAATTTATTTGCCCGTTTCATAAATAAACCACTCAGGGATTTATGGAGATGCAGATAAGCAGCCAGTTGCTTGGCCTCTGACTGAATCAGTCAATATTTAATACAGAAGCGCTCACGACATAACTCTTTGAAGATACTCTTGGGCATAAGCCACTATGAGAAAACATTTGGTGAACTGTGGATAACCCTCTGAGGCAGATGGAGTTCACTCGCAAGCATAATGTGTTTACTTGGTTTAGACGGTGCTTATCAAATCAGATAAAAGGGCAATCACAGAGGCAACAACAGTAGCAGCGTGGCTGGGCTTCCCGAACCCAGCCCTGTACTGTCTGGAGCCGCTACTCCAGGCGACATTCAGAAAAGGCATGACTTATGTATTGTGCAAACTTAGACCAGTTTTAAGATCATTAACTTACCTGATTTCTTTACAGCAGTTGTTTTCAGAAGTCTACATGCTGTATTGAAATTACATTTTAGATCCTGTGAACATTCTAAAAAATATGTTTCAGCTGGTTTTTTTAAAGACAGGGCATGGGGACAGAGTGAGGTATTCCAGAGAACTTGTAGAGAAGACAGAGAAGGTTTTTCTCTGTAAAATACGCTGCTGAAATCAGCACGCTGTGGGAGGAGACTGAGTGTCTCCCAGGCTGAGAACAGCCCCTTGACCCGCTTGACAATGACATGGCTGAGTCTCAAGTGTTTATATCTAAGCGTGAGAGGATCTGCAGCAGCTGGAGACCAGCGAAGACACTGAAACAGAACCTGGGTTTAGGAAACTGAAGATTCTAGAGCTTGTTCCTGCTCTGAAGTTACTGAAGTCGGTCAGGTTTTCCAGAGAAAGGCTCCAGTCCTTTGCTGTAATTCCTCAAGGGGACAACCTCCTTTCGGTTCCTGTTTAGGGGAAGCAAGTGCTTTGAGCAGTGCAGTTAGACATTTTGGTCACTGAAAAGGCTCACCACGAAAGAAGGGTTTTGTTCTAATTTATATAGGTCTGGAGCAAAGGACGTTCTGTTAGCCGCAGGTTAAGCTTGGGGTGTGTGAGGCTGTGGACCAGGTGCTGGGATCTGAGGGCACCGTGAATTTCACTCCTGCCCCACGGAAGCACCTCGGCAGCCAGCCCTCTACTGAGGAGTCACTTTCAACTCCTCCCAGTGGCTCTCTCCCCACAATTAACATCTCAGCAACAGCTTGTAGCCACCAAGTTAGCTATTAAAAGGCTGGGCGTCCAGCAAGAAGTAGGCCACAGTTATTAGTAAACACTTAATTACAGGAGTGTGGATCAGTAAATTAATAATTTCTTCTTGGGAAATGAGACTAGGCCATTTTCCTCTGGTCATGCAGAAAGCCAGGCTCGATGGCACAAGTCAGTGATTTTTATAGTCATGGCCTTTTCAAAGGGCTTCCCTTCCCCTCTGCAGAATGGAACGTTAAAGACAGTTTTAAACACTAACAAGTTGATTAACATTAAATCGTTCAAAGATTCTTAAATCCTCTGTGTGTGTGTGTGTGTATGTGTGTGTGTGTGTGTGTGTGTGTGTGTGTGTGTGTGTGTCGGGACATGAGGCTTGAACTTACGGCTTTACATGTTAGGCAAGAGTTCTAAAATACAGCTACAGCCTTTGTCTTGCCTGGTGACTTTAATCAGAATATTTAAGGATTTTACAAAGAAAAAAATTTTCCCCCAAAACTGCAGCCAAACTGGTTGTCTCAGTTGTCATTTTTGTACCACAGACTGAACCCGGGGCCTTGCACTTGGCACGCGTCCCGCTATCATTGAGTTATATTCCTAGCCCCAGGGGTTTTGTTTTAATATTCTCGCTGAATATGAGAGAGGAAAATAGTCTGTGTCATTTTCGAAATCAATTCGGAAACTCATTCATGCAAATATGACAAGACAGCGAGCATAAACTGAGACGCCCGTAATTACTCTGCCATTAATCTCTTTCTTTATAAAAATGTCACGAAGTTTAAATTTTCCTTTTTGCTTAGGTCTTGAAAACTGCAATCCAGTATGTTTGGGGAAATCGGGACGCATTTACTATCAGGCCCTGTAACAGCAACAGTTCTTGTATTTTTTGCGGTGGCATGGTCCTTATCCACAGGCACTGGACGGATCATTCTTATTTACAGGTCGGGACTAGTCGGTGCCGGGGTTAGTAAAACTGTCTGACGGCGGCAACGGGCATCACTGCACTGACCACAGTGTGACAGTTCGCTCAGAAAAAGAGGCCAAATTATGACTTACACTGTTCAGAGGCAGATGAATTTTGGTTGATAGCTCGAGAAACACTTAAGAGACCAGTGAAGTGCCATTCTGGGGGGCATCCATGAGGGCATTTCCAGAGAAGGAGAGATCCCGCCTGAAGGTAGGTGGCACCATCTGGGAGACCTGACAGAATAAACGAGGGAAAAGGAACACACTGTCTAGCCTAAGCATGCTTGCTCCTCCCTTCCCAGTCACCACAAAGATGTGGTTTTGCCTCCTTCCATCCTTCTACCATGGGGTTTGCCTCACCTGGGGCCCAGAAACTGTGAGACAGCTAATAATCTCTAAAAATTAGAGAGAAAAATCAAAGCCCAAAGCCCTTTTCCTCCTTGTAAACCGTTTCTTCCCAGCCTGTGACACCAACAAGGAACAAAAACAACACAGAACCCAAATTCATTAGTCAGATACCTACAGAGCATTCAAGCTGTTGGCACAGTTTGTAGATGACCTAGAAAGACAGTCAAACTTTAAGCAGATATATTTTAAATAACAGTCTTGACAAAGAGAAGATGAAAGGAGCATTGCTTGTGAAGTCTGTTGTTTCATATTTTTAAGTAAGTATTTTATTTCATGAGGTTAAATGGGAACATGCTTTAAGCTATATACCGCTTCTATTGGGCTTTGTCTTTATATTTTGGACGAGTACTGGATTACTTATAGTCTCTAAAATAAGAAACATGGAAAGTAAATCCCATGAGGAAGTTTGGCAGATTGCTCCATGTAGCATATTAACTGAAATCAGTAAGTTTTGTGTTGTGGTTCAGCTTGGTGCCTGACTCCAAGTTGAGCGATACATTTATCGTAGCATCTGCTGTGTTTTGAATGTGAAGTGACTCCATAGACTGGTGAGTTCCAGCCCTTGTTTCCCTGCTGGTGGTTCTCCTGGGGGAGGGAAGCTTTCAGATATGTCCAGGAGATGGTGGACCTTTGCCACAGGAAGTAGGTTACTAGGGCGCATAGCCGGTCCTACTTCTGGTTCTTTCCTCTGCCTGCTGATACAGTGTGACCAACTGCCATGCTTTCCCCTAACTTGATGCCTGCTGATACAGTGTGACCAACTGCCATGATTTCCCCTAACTTGACAGAATGTACCCCCCTTGAATTGTAAGCCACAATTAAACCCTTACACTTAGTCACTGTTACGATATTTAAATTATACGCTGTGCAACAGGTACGGTGTGAGGATGTTTATCATTGTGAGAAAGGCAAGGGAGAGAGGGAGAGAAGATATAGTCTGAGACAGCCATGAGAGAGACGAACATACAAAGTGGGAGAGAGACAGACAGAGAATCAGAGGGGCAGGCAGAGCGACAGGTAGAGGGACAGGCAGAGAGAGACAGAAAGAGGGACAGACACAGAGAGACCGAAGGAGTGCCTGAGACAGAGAGAAGAGAGGAATGCAAGAGCAAGAGAGTGACGGGTGGCAGATTTGTCCTTTCATAGTCTGGCACACGCCTGCTGGTGGGCAGGCGATGACGTCAGAGGTCGGTAAGCAACCTAGAAGCTAGCAGATCTGTTTGTGAGCTAACGGTCATAGCAACAAGAAAAATAACGAATACACCAACTTTGTAAAACATACTCTGGAATTTCTAGTGGTAAGCTGTGCGAGATTTGATTCTTTATTAAATTTTACTCTCTAGGGAGGTTCCTTGTCATTCTCAGCATCAAAAATTAGTCAGAATGGTCTGGTGTTTGAGCACGGGAGAAGCTATGTTCCGAGCTAGCCTGGGAACGTCCACGTATCTCAGTTTAGCCCTGAACTCCTTACCTCCCTGCTTCAGTCTCCCGAGTGTTGGTCTGGACTTCTAGGCATGCGCCACCTACACCTTGCATGTACGACCGGGAGGGAGTTAGCATCCAGACGAGAACCGTTTTCTTTATAAGGCAACACATGATTCAGAAATGCAGACTAAGTATGCTTTTAAAGTGTTTGCTTGCCACGGGGCCATTGAGAACCTGATGCTTCTAGATTTTTCCGTTGAGATGAGAGTAACTGACTGATAGACTGTTTTCATAAGGTTGTAATATTCATACTCTTTCCTTAGAGACGTGTAAAAAATGAAAGAAACGTACACCAGTCCACTTCTCATCACTTTCAGTCTAGGCGGGGGGGGGGGGGGGGGGCGAATTTGAAGTGAGTGCATTTCGTAAGATGATGGCTAGTTACTGAAGGATAACACTGGACACTATGTGACCTGCTGCCTATTAATAGGCTGAGTTATTCAGCTACCCAAACGATGGCAGACTTCGAACTGGAGATACTTTGGCCATGTCCTGTGTCTGAGCACCTACATCCTGGAGATGCAACTGGCTTAAGAAGCACTTGCTAGAACTGACATGGAAAATGGAAGCAAACATTTTGAGGAAAAAAGTACTAGACTTGTGCTCTTTTTAAATATTTTTTATTTTTTTACATATACATTTATATTATTACACATATATACAATAAACTACATACAGCAAGAAGAACCATGAAACAGTTCACTGAAGAGGCAAGAACAGTGGTCAGCTAACATTTCTATGACATGTGTGAGTGCATGTTTATTTGCTCATGTGTCTGTGTGCTTTTTAGTGTGTTTGTGGGTGAGAATATGTGCATGTGTATATATGTAGATGCAACAATGAGACAAGATTACTCCGAATGCCACTGTATTTTAAAAAAACAAAATCTGTTTCTTAAAAGTAGCTGTCAATAAAGAAAAGATTAGTATTTTCTATATATAAAAAAAAACTGAAGCAAAAATAAACAAAAGGATATTTCACCTTTCTTGATGCTCAGTGTTGCTCACTTCGTGGAAATAACTGTTCATTCTATTTCAAGTCTCAGGATTGCAAGTAAATGTATCTAAAATGCCTGATATATTGCTCTCATTAAAAAGTTTTAAATCATCACAAAGGAAAAAGGATGGTGATTTCAATATATTCAAATTATTAGCAATTAGTCAACTAAATCCAACTTAGTATTTGATGTCCTGATGAAAAATTCATGAGTGCCCCTTTAGATTGATTGAGGAGGACGTCACCAAAATGTTCCCAAAGAGAATAAGACTTGTCTTCAAATCAGCCCTGCTTGGGAATAAGCTTTCATTAAAGCTCATGAGCTTCACTGAGTCCCCGAGCATCAAGAGCTTTGCACTCCGGATAGTTTCAAATCTTAAGAAAAAATGCTGTAAGTACTGACGAGGAAAAGGGCATATATGTAAAAGTATTGTGCTGGGTGATATAAAATAACAAATATCTAGTCTGTTTAGGAAGTCAAGTACATTGACATATAATTTAAATGTAATAAGATCTACCCATAACAGAAAATAGTTGATTAATATTTATCCAGTTTGGGTAATAAAGGCAAAACCAAGAATAAACAAAGGAAAAGAGCTTCTAAGAGACTCTGAAATGCCATTAAGTGTGTAGTGGAGAATACTTAAAGAGAACAGAGCCAAAATGTCCTGAAATTTGATGACAAATACAATCTTGTTCATCTAAGAATGTCAATAGCGCTTACAGAGGAAACGGACAGGGTACATACCTAGACACGTTGTAATCTAGTCACCACAACAAAGATTATCTTGAATGTCACCCTCAAGGAAAAGTGATTTCACATAGAAAGGCTAGCCGGCTCCTTGTGTATGACACATCCAAAAGGCCGGAAGATAAAACTGTCCACATAGAATTCCACGTCCACCAAAACTATCTCTCAGAAACAGGGGAGAAAGTACAAAATCCTTAGATTTTAGAGAAAGGAAAATCTTTTATGGTTGACCCATCCCACTGAAAACACCAAAAAGACCCTTTTAGGCTGAAATTAAAGGATATTACATAGTACGTTAATTGTTTAATGCATATAAAAAGTATTGTGGTCAAGGTACCTCTGTAGGTAAATATATGCTGATATAAGTGTGTTTTTGTTAAAAATAATAACTTATTTAAAAGGCAACTACAATCCAGGCATGTTGGTACATTCCTCTAGTCTTAGCTATTCAGGAGACGGAGGCAGGGGGATTGTGAGTTTAGGACCAGCCTTGGCAAAACAGTGATGTCTTGTCTAAAAACAAATACCAGTACAGATCCTGACAATTGTAGCAATCGTAAAATATGATCCAGCTTGCCTGAGGATAGACAGTTAAACCCTCCTGAAGATGAGGAACGTGAAGGATTCGAATAGCGGAGTGTGAAATATGCTATGATGCTCCACTTTCCTCTTACCTTCACTCTTATAACAAATAATCATTGAATTTCTCAGATTTAAATTGCATGTCAAGTTCCAGGTTCCAGCAGTAAAGGCTGACTCACCCCTTCTTCTGAAGGGATGGTTGTGACAAACCATGGCATTTAAAGTATACAACAACTACCTTAACATAAAAAAATGTCATGACCACACAAGGTGGGTGTATCTGCCCAGAACAGGGCATGAGGGAGACCTGGTAATTGAACTGGTGGCATGTGGGTGGGGACAAGGAACATTAGACTTGAGAGGTGAGAAATAAACATTAGAGTGGGAGTGACAGAAAGATGGGAACAGAATGAATAAATGGTATCTTAAGTCACGTAAGGAGATATTTTCTAATTTTTAAGATTAAATTTGTTCATCTTATTTTATGTGTTTTTTGTCTTTGTGTATTTCTGTGTTCTAAGTGTGTGCCTGGTACCCAAAGAGGTCAGAACAAGGCACTGGAGTCCCTGGAACTGGAGTTCTGGATAGTTGTGAACCAGCATGTGGGTGCTGAGAATTGAACCTAGGTCATGTACAAGAGGAACAAGTGCTCTTAAGCACTGAGTCATCTCTCCAGTTCCAAGAAAATTTTTTTTTCTGATCCTGTTGTCAACAGGCAGCTGTAGATAAGTTGCAAAAAAATAAAATAAATTGACCGAAAATGAAATTTGTAATTTAGAAATGTATTGGGCTGCAGAGAAAGAAGTGGATGAAAGAAGTCCAGCTAAGAAATGTGAAAGCTGAATCAATAGTCAGTGAGAGAAAGGATGACATCATGACCTAACGCAGTGCTGGTGGAAGGATGCTAGAGTCTCATAAAATGCTCAGAGTAAAGAATGGACAGGAAGTCACTACAGCCTTTGAAGATTCGTCCTTGAAGCAGAACGTGGATACCACCCCATCCCACCTCTCTCCTTTCTTGGTTTATGATATAAATGGTTTTCATCATTTATATGATGGGCTCCTTTGACCAAGGCCCCAAACCATAAGGCTACCTGATCTTGAACTACAATTTCCAGAGCATAAGCCAAAATAAGTCTGTTGTCTTTATAAGTCAGATGCCTCTGATATTTCCTTATAGTGATGAGAAGTTGACTGGTGTAAGTTTCTTTCATTTTTTATATGTCACTAAGGAAGAGTATGAATATTACAACCTTATGAAAATATGTGGTTGATTTCACGGTACTGTGGTACTTAATAATGTGAGCACCACTTTATAACCAAATAGATAATCATGGAGGGCTCAGTGGAGGGAGACTGCAGTGCTAATATGTATTTGGCAGCCATAATACAGTAACAGTAATTGAATTCAGGGACTGGTTGTGATTGTCCTAAAACAGAATAACGAAAAGATGTGGGGAAGAGCTAGGACCAACGTAGAGAAACACAAGCATTGATACCTCAGGCTGAGAAACGACAGCATGTCCATAAAGCCAGATGCAGCATCTAGAGATGGCAAAGTGTGATGTCATAGTGATGTCGTGTGTCCCCAGTGAAGCAGCCAGATATGGCAAGCGGTGTGATGTCGTGGGAGACATGTGTTTCCATTGTGCCTTGGAGATGCACAGTGAGAGAACTTCACTGTACAAATGTGCCTCCCTCCTTTATTGCCTAGCAGAGTATTTAAAGGTATAGCATACTTTGAAAACATGATCAAGGACCAGGACAGATTCTTTCCTCACAATGGACAGTTACGGGAAGAGAGGAAAGGAAATGAGAGGTGAGAAGGGTAGAGGGCGATCATGGGGTACAGCACTGTAGATGGAAGTCAGTGGACACTAAACTGTCGAGTCTGGAGTCCGGGGGGTTGTCCATGGCACTGAGATGTAAAGAAAAACTTTTAATTTTATTATTTTTTACTTTGATTAATTTTTAGTTTTATTTAGATGTAGTTCCATAACATCAAACTCACCCATTTCTAATTCAGTTTTGATTTTTTGAGAAATGACACACACAGCATCGGTCAGTACTCTAGGCAACCACTTGTCTACTTGAAATCAATGCATCTTAGACCTTTTAAACTGTTTCACATAAGTAGAGTAAGTCAGTGTTTGTAATTGTTTTTCTGTATCTCCTACACATATTTCCACCCATTTATCCCCAGCTATTGCAAGGTTTGGGATTTTACTTTAAATGGTTTATTGCTTGTGTCTGAAAATAATGACTTAAGTGTTTCCTACATATTGGCTAGTAGGATTTCAATGGTTCCCTCATAGTGATAATCAAGAAAATCGGGGGCCTATGTCTCAGAATTGCCAGAATCACTTCTTTTACTGGCGACTCTCATGAGCACGCTAACCAGTGACCCCAGAGGTCCCCTGTGTGGACTCCCAGAATTACTTATCACCACAATGCCCCTTTCTTGGCATTCTGGCTGCCTTGGCAATACAATCCCCAGATTGCCTTCAAGCTGAGAGCCTTATCCACAGACGGGCTCAGCTTCTTCCTAGACCACACTGTACCATCATTATCCGGTCTGCAAGTGCTAGTGTATCCCACGCTCTGCACAAATTCTTTGCTGTTTGCAACAGAGATATCATGGGTAAAATGTCAAACCTATGATTCTTTTCTACGTTGTAGGATTTGGAAGCAATATCCAGAAGTTATTCAGAAGCATTTTTCCAAAGCAGGAAAACAAGAGGACTAGTTGTAGTAGGAATCCCCCGAGTGATTTCATTGCTATTAATATCCATCTAAAGGGAAATATAAATTTAAAGAGCTGATTTGAAGATGTACTTAGTGTTCCAAATTATGATTATAAATTTCCCCTGACCCACAGGCTCACACGTGCAGGGACTTGGTATTATTGGTGCCCAGAGCATATTTGACTTGGAAGGTTTGCATAAAGAAGCAGGAATGGCAAACACACATTAGGGATAAATATGACTACACACCTTAGTTCACATCCTTTCTCCTTCCCTTGTTGGTATTTGAAAAGATGGCCTCTTCTCCTCGAGTTTACATTTTCCTGTCTATAATAGATAAAACAACAGCGCCTAACTTGGCAGGTCATTCGGGGCTAGCAGGAAATGGCGTAACAGCCACAGGCAGGGAGGGCAGCTGAGAGCCAGAGAGCAGGGGTTCTGGAGGTAGACTTGCCAGAATTCACATCTTGTTTCTACCACGCACTTGGTTGTTGACCTTGGGCGAATCATCTAAAAGTTCTTATTTTATGTACCTTCCCCAAAAGGTAGATAATATGAGCCCCCATCACACCAGACATTTTCAAGATTTAAAAAGCACCACCTGTGAGAGGTGCTTCTGTGAGCAATCACCCCCCTGTGTGCTAAATTCTGGGCGAGTGCTCTTGTCACGATGGAAACCGCCTAACCCATGCCTCCCACACAGAACAATGGAAGTTTGCCTCAGCTTGTCACGAGCTGTTACAGGAAGAGAAATGAGCATGGAGTGGGAAGCCAAAGGGATGCAGATACTTTAGAAAATAGGGATGGGATAACAATTGAGATGTAATATGAATAAATTAATAAAAATATATAATGAAAATATAAATAAGTTAACTAAACGGCTTGCACTAAAAGCCTCAATATTTACTTCCCTGAAACCCAGTGCCAAAGATAGGGACATTGTCATTCATGGGGTTGTTAAATAGCATATAATCCACGGCATCTGAGCTCGGTTAGTCCAGGATTGGGATGAACTCATCCCTAGAAGCTCAACAAATGGCAATTCTTGAGGTGGAAACAAAGAATCCTGCCATGGATGCCTGCATCGCCTTGCAGGTTCTCTTTATAACTGGAAACAACATGGAAACCAGCTTTAAACCTAAAAGGCTTCATGGATCCTGGGGTTCAGGACATGGTAAATGGTCCAGAAAAATCAAAGTTCCGGATCCAGGAATATGAGCTTTGGGAAGTTAGAGATTAGTGTCTATTGTGCTCCCTGTTACATCTGCAGAGGCTAAATAATGACTCATGAATGGTAGACTACTTTGAATGAATAATTAGACATGTTTTACTTTGCGGTTCAAACAACTTTCTCCCTGGAAAATACTGGGTAGGCAATGCCAGAATGCGCCTTTGTGATTAAAGGGCACTTTTCTTCCATTATTAATGTAAATCTCTTTTGATTGAGGATATTCTCCTTTAAATATTTTAATATATTCAGATTGATGGCTTTTTATTTGGCTCAATATTTATTCAATTACTTAGCGAGCATTTGTACTAAATATCACAAAAAGCTATATTTTATTTAGCACCTAAGGTTATATTGTATTTAAAACAACAAAACAAAGATTCCATTCTCAGAACACCAAAAGAATACATAACAATAAAAATGTTACAAAAAAAAAAGAAAGAAAAAAAAAAAAGAAAAATATCAACTCAGATTTTTTAAAGTAAGGAGAGACTATATCCCTTATAGAGAGTAGTTTTTACCTTTAAGGGATAATAAGATTGAGTCAGTCTGCATCTCTGTACAGCGACCCAACTCCAGCACCAACACAAGGACAAGGACAGGTCATATGCACCTGAGAGCATGGCAGTCAAATGGCAGTGCGGAGCTGCGTGGCCCACTCAGAGCTATAACTATACTTATCGTTGTTTATGGAAGCAACAAATCAAAGGAAAACTAATGTCATTTAAACTTGAAACTGCAAGCTGATGACTTCTAAGCACTAAGATTGGGAAGTCACCAAACAAGGGAGTTTCAGATTCCTAACTCTAGCAAAACTAACTTGGAAAAAATCCTCCGATGTGTTGCAGAAAGATACAGAAGGAAAAAATGCTATTTTATGCTGAGCAGAAATCTCCTACATCCTTGCTCCAAAGTTCTTCGCACACATAGACACAGCACCGTTGAATACGGCAGAGAGAGGGATCACTGGGTTAAATGGTTACTAAGCATTGAACCCAGCTGTTTCCCCATGCCTGCTCCGGACAAGAATTTAAGAGATGTGTGACAGCAGCTTACAGATGTTCAGTTCTATTCTGTAGAAAGGGGAATCCTATTGAGAGACTAAGCTCAGCTGATCTATTTGCAAGAAGTAAAGTGGGTGATTCACATGGTCATTATAACAACAGCAGCAGACAGCGTGGGGTCACAGACAAGGCTCCACAGACCAATAGCGCAGGTTTTGAGTGGAGCAATTCTCAACGCAGGTCCCCAATAGTAACAAGAGTCCATAGCAGGACGGCAGGGGTGAAATTTGAAGTAGTCTTAGACCAATATCAGTCTTTCTCGGTAGCTAAGCCTGTCACTTCCCCCCAATAAGTCCTCCTCTGTCCCTTGCATTCTGTGTCAGCGTAAGCTGCCCTCTCCGTGCCTCACTATTACCCACCACACATGACAGCTTTTCTACTCCTCACATGAAGATTACTTTATTCACCGAAGGTATTTCATTTCACGGAGTGACAAAGTCACTGAATTCTTGATTAGCACTGGGACACATAATTTCTAGGCCTTTCCAGGCCAAGAGTCCGGTGTCAATGAAGTACCTCTTTAAAAATAGTGACTTCAGTCATCACTTGCCTGTTGCACAGAAGTATTGAGAATATCTATGAGGGGCTTGTGAGAGGTTTAGAAATTTGCAGAGGGAAGATTAGCATGAGCATTTTGAAATCTATCCGCACAGTGAGGCTTTGTGCTTTCCACCGCCTTGACGGTATTCTAGCGGATGGGCACCTGATAATTTGCTTACTTACCTGTTTACCCATTGAGGAGTTATCTTAACTTTAGCTGTTATTTTAAAGACCTACCATGAACATTTATATGCATGTAACTGCGTGACATGGTGTCTCACAGTTTTTAGGGAAATAAAAGTGGATGGCTGGGTCATGCATTTTTTTTAAACCTGAGAAACCTTAAAAAATATGCCTGGAGTGATTATAGCTTCTTACATCCTGTTGTTTGTGTATGAGAATTGCAGTTTTCCCACACTCATGGCAAAAATTCAACGTTGTCTATCTTTCTAAACTCCAGTTATCCAACCAGTGCCTTGGGATGTTTCAGCACAGCCAGGATATCACTTTATGCATTTCTGTGACCTATGTATGCCCTTCTTTGGTGAGATGTCTATCCAAATACAATGATCAGTTTATTAATAAATTGTATTTAAAAATTAGAGTGCATTGTATATTCAAGGTGCAAATTATGAGGTTATTTGTCTGTCTTTCTATTTGTCTCTCTCTCTGTTCATCCATCCACCCACACACACACACACACATACACACACACACACACACACACACACACACACATACATACATATATCTACCTGTTTTGCAAATCACATCTTAGGCTGTGGCTTGTCATTACTTTTATCTCTATATTGGCTTATATATTTCAGCTTCACTGTCTTTTGTCAGATGTCCTGAAAAGTGTTATAGTTTTTTTTTTTTTTACTTACTTGCACTGCCACATTCACAGACTCAGCAGCCATAGCTGTCTTGAAGCTGTCTTATCGGGCAATCTAGATATCAACCATTTTTATCACTACAGGAAGTAATATTGAGCAGTGGTGCCCTAGAGTGTGTCCATGTATCTGATGCTACTGTGTATGTATTCCTCACTTCACACACATCACTGAGAAAAAATACTAAGACTATTTTTTTATTATTTAACTCTACTTTGTAAAAGATGTTAAAGAAAATTAACTTATTTTAAATAAGAACCATAAACTCAGAAGCTTGTCTAGGTTAGTTTCAGACCATTGAGTTATGTTATAATGTATGTAACTATGCTGCCTAGCAGCAAAACTAGTAACTTAAAACCATCAAGAGATTATATAGAGACTATCCAAGTGAAATATCCCTGCTTATGTTCTTAATGTAATTAACCTAATATTATGACTCTACAGCACAAGAAAAGAATGAGAAAATGGTAGTTTAATAAGATACCCACCAATTTCCAATTCGATGCTATACAAATAATTAAATATAAAAATAATATATCTTTTCATGGCAAAAGACATAATTCATATATAGTGTCTTCTACCAATGTCCACCACCTCCTTTCTAGTAAGAACTGACATCTGCCCAAAATTTTCATCTTTAGAAACTCCTGCTCAGGGAACATTGCCTCATCAGTCCCCCAGCACCTGTCTTTCTTCTTATATTTGCTGTTCTTAGTTGAATTTGAACAGGTTACAGCTAATAAGCAACAAAGTTGCTCCATCGAAATTTCCACAAACGGAGAGCTACTTCTAATGCAAAAGTATCCAGCATTCACTATTTAAGAGATACATTTAAGAAGCTACAATAATTGACCAGCTTTGTGGTATTGTTGCTCTTTCAGTTAAATAAATTGGATTAAAACAGTCAACACACTTTTTCTATTACACCTCTTATGGGGGAGTGGAATGATGGCACAAGTTAGTCACATGACTGAGTGCAAGAGTGAGTGAATGAACCTCGTGGAGCCAGTGTTTTGCTTTCCACCACAGCGTTCCCAAACTGGAACTCAATGTTTACCAGAGACGGACAACCCATTTCCTATCAGAAGAAGTTCATTAGGCTTGGCACATCCGAGCTGCCACAGATAATAGTTACGTGGCCCAGAAAGTATTCTCCCTATAGGCTCCACCTGTAGGGTCTGTTTTATTTCTGCATCACAGCAAAGGACAAAGCGAACGCTGCCTGCCTAGATACCTTTCAGATATTTGCAGACATAACAGAGACATTGCTCCCTCCCTCTCCCTCCCCCCCCCCTCCAACCATGCATGTACAACTCACAGCCAATCTTTTCTTTCCTTTGCGTAAACAGTTGACTTTCTAGATTTCTCCATGTTGTAGACTCTAGGTCTCTTAGAACCTTCTGAACACAAGTTATCATGTCCCCTTAAAGCATACACGCAGAACCAAAACACAGCTCTGGAAACAGCTGGATGTCAGAGTAGGTTAAGGTGGGACCAGATTTTTCCTATGCAATATTAGCCTTATTTGAGGCCACACTAGCTTTTGCAGTTCTAAGCAATATTCTCCTGACCAATCAAGGTTATTAATTACTTAGGTCTTGTCAAAGGCAGAAAACACACTAATTAAGTCACTCTGATCCCTGTGAATTAAATCTGTCTCATTTTTAATCTCATAAAATGTGGTGAAGCCAACACTTGTTCATATGTACTAATCGAATTAGAGAGGTTTAATATTGCTGGATAAAAACTGGTGTTCTGAGGTGGGAGTGATTCATCTACCATCACATAGTTAAATATGGGCAGGACTGGAGCTGGGGCAACCCAGAACCCCACACCCCTGAGATTTTGTTTTCTCCGTTACCTTCCTGCTTTGTTTATAACCATTGGGAGGTCTATATTAGTTCCTATTACAACTTTATGATGCGGCACTTATCACTATCAGAGACAGGTTGGGTTTAGCTATGTCATTAGATTTATTTGAGAATGTTTGGGATTTTTAAAAAAAATTGCCACAATAGTTAAAATTTCTCAAACTTAATGTACATCCCAAAGCACCAACTTATTAGATTCACATTGAACAGTTTCTGGTTTACTTGTTTGTTCATCGTTATTTACTGTCTTGGATTTCCTTTCAGATCTTACTGGTAGGTTTTATAAGAATCGCAGTTGTGTTTTTAATCCAAATCATCAGTAGAACTATTTGACATCATCAAACCAAAAGGGAACCCAAGATTGTAGAAGATGTCTCATCACAGGGGAAGGATTTATTTTGACCCACCCTGTGAGAGGACACTGTCCATTGTGGCAGCAGATGCCTCCATGGCATTGAAAGTGTGAGTTGCTTGCTCACAGCTAAGCTGATCAGGAAGCAGGGAACTGGGATTCCTGAACTCATCTAGATTTCTCTTTTCCTTTTCTACCCAGTCCTGGACCTCGACTCATGGGATGGTACCACACACATTCGGGGGCGGGGGTCTTTTCTCCTCAGTTACACTCCCTTAACACACTCTCACAGATGCACTCAGAGGTGTGCCTCCTGGGTAATCCCAATAGTCATGGGACAGTGAGGTTCTCACATCTTTGCTTAATGGGAAACTATTTTCAAGTAGTGCATCCTTTTAGAAGCAATTCCAACTGGGAAAGACTAGATGGCCATACTCTGCGTATTACTTCCTTAGGGCAAAGAAAGGAAAGTGTTCAGGGCAGAACACATGGTGCTCAAAGATGTACACTCGGGCCTGCACTCTCTGCATAACGACAATAATTTTCTTAAAGTATGTTACAGAGACTCAAGGCTCCATTAGCAATAGTCTGAGACACTGCTTGGTTAGATTCCATGCAGAGGCTACCAGTAGGTACGGTGCCACAATGGACCCTAAGACTCACCCCAGTTGAGGGCAACAGGGGACACAAATATAAGAAGCTTAATAAGAATTTAGGCTCCTGCAGCTAGGCCTCTCTCAGGACTCACACGAATAGAATCTTTGATCTATCTTTTGTGTTTTGTAGCATGCAGTAAGGTCAAGTTTATGCACCACTGTTGTCCAAAGTCTACATCGCGTAATTCTCCAGGAATCTTCTTCAATGCTTTCTAAATCTCTATGCCAAATAATTGATAAGCAAGTTGGGATAGAAATTTGACTTCAGTTGTTTTTACTTAACTATTTGTTATCACAGACCCGAGTAAGCAAAACCGTATACTCAACACCTGTTATGAAATTTTAAGTATCAGCAGATTGTTAGCCTTAAAGAAACAGGAGTGATTCCCTGTCTTTCTCTCCTGATTTTTTGAATGTTCTACATCCTCTCAAATGAGTTCATACTGGTTTATTTAGATATACCAATGGGGTTTTAAAATCAGTTCTGCTGTAGAGAAATCTACACATTAAAGATACTTGAGACATATTAACTAACTCTAAAATGGGTTTTATTTAAATATTAATTAAACTATAAAGAGTCAATAACGTTTGTGAAATAGTGAATATTTTAATATTGTCTGAGTCTTTCTTGCTATTAAGATCATGGTTTGTACTGATGTAATCATGACTTTATGTTTGGTTTTCAGTCTCTATAATTAAAGATAAATATACTAAAGAATTGATGAAGATATAAACTCTCTCTAGAATTAATATGGGAAAGAGAGTAGGTGGACATAGGTCTAAAGAAATGTTGCCATGGATGTTGAAGCCGGGGGCAGATCATTTGGATTCATTCTATTATTCTATGTTGGAATATATTTAATATTTCCCACTAAGATACTTAAGGATATGAATTAAGAAATTAAGATATTTCTTTTAAATATTTAAAGAAAATCCTGAAATAAGTTTTCTTACCAGTTGAAACACTTTTAATTTTATCGTTTTAAAAATGTGCTTTTGCAATAGCATAATTTTAGAACCGTAATTTGTTTAACAAGACTCACTCTTCTAATACCCTGAATCCTACCTGGATGTACCAGTGAATTAATTCCTTTGGTTAGCCATGCATTTACACTAAAAAGTCCTTAGTCAATTTTTTTCTTGATGCATTTCACAAAACAAAAAGAGTCTTTCTTTTTTTTTCTGGTGATTTTTCTCTACAAAGATTTTACTGTCATATTCATTAATGATACCTAAGAAACACCTAAGGTCATATTTAACATGGTTACTCTTATTAGAGTTGGCAATCAAAACGGAAAGAAATATGTATCCTTAAAATATAAAGGAACAAAAATTTGTCCTCAAAATTATTTCCCGTGGTACTTTTGGTTTGAGCTGTAATTTGCCTGAAGCTCTTGATCACTTTGAGCATAATCCTTCTACTTAATGAGTATTGAAACCGTGGTAAAATTGTAGCCTACTGGAGATAGAACCAATACATTGGCAGGGATCTGGTGACAATCACACTTTTAACTTTCAAAATTTGTTCCTGATGCTACCAGAAAAATTTGAACCTAATATAGACAACTTTGTATCCCTCAGAAAAAATTTAGCTGCCAGGCCTGGTATAATCTATATTATATACTGCAATATATTATATGTAGTGTATACATATATACAGATATATACATAGTATTTGCATATACTATATAGTATATAGTATTAAATACTACATATTATTGTATTTAGTATATAATTATTATATATGATATATAATGTTACACTCTATACATTATACATACTATAATCTTAGTACTCAGGAAGTGAAAGCAGGAAAATAATAGATGCAATATCACTCAGCTTAACAAGTTTGAGGCCAGACTGATACATACATGAAGGAAAAAGAGAAGAAAAGATAGCTGACTGTAAGTCTTCATAATATTTGTTTAATAAAAAAACAAGTTGTAGTCACTTCAACTATTTTGTGGATAAAGATGGGAGGTCATCAGAAAGACCATGGAAGGCAGGAAAAGACACTACTGTGATACAATGTCTATTATTATTAAGCTAATGTTAAGATTGAAAGTTTTCTTCCAAGACTGCTGCTCTAGAGTGAAGCGAGTTCTCTGCACAGCCTTGATCTCCTCACCAAGCCTCATGTGCCCCAGCTTCAGTCCCCTTCTTATGGTCACAGTGATGGGTTCCATATCAGGACAGACCCACCAGACCCGTAACTCAGATCTACTCCCTGAATGAAAAAAATACTTATAAGCCATACATCTGATATGAACTAATATACAAAGTATATATGGAGTGCATGTCTAAAATATCTAAGTAACAAAACAGTGCTATAGCAAGAAAATAATAACATAATTAGAAAAAAAAGATGAATAGAATTCAGAAGAGACATTTCTGAAACTATGATGTATAAAAGATGAATGGATTTATGGGGAATATGGTCAAAATTGATCAATAGAAAAGTGTAAACCCAAACTACAATGTGGTAGCACTTCACACTGGTTAGGGTAGGTATGATGAAAAACATGACGTAGCAAGAACTTCTGGAGAGGATGGAACAGACATCTCGAAGATTTATACTGTGCTTGATCCAGAACCCTCATTTGTGGGTGTAGGTCTTAAGGACTGAAGTCAATATGTCGAAGAGGTACTTGTGTGTCCATGCCCACTACAGCGGTGCCTTCACTGTGGTCAAGATACAGAATCGACCTGTTTCCGTCAGCAAATAAAGATCTGGTGCATACACAGAATAGAGAGCCATCTCGCCTTGAAAAAGGTTCAATAAGATCCTAGACACAAATGTATCACAAACACCAAGCACTAAATACTCTTTGTCTTTCCCCACAATACTGGAAACCATATGCTAAGTCCTCCAAGGGCTCTTCAGAAAAGCAAAAGAAACAACAACAACAACAAAAAGCCCAGTTTTCAAACAGTTCTTCATTTAACTCTGAAATACTCATTTGGCCACCAAACATCAATTGAGAATTATTATTGATTTTTTTATTTATTCTTTTCCCGCTGCCATCTGTGCACTTGCTTGCCTAGTGTCTGCAGAAGCCAGAAGATGTGTCAGGATTCCTTGAGAGTGGAGTTACTTCTTGTTGTGAGCCACCAGAAGCGTGCTAGGAATCAAACCTGGGTCCTCAGGAGGAGCAGCAAGTGCTGTTAACTGCAGAACCATTTCCTCAGTCCAAGCATGCGGAGGTCGCCGCAGGCTCCACAGACAACGTTGATGAGCTATGGAAGCCAATTCAGTTCAACATGACTCAATAGCCATTGTTGCTTCAAACTTCTGTACTTTGACCCTGAATGATTTGTTTTAGGCATTTTTTAAAAGCACAGTACAATTTGCTGTAAATGATTTTTTGTAATCATTAACTCAATCCCAAGCTTTCATAGATCTTCTTGGGGAACAAAGCAAGCTAAGTACCGGTCAGATGTGACTACACCAAACTTCGTTGTAAAGTCTGGAAAGATGGGTTCTATAGACTACTGAGGGGAAATAGGCTTATGATAAGGGTGTGGTGGAGGACTCAGTGCCAGAAAAGTCTCTAGTCACTCTGGTAGCGCAAAGGTCATCAGGCTAGAAGGCACATCTATATCCACTTCAGTCTTCTGGGTGGATAACAGGCATTGTGTTCCTTCCCTTGAAGGAACAACCCTGTGTGCTCAGCATTCCAGGCTCCCCTGGTGCATAGCTGTGAGCACAAGAACGTCCACCTTGTCCTCTACTCAATCATAGTCTCTCTCTCTCTCTCTCTCTCTCTCTCTCTCTCTCTCTCTCTCTCTCTCTTCTCTGTCTCTCTGTCTCTGTCTCTGTCTCTCTGTCTCTGTCTCTGTCTGTCTCTCTGTCTCTCTGTCTCTCTGTCTCTCTGTCTCTCTGTCTCTGTCTCTGTCTCTGTCTCTCTCTCTCTCTCTCTCTCTCTCTCTCTCTCTCTGTCTCTCTGTCTCTGTCTCTCTCTCTCTCTGTCTCTCTCTCTGTCTCTCTCTCTCTCTCCATACCCTACAAAGGTTCAAATTTGCCTAATGATTAACTTAACCTATTTTCTTGGTCTGAGCTGGCCTTTAGAAATACCTGCTTTGTTTGATGTGGACTCCAAGACTATGTTTGGGCAACAAATGTGATAAATGTTTACCCTAACACCACTCTCTCCTGAAATGATGTAAAAATTTTAATAACCTCAGTTACCTAATCCATCCAAAGCTATATCTCTAGTTGATAGTGCTAATTATTCCATGGGCTTTGCACTTTCCATCTATATAATTTAATGCCATGGAACCTTTACATGAAGCATTAAACCTGCTTTAAGAACTGGATACAAAGACTTTCCCCTTGAATCTTACTCTGTGTTATGCTCTGGTGTGTGGGGACATCTTTAAAACATCTGACCTACTTTACTGTGTGTTCTATGTTCTTGCTGAAGTTTGTACTCATGAACAGTTGACTTAGGCCCTGAATGTCATTTGTTTTGAAATTCCAATCTGAGAGTTTTATTTACTTGGATTCTATGAGCTATTTATTGTTAGAAACAGAGGCACAAAAATGTGTTCTTTTCTCTGTGGGTTTTTGCACATTCCTTCTGGCTTTTGCACGAGTGGTTTTCAGCTCAGTGTTGATGCACAAAGAACGTCAGTGGTTACTACAAAAACTGAGGCTTGAAGAAGTGGGTTGAAAAACTTTTACAATAAAAGTTTCTAATAGAATGGGCACAACACAGTGGCATCAGTCCACTGTGATAGTGACCCCGGGTTATTTGTTTGTAAGTGCTCACCCAGGCTTCTAGATGCAGATGTGTCATAAACCCTAAATACTCTTGGTCCAACCCAAGCCATGCTTGAGAAGGTGTGATAAATCCTCAAAGTACTTATGAAAAGAAGGCAGGTGGACGTCATTGACATCCACAATCAGAGCTAGCAATGTTTTACCTACACATGTTGAGAACATCATTCCTCAGTACTCTTAAACATAAGCATTGGATGTTCCTATGTCATAGTATTTTGTAGACAAGAAGGTCAACTTATTCAAGTTCATATAATATACCAAAAGACCAACAAACTGTATAAATATTTTTGTAGTTTAACATTTTAAACAATCCATAACTAGAATGGCTCTACTCTGAGAGGCCTTATCTAGCAATGGACAGAAACAGATGTGACCCACAGCCAAACATTGGATGATTTGTAGGGAGTCTTGTGGAAGAGTGGAGGAAGGATAGAAGGGCCCAGAGAGAACAGGAGATCCACAAGAAGACCAACAGAGCCAACTAACCTGGTCCAGGGAAGCTTGTGGAGACCAAAACATCAAGCAAAACCCATGTATGGACTGGACTTAGGCCCCCTACACATGTATACCTGATGGGCAGCTTGGTATTTATGTGGGTCCTCTATTAGGGCAGAGGGGCTGTCTTTGACATGGACTCTGTTGCTTGCTTTTCTATAACTTCCCCCTGCAGGGCTGCCTTGTCAGGCTACTGTGGTAGATGATGCTCTTAGTCCTTATGTGACTTGATATGCTGGGATGGGTAGGTTGGGGAGGGGATCCCCTTTTCTGAGGGGTAGAAGAGGTGGGATTCATGGAAGAGAGAGAGAGAGGGTGAGACCAGGAGGTGAGGAGGGAGGGAGATACAATTGGGATGTAAAGCGAGCAAACTTAAAAAGGCATCTATAAATAAAAATGGTTTCTGTTTTTTCCCCCTGAAATTTGCAACAAATAAGTACAAATAGACCAATAGCTTTAGACTTACCACAAAATATATACATCTTGCACTATGGCTTCCAATTTGTAGACTAGAAAGTAATAAAGATAAAGCAAAGTGACATTAGGTTAAATCAATTCTCAGAGGATGCATCTATGCTAATATATATTCATATCCGTATACACATATACACTAATTGTGTGATATGGGTCCATTATGTCTTTTCCTATAATTTGTCTGTTTTGTATGGTTGTTCACTTTACTCCCTATGTGTTTATCTGCAGGTATAAAAACACATATTTAGAGGATAGTCAGGCATTATGTTGGTTTGGTCAAGTGGCCATTGTAGGTTCTCTTCCAAGTTCTGTCACTTCACTAAGCCTGACTCACTGGCTCGGTTTTCAGTACCAAGCATGACATTGTTGAGTGTGTCTTAAGATCAGTCACAAAGTGGATGGCTACCACCAAGTTATGCATGCCACTATTGCACCCTTAGGGTAATAATTGCCATGCTGTTCATTGGTGTGTTCCATATAATAGATAATACATATAACCATATATAATTTTTAAAGGGGTCATGAATTTGAAAGAGAGAAATGGATTACATCGAAGGGTTTGGAAGGAGGAAAGAGAAAATGATGTAATTATATTAATCTCAAAAAAAATTAAAAGCTAAACATGTAAAATTAAACAAAAGAAAATATTTGACTTGAAAGGCCACTTGGTAACTGATTAATTTTTTCAAGCCTCAGAGGTAGCATTACCAGTCAGCAAATGCTGAGGAACTCTAAGGGGCTTAGACGTGTCATAGGCCTTTGCCTCAACTCAAGGAGAAAGGTGTAAACTGTAGAGCCTTAGTTCTATAAAATGCATCAGCGCTGGAGTCTCTCAGATCAATGTTTGAACCACAACCCTGTCCATGCTGTCTGAAGTTTGGTTACTTTCAAGAGTCATTATGCTAATGCAGTGAGGATAAACACATAAGTACTTACACTTGGAGTATATAATCATCAGATAGCATCTTAAACAGATAATTTAGTAGTATATGAACAAATAATTTGTGAGGATACTAATGGATTAATAAATGTGGTTGTAGGTTGTGCTGGCTACTCTTATGTCAACTTGGCACAAGCTAAGGTCATTTGGGCAGATGAAAACTCACTTGAGAAAATGTCCCAGGTGGACTGGCTGTGGGCAAGCCTATGGTCCATTTCCTGGGTTGATGATTAATGTGCGCGTAAGGGTTCAGTCCACTGTGGGTGGTTATACCAAGAGGCAAACAGGCCTGGAAGGCATAAGAAAGCAGCCTGAGCAAGCAACGGGGAGAAAATCAGTAAGCAGTGATCCTCCATGGCTTCTTTCTGCTTCAGTTCCTGTCTTCAGCTTCCGGCCTTGACTTCCTCCAGTTATGGACTTAAAAGATGAAGGCTCTCTAACATACCCACAACCTCTCTAACATATCCATAGTATCTCTAAAATATCAAGGTGCCTATGAATCTCTAAAGTCTATCATCTGTGGGTTTCTGCAAAAAACAAAAACAAAACTAAGCTAAGTACATTCTTATTCCAAGAGGAAAGAACCAGGGCACAGTCACAACCAGATCAACACAGAACTAAAGTTCAGCAGTGAAACTCTCAATGTTAGATTTCTGGGACTCACAACTTCTAGACTCCAAAGGGCTTGGAAGTAGCTCTTTTCCAGTTCTGCCATCCACATTACAGTTCACCTGTCCCCTAGGTCCAGTTCTGTTACACCCTATAGCTTCTGCTGCCCTCAATGGCTGTTCTATGGTACTAGCATATACAAAATGCTTGGGTCTTCGCTGCAACTGGCTGTACCTCCAGCAGAGCCTCTTCTGGGCTTTCTTTGAGGATTCTACCCTTGACATCTAGTGCAAGTCTTAGCCTTTCTCCAAGACATGTTCAGTTCTGGGGTTTTCCCTGCTGGGAAGGCTGTGCCTGTAACAATGGTCTCTCTTGCCATCTTTAAGTACAGCAATAGAAACCCCTAACTATGACATACGCAAGCACAATTTTGCAGTATAATGTGATTAATGATGGAGAAAATAAAATTTAAAAGTGTAATAATTATTGTCTATGTAATGAGAACTAGGAAAAGTGAAGGAGAAGAGGACAGGAACCTGGGAAGGGGATGTTTTGGAGAGTTATGAATGGTTGAAAGAGGGAAATAGGGGTTGAATATGATTAGATTACTTTGTATACATGTATGAAATTCTCAAACAATAAAAACGTTAAAAGGAAAGTGAGTGAAAGAATAGCTAAAGTAGAAATCCAAATTCTCCTATCAAAATGATTTTAATTAAAAAGGATTCTGGGAATTGCTGTGAATTCTTTCCAAGGGCTGAGGCAGGAAAGAAGGGTGTAGCTCAGCTTGGCAGAAGATCCTGTTCTTTTCAGGGAGAACAATTAAAACATCAATCAACACAATTGATAGGCTCTGCTGAAAGTTCAGAAACGCAGGGCTGTGGAAGCCCAGTTAACTTGAGCAAACATACAGCAGTGATGATCTCATCAAAGAGACAAGACTCGAGTCATAACCTCCACATCAAAGGAAGATAAAATTCTACAGCTTTTCACTTGAGTGCCTCAGGGAGTCTCGGTCCTAGTTAGTGCTACCATTGTCATTAAACACAAGAATCTAGCAGAAGATTTGGGAAATACCTTAGCGATTGTATGAAGGACTTAAAATACGCAATAAATCTTTGCATTTGAGACTAAAGTTCTGGGTGTCCATCTAAAATGGCTTTGAAAAAATTCAACCTTAGATATATTTTAAAAGTTTAAAGTGTATTTATTTTTATCAGGTTTTATTTTTCAGACAGCAGAACAGATTTAATGAGAGAGAGAGAGAGAGAGAGAGAGAGAGAGAGAGAGAGAGAGAGAGAGAGAAAAGAAGAAGAAGAAGGAGGAGGAGGAGGAGGAGGAGGAGGAGGAGGAAGGAAGGAAGGAAAGCAAAGCAAACTGCAGGAGAAGCTCTCTAGTTCAAACAGCCATAGAGCTGTTGGCTTACTACCTAGGGACAGACCTCACAAGTAGGCTTTAGTGACAATCAGCCATGTGGTACCAAATTACATTAGATGATCATTTATTTTTTTATTATCTTATGAAAGAAAGCAATTTTAGTTATTGGTGGAATTCACAGAAGTAAATCCAAATGAAGTTTCTTCTTCTTCTTCTTCTTCTTCTTCTTCTTCTTCTTCTTCTTCTTCTTCTTCTTCTTCTTCTTCTTCTTTTTCTTCTTCTTCTTCTTCTCCTCCTCCTCCTCCTCCTCCTCCTCCACCTCCTCCTCCTCCTCCACCTCCTCCTCCTCCTCCACCTCCTCCTCCTCTTCCTCTTCCTCCTCTTCAAAATTAATTTCCATTTCTTCAGGGGTAGTTTTGTAGTGATGTGTTTGGCTCTTTTTTTTTTAAACCATGCCTGCTGTGTTCTGTAAGGTTGTTCTTGTTCACCTCCATTTTAGAAAGTCCATCAGGCCAGAAGAGATGGCTCAGTGGTGAAGAGCACCAGCTGTTTTTGCAGAGGGTCCCAGTTCAGTTCTCAGCTCCCACATGGCTGCTCACACAGTCTGTAACTCCAGTTTGATGGGATCTGGCATTCTTTTTGCTTTCCATTGGGAGGGGCATATATTAAGGTAAAACAACCCATAAACATAAAATAAATAAGATAGTAGCAATCTTGTTTGAAATATTCCTTATGGAGGACGTGTTTCTGTTTCTTCTTTCTCAACAGCCCCAGTACTCACCTGCAAAATCGACTTACAAACCCCAAGTCACAATAAATAAATACACTGTGGTGGTTTGAATAGGAACGGCCACCATAGGCTCAAATTTTTTGAAAGCTTGGTCATTAGGGAGTGGAATTACTTGAGAGAGATTAGGATGCATGGCTTTGTTGGAGGAAGTGTGTCACTATGGGTAGCTTTGGAGTTTCACATGCTCAAGCCAGCTCCCAGTGTCTCTCTTTGCCTGTTGCCTGCCTGTCCAGAGGTAGAACTCAGCTATCTCTACAGTAGTGTGGCTGCCTGCACGCCGCCATGCTTCCTGCCCTGATGCCAATGTACTAAACTTCTGAAGCTGTAAGCCAGCCCCAATTATTTTCCATTATAAGAGTTTCTATGGTCACAGCATCTCTTCACATCACTAGAACATTGACTAAAAATATACAATTTAAATGAAATGGGACGAATTTTTCTCAAGCACTCAGATCTCCCCCAAGTGTGAAATCCATCAAACTAATGAAAATGTGTGGTGTACTGTGTCCAGACAACACCAGCTAGCATGCAATGCTTCTTGGTTGTACTAAACCCACACCGTCCCCAGGTCCCAGGTTATTCTGAATTCAATTCTATCTCAGACACATTATTTTTAATTCATTGCATCTCTAATAATGAATGTTTATTTCTAACAAACTCATACATTATTTATAATTCTGTAATAAATAAAATGACATTCAAAAATATACACAGTATATTAATTACATACATAATATAATGATTTTTGTTGTTTTGTCTGTTGTCAGTTCAGATTTAAAACGTGTACAAGAGTAACTGAAGAAATGAACTGTAGTCAAGGATCCATGAATTAAGACATAAAGTAGATTTCTAATTGTATTTTTTAAAGAACGGGTTCTTTTCTTCTAAGAACAATGTTGACATCTATAAAGTTTTTATTAACCAGCTGGCACTGCTTCATGTTCTTTGCATGTCTAATCACGTTGCTCTTCTGAATATAGTTACTCATTAAACGTCATCATCAAGACCCTTGTAAGAATGATGAAATCAAGCCACAGTTTGGTTTGGCATCAAGCAATTCGCTCATAGCCATAACTTTCTTGTGCAAGCAGGATATGAACCCAGGTGTCTTGGTGCTGGAGAACAGTGGCTGGTAGAGTTGACAACCCTGTCTTCCACAGGCATCATGGGTTGAGCACAGAGAAGGCAGATCTGAGTTCCAGCACAGAGTATCTATTCCAAAGGCCCAGTGAGGAAGGAAAGATGGACCCTAGTCCTGCCCTCTTCCCCAAGGCAATGTTGGCGACCCTGGAAACAGAGACAACAGGGACAGTGTGTTGAAACATGCCTGGAATCCCTAAGGCAGCTTGATCCTGGCCCACTGAATCATAGAACCGGTACGTGGTGCATATACACACATGCATTTCCCCTTTCTTGCTGTAGCAGGGAAAGAGGGTGGATTCTAAAGAGGCTGATTGGGCACGGTTTTAAATCTTACTAAGAGATGAGGACCTTCGGGCCAGGCATGAAAATCTCAGTGACACACTGGACTGCACCATTCGTACCTTGATGTTTGAAACATAGCCAGTGAGGTACATTTTAAACATCTTGTTATTATGATGCTCCGTGAACCTGACTCATTAAAGTCTATGTGCCTCAAATAATTTAAGATGCAACACCAGGGAAGAAAGCTCCCGTCTGAAGACGGGACTACAAGGGAAACCATGATCCATAAAGAAACCTTTCCCTTGATTATATATATATATATATATTCCCTTGACATATATATGTATATATATATATGAGACAAACAACTGATCTACATTTTG
This sequence comes from Acomys minous, assembly GCF_964271855.1. Classification (NCBI taxonomy): domain Eukaryota; kingdom Metazoa; phylum Chordata; class Mammalia; order Rodentia; family Muridae; genus Acomys; species Acomys minous. The sequence goes on from NC_140497.1 coordinate 87,228,023, forward strand.
TAAAAGAATATATACACGCACAATTTAAAGAAAATATATCAAACAGGCAACATTTAAATTTCTAAATGACTTTTTATGCTCTTTAAATTTTTCTAAATTACTCAATTTTTATGTGGTGAAAGAACATGATTTTTTTTATATTATAAAAAGTCTTAATAATCAGTCTGGTGGTTCTAGGACAGGGTAGCACCAATTGGCTTCCCTTACGCAGCGCCAGACTTAGGTCATGAACTAAGGTTACGTGATGTGTTTCTGAAAGATGAGGAGACTGATCGTTGTGTGTCCTTCACTCTATAGACATTTTGTGGGAGACTCAGAGAAGGACACACAACGACCAGTCTCCTCCATCAAGGGAGGAAAAGCTACTGAAAATAGGTGTCCAAAACAGGAAGTAGGCGCACTGTCGCCAGTTCTGTTTTCGGTTTGAACTGGATCCTTGGACATCTTAGGATCTCTACTCAATGTAGTGGCTGCCCGTTCCACGAGGTACTGACGGAATCCATGTAAGTGACTGGCCTGTGCCTGGGATGGACGAACGTATCGCAGGGACTTCTGATTCACTGAAATTCTCCTCCCTTTGTCTTTCGCCCCTTCTTCCTTTTCATTTTAATTTCCTTATACTTTTTCCTTTGCTTTTTGTTGTAGTGTTTATTCTGGGTTGTTTTTCTTTGTTAGAAAGACTCTCACATCCTCATCACCAATGACCAGACACTCAGCATGTGGCCCAGCTTCCTTCAAACTCACCGCCCTCCTGCCTCGGCCTTCTAACGCTGGGATCCCAGGCATGAGCCACCATGAGTGGCTTTGTTTTGGCTTCAGAGAAGATACAAGTGACGCACCTCACAAAGGCAAACATTGCATTACCCATTCTGTGCTGAATAAAAATTCATTTCTATGATAAAAATCCATGTGCTTGTCAGAGATAACTAGCAGCATGCTTTTCATTATTTTACCTTTTATTATTTCTTCATACAGTATGTTTGATGAAATTTGTTCCCCTTCTCAGACTCCTTCCAGGTCCTCACCACCTCCCTACCTACCTTACTCCATGTTCCTTCTCTTCCAAAATAAAAAATAAAACAAGAAGAAAAAAAAAACAACAAAAAGAAAATCAAAACACCAAAAATCAATGAGGCAAAAAAAAGCCAATACAAAATAAAAAGTGCAAGTGTGTATATGTGTGTGTACATGCAAGCACACACACACACACAGAGGCACACGTACACATGCAAATGCACAGGCACACACACACACACACGCGCGCGCGCACACACACACACACACACACACACACACACACACACATACACACAAGGCACACATGGATAAACCACGAGGTCCACTTTGTGTTGTACAACCGGCCCACTACACTGGAATGTGGTTGATATACTCAGTGTCACTCCTTTGGATAAAACTGACTTTTCCTTCCACATAGATATACATTGCAAATAGCTGCCTGGTTAAGAGAGAGACTTTGTGTCCACTTTCCCTTCTCAGTGCTGGGGTCTTGTCTGGTTTGAACCTGTGCAGGTCTTATGCACGCTGCCGCGGTTTCTGTAAGTTCATATGTGTGTCATCCCTCTTGTGTCTGCAAAATGCTGTTTCCTTGGAACTGTCCCTCACCTCTGTCTCTTACGATCTTCCTGCCTTTGCTGCTTAGGTCCTGTGGGAAAGGGTTTGATAAGGACACCCATTTAGGGTGAGTGTTCCAAAGCCTTTCACAGAAAGAAGGCACTTGAGTCCACTGCCTCATAGAAAGAGTTCGTTCTTCCCTGTCCCTTTAAATAGGGGTAAGCAGTTTCTAATAGCAGTTAGAAACAGGTAAAAATCAAATCAGATGAGTAAACAAAAACATGACCTTGTCACTTAATATGTTGTAACCAAATCAAGGTTTATTTTTCCGAAGGCTTGCATTTCAAGATCCTTGCACAAGCTTTTCAGACACAAACGCTTCAGAGCAGAGAGAAATTAGTCACATCGACCTGCCCACTGGATTTCTATAGGAAAGAAAGACAGGAATGTGGGTAAATCCCACAGAAACCTTTTCCTTCCTACAGGACGTGCCGGGGAATCACTTAATCAAAAGGCAAGAGCCTCTTCAACCTACAAATCTCTGCTCACCATCACTGAGGTCTCCTCATTTTCTTGTCTCTTTCACAGAAACCATTAAATCCTAGTCAGCTGTTTTCTTTATCATAAGTATATAAATTATGTACAGCATCATATGAAATTATGGGGTAATTAAGAACTTTCTGTGCTCCATAACCTTTTCTATTTATGCTGTTATATTGTGACTCCATCTTTAAATCTACTTTTAAAACAACTTCTGAATGTACCAATCCTGTCCACCTTAGTCAAAGCCAAATATGCAATTGTTATTCCCATAAAAGCTTGGTTTTCCTTATCATAAGTTAAATGTCTTTAAATTTTTATTCAATATCTTGATAAAGGTTATCTGTATTTCTATTATTAAATTGGCTAGTATTTACCATGACTTATTTAAGGACAGACTTAAAGGATGAACTTCCTGAGCACAACACATATATTTAGAAATAAAATTGAGCATTAACATAGGATTCATTCAGAGAGAGAGAGAGAGAGAGAGAGAGGGGGGGGAGGGAGGGAGGGAGAGAGAGACAGAGACAGAGAGAGACAGAGAGAGACAGAGAGAGAGAGAGACAGAGACACAGAGACACAGAGGCACAGAGACAGAGACAGAGACAGAGACAGAGACAGAGACAGAGACAGAGAGAGACAGAGAAGGAATGTACATTGAGGCCAGAGGCTCATGTAGCTGTTTTCCTTGATCTCTCTCCATACCTTTCTTTGGACTGGAAGCTCCTTGATTCTGCTGCTTTGGTTGCTAATAAGCTCCAGGATCTGGGTTTGTAGATGCTCACAGCAGCCCCCTAACTTCTTAAGTCATGGTAGGTGGGGGTGGCCGGGGTGAGAGTCTAAACTCAAGCCTCACACTGAACAATCTTCTCAGCCCAAGATCCTCCATCTAACATCTACAAAGTGTCTATTTCTATAGAAAGCAGAGGCCAGGGCTGATCTGGGTGGTCCTGGACATTTTCAGGTTGAGATTATTCCACTTACTTGGGTTGCTGTGCGGTCATTCTAGTTCAGACTAAAATTCAATTCATCACCAGATGAAAAAAGTTAAACTTTTTTCGTGCATATCATCATCTTCCTTACTCTGCACTTGTGTACTTGGATTTTTTTTGGTATTCACATGCAGAAACTAATACTCGAGCACTTATTCAACTCTGCCTGTTAGATTTAATCCCCAGAGCTGTTTGTGGAGAACATTCTGAGTCATTCCCCCTCCACACTGAATAACTTATCTGTTTAATTTCTAAAGTATGGCATCAGAGGGTTTGGACTCATCACTGTTTATCTTCTGCAATTCTGTTGAGATGACGTTTCAGCATCCATGGAGCAGATTGTCACAGCTGACTGGGCTGAAACCAGAGCTGAAAGGACCAACAAACTAAGTTCTCAGGAAAACGACCAAAGGGTGTTGCTCAAAGTCCAATTTACAGCCTCCAAAAAAGATGCTGTCTTGATGGCGGTGGTGGCATAGAGTGCCATTTTAGTCTGTCAACTGTGGAAGTGGACCCCAGGGAGTCCTGGGCTTGTAGTCTGTGCAGCAGGAGCTGGACAGAGACTGAAGGCGTGATTAAAAGATTGCCAGCCTTTCCGTAGAAGAGAACCAACAAAATCTATGTAAGAAATCACCTTAAGCATAGTTCAGGCTAGCGTTCCTATCCCAGTGAGAGAGAACACTTGAGGAAGGCCCAGGCACACTACTGACTAATGCATGTGGAGTGTTTCCACAAGCTCAGGACTGTTCTGGGCAAATTCGCAGCAGGTTCAGCTGTGTAAACCTAGCAGCAACCTATGGTGCGTTATTTACAGACGGGTCAAATGGAGATTAGGTCATGTTTCCGGGAAGAGACCTGAGATGTGGCGCTCCGCTCCAGAAGCAACTCTTGCGGCCCCCCATGAAATACTGCCTTCACCCCACAACCGTTCCATAGTCATCTTGCAGTGTCAATGCTTTGCGCATCATAAAACAAACAAACAAACAAACAAGATCTGTTTGACTGACAGATAAATAGGAGCCAATGTGTGTGTGTGAGTGGAGGATAAATGGGAGAAGCTCCGCTTAGAGAAGGTCAGATTCCTAATCCTTTCGTTGCAATCTGGTTCATAGGGAAAGCAGCAACCATTCACTAATGAGAGCCCTTCACCATTTCCCATTAGCAAGTGAATCACGTGACGCCCTCCCAGCTAAAATAACACCCAGATTGGCTAAGTGCCATAAACAATATGTGCAACTCTCTCTCTCTCTCTCTCTCTCTCTCTCTCTCTCTCTCTCTCTAATCACCAGAAGCGAAAGGGTACATTAGAATAAATGAAACAAGAATGCTCTGAGCCGAGCATCGGAGATTGCCTCTCCTTTCCCAGCTTTTTGTTCTTGAGTCAGAGCAGCTCTTTAAACACTCATTACTTCACGTTTCTAGTAAAAGGGAGAGTGGTTGTCAAATTTCAACTTGAATGAAGCCCATGGGAGGGAAAACAAGCCTTGTCAACAGTATCTTTCATTCAGCTGTAATTTTTTTCTTCATTATAGTTTAAAATGAAGTCTAAGATTATGTGATTTTTTTTCCTTCTGGCTTTTATAATAGTAGGCAATGAACAGCCTTGCTGCTCTTTCTGGGTCTTATTTTAGTGCTGTGCCTGTACAGCCACTGAGTGATTCTCTATTTGGGGTGTTCGGGACAAACAAAGGCCTTTTCCCAAGGCTCTTCCAGACTGGGACACTATAAGAGCACATTTCTGTTTAGAGTCATGATTATAACCCTAACACGTGTTATCCTGCTTAGTTTCCTTAGAAATGGTCCTCCAGGTTTGAAAAAAAAAACAATACCTCATTCTCTCTTAAATTGGCAAGAAAATGTATAGAGGAAGGAAATGTGGCATTTCTTCAAGTGCTTCACCCAAGTCCCCCTGACTTAGTCACTGAGCGCTTGGCACAATATTTGAATGTACTGAAAATTTGGTCTGAGAGAGTTTTCAAACAACTGAAGGCTTTATGGTGCCTTAACAGAGTCTGTGTGGACTGTTGAGAAATCATTTGCCTGTTTTATGACTTCTGGCTTCCAGCCCACTCAGCATAGGCCATGTCTGGTCATCCAGGCATATTTCCACAACTAAGCGATAGGATCTCTGCCAATATTATCTGAAACGTGTTGCGGCTGTCCTTGGTAGCTTTTCTATTTGCCCAGACAGAGCAAAGGCAGGTTGTTTTCTCAGTGTAGTGACTAACGCCACCTTTGAGTTTTCTTTATACCCAGCCACAGTCATGTATAGACGCCTCTCTACCTCCAAGGTCTTAAGATTAGGTTCCCCAAGTCACGTGGTTCTCAGTTTCTGGTTCAATCATTCATTAACTAGTACTGGTTCATTCACCACGGCACTGAGGGTCTACCATGTGTATCTCATTCTGTGCCACATAAATAAGTGACAGCTGTTGGGCATCCTTAAAGATCCAGTGGCCCTAATAGCAATGAGGGATATGTAATTGAATATTAGAACATATTTAAAAAGATACACCAATGTGATGAGGTCTCCCCACAAGAATGTAATTTGAGCCGTGGAAGTAGGAAGCGAGATCAGAAAATGACTTTGGGGGCAGTAAAGACCTGTTCTGATCTACTTGGGGAGGCTTTTCCGTACATTTGCTCTACTTCTGTCACCCGTTGCATTATTTGTGAGACAGCACAGTGCACTAGAAAGACCTGAAATACAATTCTGTCATTTACTACTTTGTGTCTTTGACAAATGACCCAACCCTGCTATGGCTGGTACAGAAGTCTGCTTGTCCAATGCCTGACCCACTTCTAGACTCCCTGCTTGTTTCACAGATGTGCTCTTTTTGGCATGGCCTTGGTGTTTGAAATTTGTGCTGTGAGAAAGTAATGATTTCCCCTCCCCCCCCCCACAGTGCTGGACAGTCCCTCACAGTGGAGTTGAAAACGTCCAGTGACTTCTCTCTGGAAGAGTATGTGATCGTGGAGGCCAGCGAGGCAGCTAAGTATGCTGCTCCGCTCTGGTGCAGGCCTCCCGGGTTCCAATAGAAAGACCATCATTTCTGTGGAGAGTCAGAATGGTGAGTTATTTTTATAATAACACATCTGAAGCTCCAGGCTACAAAATAAGATTATGCTAATTTTCTGCCACATCCAAAAGCCTTGCCTGCCACCCGTGCTTAGAGAAAGCTTAAGTTATTTTCCTTTCAGGCAATGACTATAATATTACTCAGTTTTCTCTAAGGAAAAAAAAACACCTTAACAATTTTTTACAAGATGCTTTTTTAATTTTATTAATTATTTTCTTTACATCCTGGTCATAGACCCCCCCCCCTTTTCCTTTCCTCTCTGTCTCACGATCCCACTCTCTCTCCTTTCTCTCCCTGTTTTCCCATCCCCACTCCCCTACCCCAGCATGTCAAGTCACATCAAAACTGAGTGCATCCTCTTCCCCTGTGGCCTGGCTAGTTAGCCCTACCAGGAGAAAGAGATTGAAAGCAGGCAACAGATTTAAGATAGATACCAATTCATGTAAATTATCATGTAATCAAGGTCTGTAAAAGTTCCTACAACAAACATGCAGGGTTAAGATGCAAAAACGCAAAATAAAATTAAAATAATAATAAAAAAGAAAAAAAAACCACCAATTCTTGTAATTGATTTTTTTTTCAAATAGGAAATGATTTCTTAGTGGTCAAAAACAAGAATAGAAGCTACATAAGATGAAAGTGCACAGCCTTACCTTTCACGGACTCACAAGTATGTGTCAAACGCTAGTATCTACTGAGACTGTTCAAAGCACTACAGTCTTGAGATGCTTGAGAAATGAGTGTGCCCTCAAGCAGTGTAAAAAAAAGGACAGAATCTGCAATGAGGCCATTGAGTGATGTAAAGCCACATTCAAGTCTATGGGTGAGGTGTCTTTTCTCACTGCCAACAGATGATGAGCTTGCGTAACCAACCACACATTGAGCAGCACTTGGTACCCTTTCCGCCCTACCATTCCTTTTACATGGCAGCAAGTGACACTTCTCAGGTACTTAAATATTTATGTCTTCTACTTACTGTTGAGTTTGAGTATCTGTTCTGGCACACGTCGGCTATTCTCCTCATAACATATTTCTTTATTTCTTCTATTTCTCTATTTTCTTCTCTTTCACTTACCTTTGGCTTAGGAGGAGATGCTTGTTCACTGTAGATAGTAGCTCCTCATTCATTTTACATATAAGACAATTTTCTTCCAGGCTACCATTAGTTAACATCTGTCCAGAGCGGTCAACTCTGATCAGAAATAATTTTGTCAACTTAGAGAGATAGAGATAGATAGGTAAATAGGCAGACAGATAGATAGATAGATAGATAAATAGATAGATAGATAGATACAGATGTACGTGTGTGTGTGTGTGTGTGTGTGTGTGTGTGTGTGTGTGTGTTGTGGTGTGTTTGAATGCATGTCTGTACACATATACTGGAGGTTAGAAGGCAATTTGCAGTAGTTGTTTCTCTCTTTTCACTATTTCCATCGCAGAGATTAAATTCAGATCATCAAGCGTGGTGGTAAGCACCTTTGCTCACTGAACCATCTAGCTGACTCCAGGAATAATGAATTTTTATGTAGCAAAAGTATTATGGTTGGTATAGCACATATGATATGTGCTTTTGAAGTCTTGATTAAGAAGCCTTCTTTAAACCCTAAGTCATATAGATTTTCTATTACTTTTTTCTAGTGGGTTTGTAATTTTATGCTTCAGATTTAAATATTTAATTTATCTGATTTAAATGTTTAATTTAAGCTTAAAGGTTACACTTCTAAACCCCATTTGCTAGATAAACCACCCATTGTTTTTGTTTGTTTTGTGGATTCGTCTTTACTACCTGGCATGCAGAGAGCTCAAGTACTCAACATTACTCAAACCTGCACAGAACTACTACGTACTAAGTGTTCTGCTCCACTTCTTTATGGAACAGATCCCCAACTGGTATCAAATGGTGTCTCTGTAACTTTGTGCTTGTCATCAATGGACAAATCACCTTTCTTTGATCTCTATAGAATTAATCTTTCATGAGCCTCTGTTCTCACATATGCCTTTTATGTCTGGTTTGTTGAGTACAGTGGAAATTTGTCTTGATTAAATAGAAATAGTCTTTAGACATTTATTTTTATTTCACTTTATATGTAAGGGTATTTTGCTCACCTGTGTGAGTGGGCATTGCTTGTGTGCCTGGTACCTACAGAGGTCAGAAGAGGGTGTCTTATTATAAAATGTTGTGAGATGCTGTGTGGCTCCTCTGGAAGATCACTAAGTGCTCTTAACCACTGAGACATCTCCCCAGCCCCCTAGAAATACTTTTATGTTCGTTATAAGAACTTCAGAAGTTTCCACACTTCTATGGCTTCAGCTATTTAACTTGGGTTCTCATATTTATCTGTAAATAGATGTCTGTAGTTTAATACTGTATTTGTGTCATTCAATTATTTCCCCCATTATCTCCTTTTGTTACTTTGTATTCTAACTTGTACTTTCTTTTAAATATACATGTCATATAAGAGATCCAGTCATCTTATTAATGCTTTCAGATGATACCTTGTCAAAGTTTTCTAATTCCCCATCTGTATACCAACCATACAGCTCTGTCTTCATCTATTGAAATCTATTGAAATATTCTAACATTTCTTTGAGTTTCTGTTTAACTCAAAGTTCCATAAAGCCATTACTTCTCTGTTTTGTTTAGTTTCCATATAGCTATTGTTTTTTGCTTTTAAATTTTATTTTTATGGAATTAGAGACTGTAATCTGTGTACTGTTAATTCTTTGGATCCCTGCTCATAAGGCATCTCACTAGGATTCTTCACATATTATGTCCCATCCTATGTTATGGTTCTGTGTGTATACAAAAGACAGAAAGCAAGCATGTCCATGCTCTATAAACATAGGAGTATAAAGTCAGTGTGTTGGTTAGTAAAACAAAGAGCCGTGGAGCTCATTCCCAATGGATACATCTACAAAAACATCTCCCACCCGAGGCTCAATGACATTGCAGACCAGGGGGCAGAAAGACTGCAGTACGCAGAAGAATAGGAAGTTTGCTGCGGTATTGTGTCTCCCAGTAAAGTCAAAGGCAACACCCATAAAGTGTCATCAATGTGATGGCTCAAATGTGAGCTGAACAAGGCTTATATCAATGAACATGCCACACTGGAAGGAGGAAATCCCCAAAGGCCTCCGCTTTACACAAAAAATGACAAGCAACAGAGTGAAACTGCAAACAAGAGAGGTGGCCTTCCCCAGGGAAGAGACAATAACTGGTTGTCCAATGACAAACAGTCATCCCTGAAAATGCACACACAGGTAGCATTATATGGACGGAGTGGTGAAGACTACACTTATCTGTGGGTATAAAGACAAATAATTACAGACTGTTTTTAGGGATTGTGCTTAGTTTAGTAAAATAGTGGTTGTAGGATCTCCTTCAAGAACCATGGCTTCACTAGCACCCAAGAGTTAGCTAGGTTTCCAGGAGCAGATGTGGTCTCCATCTTGTTGAGTGGATCTTAAGTTCAGGTAGAGAGCTGTTGGTTATTGCAAGGTATGTGTGCCACAGCTGCATCATTAGGGTTATTGTGCTGTGCTGCATTGACACAGTTCATAGACATTAGAGCTGGGTGGCACTGTTGGTCACCTCCCTCCTCCTCTGCAGGCTTGCATGGGGCTTTCTGGTATCTCAAGATGGTCCTCAGAGAGGAAGATGGGCTTCAAAACTTTTGGTTTTAATACATTATTTAAATTTCAGATTATTACTATTGTACTGAGAAATATTTCTAGGATACATTTTTGTTTTTCTTTAATGATACTTTTCCCCCTTGGCTTCTTCAAAAGGATATTTTCTTTTACTCACTTAAAAAATACCACTTCAGGGCTAGAGAGATGGCTCGGAAGTTAAAAGCACTGACTGTTCATCCAGAGGTCCTGAGTTCAATCCCCAGCAACCACATGGTGGCCCACAACCATCTATAATGTGATCTGATGTCTTCTTCTGGCCTACAGGGGTTCATGCAGGCAGAGTACTGTATATGTAATAATAAATAAATAAATCTTTAAAAAAAATATATCACTGCAGATTGAACCTGCTGCCTTTGGGCCTGCTGGGTGAGTAATCTACTATCTGAAGTTTGTTCTCAAACCAAATATTAGTTTCTTAAATATCTGTCTTCCCCTCAAGGAAAACAAGTCCTTTGACATGCTTGATATTTCACTTCATAGCCACCACTTGTAACACCCTTTGACTTACTGAAAGCTCTGGAATGCCATAAATATTTTTTTGTTGCAGCCTCTGCTAATCCTCATTAAATTTTTTGTTCACCCCAGCCCTGCTGTGTATCACGCAGATTATCCCGGATTAGTTTTTCTCTTTCTCTTATGTTACATTTCTTACAAAAAAACCACTTTCCTCTTTTTTTGTGGAAGATTTTCTCAGGCTTACAGTTTGAGGCTATCTGTGATTTGAACAAGAATATGCCCCCAGAGACTCATGTTTAATTGTTTGGTCCACAGGATTGGATGGTATGACCTTGTTGGAAAATTTATGTCACCCGGGATGTGCTTTGAGGTTTCAAAAGCCCAAGCCATCTGTCTGCCTGCTGGCTGCCATGCTCTCTGGCATGGTAATCATGGACTCAAACTCTCTGGAACCATGAATACCAATAAACATTTTCTTTTATAAGTTGCTTTGATTACGGTGTCCTCTTAACTGCAATAGATAAGTAACCGAGAAAAATGTTTGAACCAGGAGTAGGGTGGAAATGGTCCAAGAGAGAGAATTATATTGCAATCAACAAAGCTGGTAGGAGAACTTAAGAGTCATCTAAGACCATTGTTAGCCGACTTAGAGCTACAGGTGTTGGAGTTTGCCCCACTGTATTTCCGCCTTGTTTTTGGTGAGTGTTTTCTCACCCTGCTCCTATTTTCTCTCTTGCAATGGCAACATATATTTTGTTCTATTGTATGTTAGGAGTCTGTAATTTACTTTTTTGGTTTTACAAGAGTTTACACTTAAAAGATTGCCTTAAATCTCAGAAGAGAATTTGGAAATTTAGACTATGTAAAGATTGTGAAAAACTGGGGAATTTTGGAGTTTGATAAGTGACTTTTACATTATGATATGGATATAAGCCTATGGGCGAGCATAATGCAGTAGTTTGAATTAGAACGGGCCCCATATGTTCACACATTTAAATGCTTGGTCCCCAGTTGGTGGAACTGTTTGGGAAGGATTAGCATATATGGTTTTATTGGAGGAGGTGTGCCACTTGGGGTGGGCATTGTGGTTTCAAAAACCCAAGCCACATCCAAGGCTACACAAAGAAACCCTATCTCAAAAACAAAAAGAAACAAAAAACCCTCAAGCCCTTCCCTCTTAGCACTCTCCCTCTCCCTTCCTCCTCTCTCCCTGCCCCTCCCCCTCTCCTTCCCCCTTGCTCCCTCCCCCTCCCTCTACCCCTCTCCTCCTCCTCCTTTCCCTGTCTAGAAACCTGTGGGCCAAGATACCAACTCCTCAGCTACAGCTACAGCTCTGTGCCTCCTTGCCTACTGCGGTGATGGCCATGGGACCATAACCCTCTATATCCGTGAACCCCAATAATAAACATTTTCTTTTCTAAGTTCTCTTCACCATGGTGTCTCTATGGCAACAGGAAAGTAACTAAGACACTAGCTTTACAGAAATTAACATTTAAGTTACTGTTTAACTGGGTATAAAATTCTAAGCATAATTTGTTTTCTTTTAAGCACTTAGAAGGTACAGCTTCACTATTACCTTGCTTCCCGTGACTCCATTCCAAAGTTTTATAAAATATTACTCATTTTCTTTATAATTATTTTGCTCTTTCTCTCTTCAAATATTAAGGACTTTCTCTTTGATGTCTTTATATTTCATAATAATACATCTGTGTAAAATATTTGTTTACTGTTTGCTCTTGTGACATACTTTCCTGTGTCCCAGGGTGGATTCAAACTTGCAAAGATGATCCTGAAAACCCAATCCCTCCTTCTGCCTCTACTTCCTAAGTGCTGGGATTCTACGCGTGAGCCACTGTGGCTAGTCCATGTGAGGCAGGGCATAAACCCTGGGCCTCTTGTGGTCTAGGCAAGCACCCTACCAGCCCAGACATATCCTTAGCCTGAAGATATTTATTTTTCTACTCAAATTGATTCTTGAAAAATTTGTCTCTATTTTTATGTCCTTTCTATAAATTATGATATCTAGAATAGATTTTACCAGTACGTCCTTATCATGTTGAGAGAATAGTCTTTCTCTTTTCTTTCTGAAGCTATTTAAAATTCTCAAACTAACTTTTTAACAAACGAATTTTGTTCTTTCTAATGTTTAGAATGACACCTTTCATTTTTTTTCATTCAGTTCAATACTTAATGTCCATTGCTTCCAATTTACTTTTTAAAAAATCTATTTTCTTCCTCCTCCTCCCTTTCCTCCTCCTTCTCTTCCTCCTCCTCCTCTTCCTCTTCCTCTTCTTCCTCCTCCTCTTCTTTCTCCTCCTCCTTGTTCTTCTGGATGCGTGTATTACGTTGGTCACACATGCTACAATGAATAGGTGAAAGGTGAAAGTCAAAGGATACCTCCAAGGGGTATATTTTCTCCTTCTGCTGTTATGTAGGTTCTGGGGCTGGGACTCGGGTCCCCAGCCTTGCATAGTGGATACCTCTTCTCTCTTCAGCCATTGGCTGGCCCAACTCCGCATAACTGTGCTTCTTTTACATCTTTTGGGGATACATTTCTTATGCTCATTTTAAAATTTCACTTGATCTTTTTTTTTTTTAAACAACTCTTCCTCACCTAGAGATGAATGTTCATCTCCTATGTGTTCTAGAAAGTGGTGTGTTCTTTATATAATGCGCGATCTTTCCGTGCCGTGCGGAATCTGCTACTTAGTCTGGATGTCGGCCAAGCACAACTTCCAGCATGGCCACGCCTCCTGGGAGGACTTTAACTGGACATCGAGGCGGAGTAGATTTCTACTTAGACAATTTTCATATTCTTTTGCCCACTCATTATGGCTTCCCAGAACTTAACTCCTCATTGCAGGTCAGGACTAGAGGAAGAGCTAAGTTGTGGGGACTCAGGCTTCACATGCCCGTGTTTCCGAGTGCAGTCCCTGGAGCTTTAAGATCAGTCCTGCCATTTTAGACAGCTGGTAAATATCTCTTACCTTAAGGGCTCCACATTACGATAGGTTATGGCTCTCCCACAGCAATGTGGAATTTCACCCCAATAGCCCATTATCCTGTTTCACTCCAGACTGCCTTTCCTTCCCATGACCTAGGGCGTAACTACCCTCCATCTTCCTGTTTTATCTTTAGTTTTCCAGATTTCTGCTCACTCATCTCACTCTGAAATTACGGCCCGCCCCCTGCCCGTGCTGGGGAGGAAGACAGAACCTCCTGCCTGTGCTAGTTGATTCTGGCAATAATGATCCCACTCCCTGTAACATTTTCATAGTCATTCTTCGACACCCATCCTTATTCTGTCCTCAAGGTCAACACCTCTCCGGAGACACACACATCCATCCCAAGGGCCGGTGAAGAGCAGCATAGACTCAGTGAGGCACATGTGAAGAAGGGGGAAGTGGGTTCGTCTCGCTCTTCCACTCAGTGAACCCTACTCTGTGGGTTACTTGTTTTGTTTTGACAGCGCTTCTCAACTGCACCCAGCGCTGATGATCACATGCCTTATCCAACCGAGTATAATCTATCTTAATGTTACTGAGCTGGGCAAAGCACAGCTCTGGAGACTGGTGATTGGCTTCAAATGTTGCAAAGTATCACTGTTAGCCAAGCTGCAAGGGTTTGGGAAGAGCCAAATGGGGCTGTGTCACCCAGGGAAACAGTAAATAAACACAATCATCAGGAGATAAATTCATTTCTATAGTCACAGCGCATGTTAATAGATCCATGGTACGGGAATTTATTAGGTTGTGGAAAATCACTGCTGCTTTGTTCTAAAAGAACATCCTTAGCATCAGTTGAGTGCACTTAAAAAGCTGCCTGTGATGTGGAGCATCTCTAGGAAGTCAAATTAGCAGCGGGCAATAAATGTATTCTCTCTTGCAAATGCAAACAAAACAAAACATAATCATGGTAGGTTTGTCATTTTGAATTGGGAACAAAAATATTTTTCTTAGTTTTTGTTCTTAGGGAACTACCTATTCATTTTATAAAATGCTTTGGTTTTGTTACATCAAAGGTGACTGATACTTTAATTTTAATCCGCAGAAGGTTCAAATGTCACACTCTTTGAGAAGGTGTTCTTGGCCATAATGTCAGAATAAATTACCTGGCCTTGCCTTTGAAACTGTAATGTGTGAAAACAGCATTAAAGTTTCTCAAAATATTTGACTCTGTAGCTGAGGAAGAATCGGCCTGAACAAAAGTAATTAGTTTGCTCCTAGATCCTGAATTTCATTTTGAGTTATACTATCAAAATGTCAGCAAATATTTATTCCAGACTTGTAGTGTGTGAGGCTCCAGGCTAGAACTATATCCCTTCCACTAAGTGGCTGCAATTATTGGGTGATTCTTCCAATATGAATATGTATGCTGGTAGAAATTTTAATTGCATTTGGATTTTCTTAGTCTTCTAGGTAAATATTAGATAGGTCAAATTCCCTATCTACAATGATTCTGTCTGTTCAAAGGTTCTTCCTCCTTGCTAATATTTTGAATTACCATACAGAAGAGGCTTTAAGACAGGGGCCTCTTATCCCTCATTGCTGGTCCCCAGTGGTACCAACATGAGGCTTAATATGTCTCCTGGTCCCTCTGTGGCAGTGGTGGTAGATAGTCTGTGGAGACTTTGCAGCTGTGAGCTTTGAGGCATTTCTTCTCAGTATGAGAGAGGAATTCCATTCCTGCCTCCTTGATGACTCAACTTGTCTCTGCTGTGCCTCTCAGAGCAGGTGCTTAGAGTTCTAAATTCACCCTCCACGCAGCCCCTACATGGTCCCCTGTCAGGTAGGTTACCTCGCCTCTCAACCGCTAGAGCACACTTGTTACTGCCAGCCCCGGCACCCAACACACACCACTGAGAAACATTTAGAGGTCAGTTCGGGTACTGGGTGAGATGACTCAGTGGTTAAGAGTGCTTCCTGTTGAGTGTTAAGTTCCCAGCACCCACAGTGGGCAACTCAATCTCTTGTCCTTCCAGCTCGAGGGGATCAGATGTCCTATCCTGACCTGTGTGTCACAGGTCACACATATCACACACTCACACACACACACACACACACACACACACACACACACACACACACACACGCTGTATCAAGTTAACTACCACTTAGCAGCTGATCACTGAACAGCACTGGCTGCTTCATCTTTGGTGTTTGTTTCTATCTATTGATTTTCCTTCCCACGAACTGTCATAGACCTTAAGCCATTTGGGGGCCTCTTAAGTATTTCTGTTTTTGCATCAACACACCCCATACTGTAAGTTGTGTTGATAGCACTTCTGAAACGTTTGAAGCTAATTTACAAATATTATGCAAAAATATTTATTTACAAACATAATAAATTACAAGATGTATGTTCACACCAAGAATCTCCAGCTTGCCACTACCCTGAGCCCTAAGGCTTTGTTTTTCTATGACATGTTGTCTTTTCAGTAGTATTTCTCCCGAATGGAGCAATGCTATGCGCTGGGCCTCTATCACACTATGAGTTACACAGAAAAACATATTTTTTCAAAAGATGTTAATACTTTTTAAAAAGAGAGGGCTGAGATTTGGCCTGGTTGAGGTCACATAGGACAACGCGAAAGCCAAGACTGAAGGGCAGAATTCCTGCCCCTTCTGGTCCACATGCTGCTCTATGATGCCTCTGTCTCACCTGGGGACGGGTGTTGTATGTGGTGTGTTTATGACTACAGAAGACGGAGCAGCATCTTAGTCGAGGAAATGAGTCAACTCTGTGCTCTTACTTTGTATTCTAGTCAAATGGCAGGATGCCTGCACATTTAACATTAGGATCAACTGAGTTATATGTGCTATCCCCAACCAATGTATTCAACTTACGTAGATGCTCTGAAAACAATGCAGAAATGATGCTTATAATGAATACCTCCCCAGACCCACGCAAATGTCTAAAACAAATAACTTACGATGGGAAACTAATTCATTCATATGACTCTTCTATTGAGCTCAAAAACCTTCATATTTATCTCAGTTTTATACTATGTGATGTAATCTTTTTCAGAATGGAAATTATATCATAATTAAATCTCCCTTTTCATTTTACATTATTCCCAACGGATTCTTTGTCTCATTCTGTTCTGTTCTGCCTGCGCTTTAGCCAGAAGGAAAGTTATGCCAATATTACTTCTGAAAAATAAATAGTTTCTCTGTTTCCTTCTCTACATTTGCCTAGTCACAGCTGGAAAAAACATGGGATGCAAAGTCTCCTTGTCAGAATTGGAGAAATTGTCACATAGAGGTACCATTTGTTGTGGCTTTACATGAAAATTTCCTAACTCTAAAAAAAGCATGGTTTGGTGGAAATCATTTGCCAAGGTAATTATCTTACATTAATTACTGATCTGATGAATTTCATGCTAGTTAAAAGCTGTGTGAAGTGGGGAGAAGAATAATAAGGGTGACCTCGTCAGGAAGGGATGTGCGGGAACATTTAGTAGTAGTAGGTAGGGCACGGGCTTTTGGTGAAGCACTGGGCAAGCAACAGATTATATGCAGACTTTTGCACCCTGTGCCCTTTATTGCTTTTGAGGACTGGACACTCTCCAGCCTAGGCTTCCTCATCTGCAAAGGCAGAGCCTGTTCCAGCAGGCCTCCAGGAGCCTGGGCGGCATCTAGATGTAGCAAGGTTATGACTTGTGTGAACAGAAGCAATCTTCGTGAAGGGCAGCAGAGAGGCAAACGCCACAGTCCCAGCACTTCCAGACTGCTTAACATCAAGTCCCCATACAGTCCTGTCCCTCCAGCATCCTCCCTGGCCATCTTCAGTCTCCAGTGGTCACTGACCTGGTGTTTCTACATTTTTCTCATCCTCCATCATTTGCAGGAAAAGATAGAGTAATGTTTAAAGATGTGTAGCTGACTGCCTCTGCCTTGCTAAAAGTCTTTCTTGTACACACATTTCATCTCTCTGTTGTAGCATCTACAACTGACCACATGACCCTTGCAAACCTCTGTGCCTTTTATTTGGTATTACAAAATAACCCTCACTGTCTTCCTCAAGAATCTTCACTTTTCTCTCTTCTCTCTTTGTATTTTATTTCTCTTTTCCTGTAGTATAAACATTTTGACCCACTGGATCCCTGCACTATTCACACAGTATCTTGAACATGCCAAGAATCAGTTAAAATTTTTTTTATAAATTGTTAACCATGTACTATAGTTATTACCTGGTTTTGAACATGTAGGTAAATTTCAATGTGGTGTGACTGCTGTAGCTGAAAGACTGTCTTGATGTTTCTAGCTTCCACTTAGATCTTGGTTTATGCATATTAAAATTAAAGTTGATAACATTTAAAATGTTTCTATTATACAAATTTATTTTAAATAGACTTTTTGGTAGTGTTCCCTAAGGTATTTTATGCACTTGTTTTAATTTGTTATTTGAGTGTCTGAAGTTAAATCTACATCATACTCTTTGGAAAGAAACCACTTGGTCTATAAGCAGTCTCTGATGTACTACATTGTCTGTTATCTAAGAAAGTGCCCAAGATGTCTGGAGGTTTGATGGCTTTCCAGAGAGCACCCTGAAATGGCACCAATGGACAATCTACAAAGAAAACACAATATTATGTTAACTTTTGATATGCCATATCTAAAGAAGGTATCTAATTCATAAATGTATCTTTAAAATTAACATAAAGTTATGAATATAAGCTCCAATGGTAGAAAACTTGTAAATTCCCCAGACCAAAGAGATGGTCGTTAACCATCTATTAGTGATTGAGAAAAGGAAAGGAATGAGAGATGAAGGCAGAGCATCGTCGAGTGACTCCGGGTCAGCTAAGCTCAATTAGAACACACAGACTGGCAGGAACAAAGCAGCCAGCAAGTTTTCAGAGCTATGAAGTCAGGAACAGCTTCTGTTAATAGCTCAGATCAATGGTCAACTGAAACTCAGAGAAAACTTTTCCTTTCTAACAATTTAGTTAAACTAGTTGTTTTAGAAGAGTTGTGACTAAAAGAAAAGTTAACTTCATCTTTACAGGTGTCAGGATGTTTGCTCCAAGCCAACACTCCTGTAAGGTGTGCTAGACATAAACCTCACTTCAAAACTTCTACCCTTCAAAATCCATCTCATCTGTGCATTTTCCAAAGCCTTTTCATCATTTACACAGAGCATGATATTATTATTATTATTATTATTATTATTATTATTATTATTATTATTATTATTATTATATTTCTGGACTTCCCTTTATACACAAAGTGCTTGTTTCCCAGCATTTATATTTTTGAAGTCACTTGTTTTAGAAATCATTGTTTTCTAATTCCCCGCACATGCATACCTTGTTTTTCTAAACTCTACTGGAGAAATCCTTTGAAAGCCAGGGAGTTCACCATCTTAGGTTGTTCTCAGTGACAATCCCTAAATAAAGACTGATGAAACATTTGGAAAAACAACCGCTTAGCAGCCCAGCACTCACTGTTAAGATGGCACAACTGAGCTCATTTAAAGATGGAGGAGTGAGATAAATAGCCCATCCCTGGACATGGCCAGAGCTGAGAGGTTTAGATTAGCATATGAGCCAACAGGTGGTATGTATGTTCTCTCATTATGCCAAGCCTAGTCAGCCATCAAAAGCTGCCTCTCCTCATATATACAAGAGTAAGTTATGGACAACATAAGTCCCTGCCTGTTCACTCTGTAATTTGGATTGTTGTATCTCAACTACCACACACAGTTCAGTAGCTTTAAATAGCAGCTTTGCTTTTCACACACAGGTCTTATGGTTCTGGGAAGAGTAGAAAGGCTCTGTGGGGTTGCTTGTCTGCTACCCCTCATCCAGGACAGCCAGAAGGTTCTATGTGTAGAATGGCTTCCCCGCTCAGGTAGTTGCTCATTTGGTATTCCCAGCCTCTGTCTCTCCCCACACGGCATCTCGTTGTGTTGGTTTCTCTATGTACCTTGGGCTTTTCACAGTGTGGTGGTCTTGGGGTAGCCGGGTGTATCACAGAGCAGCCAGCTTCCAAGAATGTTCCAAGATAGAACAGAGGCTGCTGTTGGTTCCTTCAGGTCTGGGTCTGAAGTTTGAAGAGCATCATTTATTGTATGTTACAAGGCCAGAACAGCCACACTGGGTCCGGGATTTCCGGAAAGAGGACATAAGTCCTCCTCCTCTTGATGGAAGGGAAAATAAAGAACGACACTTTAAAACTCTGCTACATTAATGGGCCCTCTTCCTATTTCCTGAGGCTTTACTGTTGAAATGATCTGCATGGTTTACCTTGAGCTACAGTCCAAAGGAACAATTATGGGTAATATAGACAAAATTTATGCGCTAAATATAAGCGTTTTCTAGAACTGCTTTAGAGCAAACAAACCTGAAGGTCGCCTTCCCCGTGTTGCCTCAGCCTACTATACTCAATTCACCTTCCCAATGGCAGGCCCATGAGCAGTCAGTGATCCCTACAGACTCTACACCAAAGACGTCGAGTTCTTTAAATTGTTTAAAACCTTTGTGTACATGCATTCCTTGTTCCCCATTGGTTCTTCCAAAAAGGGTGAGAATTATTCTCCCAGAGTTCCTGGCACCCTCTCCTCCCCCCACCCCCGCCTTTTACTTCCTGTCGTGGAACATATTTGCCGTCAGCTGAAGAGGATAAGAGCATATGAATAATTCTCTGACGAGGGCCAGGCACTTCCAGTTGTAGCTGAGTAGCGCCCATGCTGACGGTGAATGCAGAGAAGCTTCCAAATGATCAGCTGTCTCCATCTCACCTGAACGTTGTTGAAAGTTTAAATAGATCATTCAGCAATCACTCGGGTGGCTTCGCTGTGCTTCTGTTCAAAATGGCTGCTTGGCTATTACTGACACTAAGCTGTCTCCTTGTTTTGTAAGGAAGTTATTTTCTTGGGTTTAAATGACCATTATATATAGTAAATTTACTGGGCTGGCCTCCTCTCGTCCTTTCTTAGTATATGATCCATCTTAATTTTGAAGACCCCTTTTTTCATTCATGAAATTCATATTGGGCTGCTTTCATTCTCTGTATTTTTCCAGCAGATGGACATGTATGTTAGTCACTTTTCTGTTGCTGTGATAAAATACCAGGGCAGCTTATAGAAGGAAGAGGCTGTTTGGCCAGTGTGGTTCCAGAAGGCTGAGTCTGTCACCGAGGGGAAGTGTGCCCAGCTGAGGACCAAGAATTCAAGTAACTGAGCCTGCACTACAACATGTTACCCAGGCTGTACCCAACTGTCTACCACAATGGGCTTGAGGAAGATTATGTGGTCCATCCCAAATGGAGTTTTGGAATTTCCTTTTGGGTCAGTCACTGCAAAAACTAAAAACTGTGTATTTACAACGGTTATTTAAAGGGGCATGCCCAGGAATGAGAGGGTATAGAGAAAAGAGAAAGATGGAAGTCTTCGCGAGCATATTTGGGTGGCCTTTAAAGTGAGATTTACAAAAACACCCTTTAGCATGTAATTTGAAAGATAGGAGAAAGATTCTTAGTGACTAAGCTTAGGCCCTTGAATTGTTCCTTATAGTGCAAATTCAAAATCAGAATTTCTACCTAATTTTGACTGATAAACTCAACTTTTGTTTTTTTGTTTGTTTGTTTGTTTTTTGTTTTAATAACACATCTGGGTCCCAGCACTGAACCTAACCCAGAAGCTATCTTAACTGACAACCACTCACAAAAAGAAAAAAAAATCAGTTTTTCCAATGGCATCTCACAGGGTATACACATTTTATGTAGTAAATTCCTTTGTAGTGGTATAAACAAAAAATCAATCTTGTCACTGTGGGTTGTCTGTAAGTTATCTCCTCAGCATTATAAACAAGCCAGAGTAATCAAAGTATCACCAAGGCAATGCCTATCACTCTACTGATGAGCGCCTAGAAACTTCTGCCAACTTCTAAGTCTTGGAATTCTTTTTCTTATTGTTTAAGTCACTCTTTAGTTGAAACAAGCAGGATCTCATTCCACAAAAAAGTACACAAGTCTCCACAGACACCAGATTAAGCCCTGGAGAAGTGGAGAAAAGTGGGCGTGATTAGGAAGGGAACACTGAGCCCAAGAGATTTCATTTTAAACTAGAAATGGCGATTAGCTGGGCTTAATCGGAGTGTGTGTGCCTTGCCCTTTCCACAATGGTGTTTTAGAGCTGAGAGCTATGCAGTTCTGTTGGGAGAAACATTAAATACCTCAGGTTTTGAGTTTCCATGTAGACTGCTATGCTCTCTGTTGTGCCCATACCTCAGACTGACTATCTAAAGCAGTGGTTCTTGGCTTGTGGGTTGCAACCCCTTTGGGGTTACATACCAGATATCCTGCAAACCATATGCTTACATTATGATGCATAACAGTAGCAAAATTACAGTCGTGAAGCAACAGTAAAATAATTTTATGGTTGAGTCACCACAATGTGAGGAGCAGTTTTAAAGATTCGTAACTTTAGGACGGCTGAGAACCACTGGACTAAAGGAAGAAGAGCATGAAAGTTTGGGTCACCTTCTCTCGGATCTGCCTACTCTAGATTGTCTTTACCATGGGTGCAAAAATCTCCTCAGCCATCATAGGTTCAGGGATGATGCCACTTAACAAAAGAGAAACTAACAAGAAAAAAAGGCAGATGCATTTACTTAATAAGTTGTATGTGACATGGTAGTCATCATCTGAAAATGAAGATCCCAATGATGATCATTATGAGGTTTGATGGAGAATGGCTAGTGACAGCACTACAGAATTATCAACTTACGATTAAGCAGCAGAAATGTCACAAAGCTTTTTATATTTGCTCCTCCTCTGTGTCCTCATGTTTTCATGGCTAAGGCATTCCTTTCTTCTAGATGTTAGGCCACCCCTCATGTGAGGGTCTTGTGACCCACTTCAGGAAAATCTGAAAGCACTTCCTGTGCACTCCACCTCTCACATTCCCTTGGCGGTAGTGTGTCTTGGCTCCCTCAGTCCTCTCTGACAAGGTTCACTCTGGACTGCTCTTTGTCATGTAGAAAGACATGTTGGAGACACATGTGATGCTCACGTGGTTACAGGTTGCAGCAACATTCAGTCTCCCTGCCCTAGTTGATATGTGAAAGGTCCATTAACCATACATATGTAAGTGCTTGGTCAGTCTAGGGCTATTGGGAGGTGGTGGAACTTTTGGAGCTGACAGTAGTAAAAGGTCTTTAGGTAATTTAGGTCATCCTAACTTACCTTAAGAAGTTAGTAGGACCCTAGTCCTTTCTTCATCCTCTTTTGTTTTTCCTGTCATGTACTGTGCAATTTCTCTGTCTTGCATGCTGGCCATGATGTAATCCTACATGCAGGCTCAAAGGGTCTGGAGCTAAGTGGCCATGGCCTACATTCTCCAAAACTATGGGCTGCAGTAAGTCTTTTCTCTTAGTAAGTTGAAGGTCCTGGCAGTTTTGTTAGAGTAATGAGATGCTAACGCATCCATTTGTGTTCCCTTGGCCACACCAATTACTAGGGCACAGAGACTCCATAATGAACACCGTGATACCACTGCAGTAAAAAGAATGCTGTCTGTCTAAAGCAGGACATCTGTTTTAAGGAAAATGTCAAAAAGGAAAAGGTCTAACATATCATGAGCAAAACTCAAAGATAATGCTATAACCAGAGTGACAGGTATCTCTACATTCTTAGGAAGTGTATTTCACCTGTCTGAGACCCCATCCTCATTTGTAAAATGGTAATCATCTTCTTCTCCTAAAGAATATAGGATTAAAAAAGTTAATGCATGCAAAAAACCCTTATAACATTTCCTCCTAAGCGTGTTCCAATAAATAACGTGAACCATTTTTTTCCTCCCTAAATCATTTGCAACAACAGCTCAAAGAACAGAAATGGAGGTAAAATTTCTACCAAGCAGCTCCAGTGTCATATTCAACACTCCTGGATTCAGTTTGTAAGTTATTTAGAAAATTATTACCTTAAAATGGCATAGGGGTCCTTACAATAATAGTGCACACAAGAATACTCTCATTCTTCTGTTGTTCTCAGAAAACCTGGCCATGCCAATTACTGATGGAGCTTTCAGTGTCCAAATGCACTATGCATGAGCCATGCAGGAGAACAGAAAAGAACGAAGAAAAGACAAACCACAAGGAACCGTGAAAGTAAACACCCTAATGAGACAACTACATTATAGGGTAAATTATGTGTAAATTACTAGGGAATCAATGTATAACCAAAGGCAACTAATGCATGAGTTAAAACTCTGTGTGGCGGTTCTTCAATGACTGAAACAAATGTGTAAAAAGGGCGAACTAAATTTTCCAAAGGTGGTGTGCCTCTGTCCCCTGTGTGCCATCTTCAGCTCTCCTCCAGAGAAGGAGCCACATTTCCTCCCCACCAGGCTCAAAGGAATGGTGTTTAAGGCACAGACGACAAATCGGAAAGGCAAAAATAAAAGTTTTTCTATAGTTTCTATAGTCACGGTGCTAGGAGGAGACCCAATAGGCACATGGGAAAGGGCATGAGTGAGTGTCCACTCAACAGTTCCCTTTGTGAACATCATCCACTCCCACTCACCTAAGTAGGTGAGATCCCAGCATTTCAGTCTAGCCCTAGAGTCTTCTTGGCTGGGATCCCAAACTTCTATGGAACAAAGATAAGCCACGGTCTCTCTTATCCTCCATTGCCTCAGATCCAAATAATCTATAAGCAGCAATGTAAAATGTTTGCTGTTGAATCTGCATGATTTGCTCCACAGGTCATTATGGGAGCTCACCTTCACGTCAAGTGTCCACTGCAGTTTGCAAATGGAGAGTTCTTATTGTCCTGGGAACTCATTGAGTAGTAGCTATTGTGGTAGTCTTGGATTACAGATTTTAAAAAAAAAGTGTTTGCATGAGCATTAAAATGGATACATAGGTATGTAACGAGAGAGCTATGGGGGAAGTCGGGACAGATGTTTTAAACCTCTGTGCTGCGTCTCTTTGGTTACCTTGCTACATGGCTGCCTTTGCAGGTAGAAAACAAAACTAATTAAACTTGAACAAAGATCATTACCGAGAGAGTATGATAAGAGACTGATAAGACTGATAAGGAATAGTTCCTTGTCAGAAGGATAAAGCAGGAACAAAGCTGTTGGCTGATAATACCAGCAATAAAGAGTTCCTAGTGAGAAGGCTTAGAAAACAGTGGGAAGAAGAAACTTGCCTTAGAACCACGGAAACACACGTTCTGATTGCGTGTCCGGTTTTGTAATGAGATATTCTGACACGAAGCAGCTTACGGGAGAAAGTGTTTATTTTAGCTTACGGTTCCAGGTCGTATAGTCCATCACAGTCAAGGCAGCAGGAGCTTACAGCAGCTAATTGCATCACATCCAAAAGCAGAGAGAGCATAGAGGCATGCATGCCTAGTGCTCAGCTGGCCTTCTCTTCACTCTTACACAGCTCAGGGCCCAAAGCCGGGGAATGGCACCGCCCATGATGGGCATAACTCCCCACCTCAATTAGTGAAGTACAGACGATCCCTTACAGATTGTCTTGGGGTGGGAGGCGGGGCCACCAGATTTGACAATCCCTCATTAAGATCGTTGTCCCAGATGAATCTAGGTTGTGGCGACTTGATATTTAATACTGACCATCATAAAACTGAATTAATTTTTTTTTTGCTCTTTGTTTATAAACTTGTGGGACTTCGGATAGGTCTAAACATAATACCGAGCCTTAATTATAAAGTGGAAGTTACCTGAGTGACCGTTTACTTATGACAATTAGAAGGCATTTAGTTTATCTACAGAACCACAGTATCTGATAATGACGCTGGATATTACTCCTCCTCACAGCACACCCACGTTTTCTCTTTAAGTAGACAGGAAAACATGCACTTAGAGGTGTTGGCTTAGAGTCTCAGTCTGCATCGGCCTGAGCATTTATTCTGAAGCCCAGTTAATAAGCTTGTTAAGAGTAAGATAGATATTAGCCTTGCCTGAAATAGGTCACTTTGCATAAAGACCCTTCAACCTCACACAACTATTGTAAAGTCAAAATGTGCAACGTGTATGGGAAGCACTTCGTGAATGAAAAACCACACTAAGTAAACCCAAGTCATCACTTCATTCGTCTGACAGGAGCATTGGCACAGTCTGGTAATTGTCATGGGTTCTGTTTGATGGTTTTTATGATAGAGGTTCTCAAATGGGAAGAGGATAATGTGAGATGAGAGAGGACTGGAGAGGAAGAGGGGAGGGAGGGAGGGTACAGGAGCAGAGGGACAGGGGAAGAGAGAAACGGGAGAGAAAGACAGGCCTGTGCATTCTCCTGTAAATGCAATTCGTTTGAACAAACGGTGCTTAGCAGATTTCCCCAGATGTTTGCGGGGATAGGAGACATTTGTAGTACATTCTTCATTGGAGCTTGAATTTTCTTACCTGTAACTTTAATACATTAAAACTTTTAAAATCAACACATCGTTTTTATATTTATTTTTCAAAAAGACTGCACTTGGCTCCCCTTTAGCTTGGCTTATGATTAAATCTGAGAGAGGAACCTTAGCCTCTGAAGCAGGAAACTGTGTATAGCATGTGTAAGTAATGCTGTTGGTTGCCCTGGAGGAGATGACAGCAAGCTTCAAGGCAGCCAAAGAGATCCATGTCAGATGTTGGAGCCCAATCAAAAGTATTTGATCTTTGGATAATAAACAAAAACCAAGAATTTTAAAAAAGCAATCATCTCTGACTCCCTCAAAATTACTTTCACAGGGAAAACTAAAAGCATAAAGTTGTGAATGGTATTGTTGAACCTATTTTCTCCAATCTTTGCATTGCTTACAAGTACAAAAATGGTGGGGAGGAAAGACCTATGAATTATGTTAGTTTTATTTGCCACAGTACCACTGATTTTAGCTATTCGACAACTAAATATGTTTAAATTAATCTGCGAAACCTCGTAATACGCAGAATGATGCTCTTACGCGGCGTATTCCAGCCCCTGTTCTGTAGCCTTGTGGTACAGCCGCCTGGTGCGCTGTGGGGGGGTGGGAGGTGGCATGAGGACATGAGAAGGACAGCAGCTTGGATTTGAGGCTTTTATCAGGATATTGCCCTCTTGCCAAGAATGCATCACAGGCCTTCCCAGAAGAGAAGGATGAGCATCACCTATGAATAACTACCCAGAAGCTCAAATTTGGTTCTAATGTGTTGTTTTCTCAGAAAGACTGAGCATGTCTCCCCATCTTCCTGCCATTTCCCACAGTACTAACCTCTGCCGATGCAGCATAGAAAAAGCACAAATTTGGTGGACAAATAACCAGGCAAACAAGCAAAGAGGTCTGTGAATTAGAATCTGTGTGTTCCTCAGCAAACCCCTTAACAACACTGAACCCACAGCTCCCCACCTGTTAAAAATGAGGTGATAGCAACTATCTGGATGTTTGCCCATAGAAGAGCATCGATAAATGACACCTTTCATTTTTTAAAATTAATTTGTTTATTCACTTTACATCCTGATTGTAGTCCTCTTCCTCTTCTCCTCTTGCCCTGCCCTGCCTCCCTCTTGCCCCCTTCCCCCTCCCCTCCCCTAATCCTCCAAGAAGGGGAGACCCTCTTACAAACCCACCCCAGCTCATCAAGTCACATCTGGGCTGAACACATCCTCTGCCGCTATGGCCTAGCGAGGCAGCCCCCCCCCCCCATGGGGAAGTGATTAAAAAAAGAAAGAGACAGAGTCCATGTCAGAGACAGCCCCAGGTCTCCTTACTAGAGGACCCACAAGAAGTCTGAGCTGCCCATTGACTATATTTGCGTAAGGGACCTAAGTCCAGTCTATGTATGGTCCTTGGTTGGTGCTTTAGTCTCTGCAAGCCCCTCTGGGCCCTAGTTAGTTGTCTCTGTTGGTCTTCCTGTGGAGTTCCTGTTCCCTCCAGATCTTTCTATCCTTCCCCCCATTTTCCCACAAGAATTCCTATGCTCTGCCCAATGTTTGATTGTGAGTCGCAGCATCTGTTTTGAATTGCTGTTGGGTGGACACTCCCAAAGGAAAGCCATGGTAGGCTTCTGTCTTCAAGGATAGCAAGGTATCTTTAATAGTGCAGATGTTGGCTCTCTCCCATGGGGTGGGTCTCAGGTTGGGCCAGGCATTGGTTGGATCTGCCCTCAATCTCAAGTCTATCTTTACCACTGCACATCTTGTAGGCAGGGTAAATTTTGGGTTGAAGGTTTTGTGGGTGAGTTGGTGCTGTTCTCCCTCCACTGGGAGTCCTTTCTAGTTAGAGAGTATCCTAGTCAGTCTCCATGACCTATGCTACTAAGAATATCAACTAGAGTCATCCCCATGCCCTCCCATAAGCCTGTCTTGTCTTAGTTATCCAACTTGTCACAGAGATGTCCCTACCCAGGGCTTCTTTTCTCTCTGCATGGCCCTCTGTCCTCCCGCCTTGCCCTCCCCAGGTCTGATCTCCCATCCTAATTTCCCTCTGTCCTCCCTCTCCTACCTTGTTCCCTCTCTTTAATTGCATTCCTTGTCTATTCTACTTCCCATTCTCAGTGGGATTTAAACGTCCTCCCTTGGGCCCTCCTTGCTACTTTTCTTCTTTGGGTCTGTGCATTGTAGTATGTTTATCTTGTACTTTATGGCTAAAATACGCTTATGAGTGAGTACATACCATGTTTGTCCTTCTGGGTCTCAGTTACCTCATTCAGGAGGATCTTTTCTAGTCCCATCCATTTGCCTGCAAATTGCATGATTTCCTTGTTTTTAATAGCTGAGTAGTAGTCCATTGTATAAATGGACCGCGATTTCTTTATCCATTCTTCGATTAAGAGGCATCTAGGTTGTTTCCAGGTTCTGACTATTACAAATAAAGCGCTATGAACATAGTTGAGCAAATGTCCTTGTTGTATGGTGGAGTATCTTTTGGGTATATGCCAGGAATGGTATTGCTGAGTCTTGAAGTAGAGCTATTGCAAATTTTCTGAGAAAGCACCAGATTGATTTCCAAAGTGGTTGTACAAGTTTGCACTCCCACCAGCAATGGAATGTTCCTCTTTCTCCACATCCTTGCCAGTATGTGATGTCACTTGAGTTGTTGATCTTAGCCATTCTGATGGATGTAAGATGGAATCTCAGAGTCATTTTGATTTGCATTTCTCTGATGACTAAGGATGCTGAGCTTTTCTTTAAGTGTTTCTCCACCACTCAATATTACTCTGTTGAGAATTCTCTGTTTAATTCTGAGCCCCATTTCTCAGTTGGGTTATTTGATTTTGTGGTGTTTAATTTCTTGAATTCTTTATATATTTTGGATATTAGATCTTCATCAGATGTAGGGTTGGTGAAGATATTTTCCCAGTCTGTAGGGTGTCATTTCATTCTGTAGACTGTGTCCTTTGTCTTACAGAAGCTTTTCAGTTTCATGAAGTCCCATTTATTAATTGTTGATCTTAGAGCCTGAGTTGTTGGTGTTCTGTTTAGGAAGTTGTCTTCTGTGTCAATAAGTTCAAGGTTCTTCCCCATTTTCTTTTCTAATATATTTAATGTGTCTGCTTTTATGATGAGGTCTTTAAACCACTTTGACTAGAGTTTTTTGCAGGGTGATGAATGTGGATCTACTTGCATTTGTCTACATGTAGACATCCAATTAGACCAGCACCATTTGTTGAAGATGCTTTCTTTTTTCCATTGTATGGTTTTGGCTCCTTTGTCAAAAATCAAGTGTCCATAGGTGTATGGTTTATTTCTGGCTCTTTGATTTAATTCCATTGATCAACTAGTCTATTCCTATGCTAGTACCATGAATTTTTTTTCTATTGCTCTGTAAGCTTGAAGTCAGGATTGGAGATACCTCCAGAAATTCTTTTGTTGTTTAAGTTTTTTAAAAAGCTATTCTGATTTTTTCCATATGAAATTCAGAGTTGTTCTTTCAAGGTCTGTGAACAACTGTATTGGCATTTTGATGGGCATTGCATTGAATCTGTGGATTGTTTTCGGCAAGATGACCATTTTTACTATGTTAATCCTAACAATCTGTGTGCACGGGACATCTTTCCATCTTTTGATATCTTCTTCAATTTCTTTCTTCAGAGGCTTGAAGTTCTTGTCATACACATCTTTGACTTGTTTAGTTAGAGTTACATCAAGATACTTTATATTATTTTGGCTATTGTGAAGAGGGTAGTTTCCCTAATTTCTTTCTCAGCCTGTTTGTCATTTTTTATACAGGAGGGCTCCTGACTTTTTTAAAAATTAATTTTGTACCTAATCACTTTATGGAAGATGTTTATTTGATGTAGGAATTCTCTGGTGTAATTTTTGGGGTCACTTATGTATACTATCATATCACCTACGAATAGTGATACTTTCACTTCTTTTTTTCCAATTTCTATCTCCTTGATCTCCTTTAGTTGTTATATTGGTCTTGCAAGGACCTCAAGAAGAGATGTGGTGAGAATGGGCAGCCTTGGCTTGTCCCTGATTGCTTTAAGTTCCGTTCCACTTAATTTGATCTTGGCTATAATCTTGTTGTATATTGCCTTTATTGTGTTTAGTTATGTGCCTTGTATCCCTGATCTATCCAAGACTTTTAACATGAAGAGGTATTAGATTTTGTCAAATGTTTTTTGGCACCTAATGAGATGATCATGTGCTTTTTCTTTCAGTTTGTTTAGATGATGGATTGCATTGATGGATTTTCATGTGTTGAGCCATCCCTGCATCGCTGGGATGAAGCCTACTTGATCATGATAATGATACTTTTGATGCATTCTTGGATTTGGCTTTTGATCATTTTTGCATCAATGTTAATAAGGGAAATTGGTCTGTAATTCTTTCTTTGTTGAGTCTTTGTGTGGTCTATGCATCAGGATGACTGTGGCCTAATAGAATGAATTTGGCAATGCTTCTTCAGTTTCTATTTTGTGGAATGGTTTGAGGACTATTGGTATTAGCTCGTCTTTGAATGTCTAGTAGAATTCTGCACTAAAATCTGACCCTGAGCTTTTTTTAAAACTTTTAATGACTACTTTTATTTCCTTAGGGGTTATAAGAGTATTTAACCTGTTTACCTGATCTTGATTTAACTTTGGTAAGTGACTCTATCAAGGAAATTGTTCATTTCACTTAAATTTTCCAATTTTGTGGAAAACAGGCTTTTGAAGAAAGACCTAATGATCCTTTGGATTTCTTCAGTGTCTGTTGTTATGTTCCCCTTTCATTTATGATTTTTAAAATTTAGATATTGTCGATCTGCCTTTTAGTTAGTTTGGCTAAGGGTTTGTGTATCTTGTTGATTTTCTCAAAGAACTAACTCTTGGTTTTGTTGATTCTTCGTAATGTTCTCTTTGTTTCTAATTTATAGATTTCAACTGAGTTTGATTGTTTCCTGCTCTCTACATGTCTATTGGATGTGGTTGCTTCTTCTTTTTTTTTTTCTAAAGCTTTCAGGTGAATTGTTATGTTGCTAGTATGAAATCTCTTCAATTCAATTTATGAAGACACTTAGTGCTATGAACTTTCCTCTTAGCACTGGTTTCATTGTGTCCCATAAGTTTGGGTATGTTATGCCTTTGTTTTCATTGAATGTCAGGAAATCTTTCATTTCTGTCTTTATTTCTTCCTTCACCCTATGATAATTGAATAGAAAGCTGTTCAGTTTCCATCAGTGTGTAAGCTTTTTGTTATTTCTGTTGTTGGTGGTGTCCAGCTTTAGTCTATGGTGATCTGAAAGTGCAATGGATTAATTCAATTTTTTTTTATCGGTTGAGGTTTGCTTTGTGACCAACTGTATGGTTAATTTTGGAGAAAGTTTCATGTGGTGCCAAAAAAAAAGGTGAATTTTGTGTTTGGGTGAAAAGTTCTGTAGATACTATTAGGCCTTTTTTTATTCATGGCATCCATTAGTTTCATTATTTCTCTATTTAGTTTCTTTCTTGATGGTCTGTCCATTGGTAAGAGGGGTGGTGAAGTCTCCCACTACTAATGTGTGGGGATCAATGTGTGATTTAAGCTTTAATAATGTTTCCTTTACAAATGTGGGTGCCCTTTTATTTCGGGCATAGATGTTCAGGATTGAGATGTTCTCTTGGTAGATTTTTTTCTTTGATGAGAATGAAGTGTCCTTCCCTATCTCTTTTGATTAATTTTGTTGAAAGTCTATTTTATTAGATATTAGGATGTCTACTCCAGCTTGCTTTATTGGGTCTGTTTGCTTGGAAAACATTTTCCCAGCCCTTTACTATAAGGTAATGAATATCTTTGTTGCTGTGGTGTGTCTCATGTATACAGCAGAATATTGGGTCCTGTTTTGCATCCATTCTGTTAGCCTGGGCTAAAAAAGGTGGGTCAGGAGGTAAGCACAGTGGTGCTCTTGCAGAGGTCCTACACAAGTGTCAAGCCACTTACAACATTCTGTAAGTCCAATTCCAAATGACTCCACTTCTGGCCTCCAGGGGAACATGCACATACCCCCACACCAACACACAGGAACACACATCATGAAAAATATACTTCAATGGCATAAAGTCTAAAAATATATGATAGTATAAGAAGAAATCCTGAGCTCCATTTTATCTAACTTCTATTTACTGTGCTTATTTAGTTTGTACATAAACTGTGGTCTACTTCATTTCATAGTGGGGATTTCTTGTAGGGAATTATCTTTTGAGCATATTTCTAAACGTCAATATTACATTAATCTTTCTTAGTGTGTGTGTGTGTGTGTGTGTGTGTGTGTGTGTGTTGTATTCCCACTGACTTGAGGGGTGTGGTGGTTTGAATAGGTATGGCCCCCATAGGCTTGTGTGTTTGGATGCTTGGCCCATCGGGATTGGCACTATTATAAAGTGTGGCCTTATTGGAAGAAGTGTGTCACTGTGGGGAGGTGTGGCCTTGCTGGAATAGTTGTGGCCCTGTTGAAAGAAGTGTGCTACTGTGAGACTAACTTTGAGGTCATATATGCTCAAGCTATCCCCAGTGTGGCCCACAGTCTCCTTCGGCTGCTTGCAGATCAAGATGTAGAACTCTCAGCTCCTTCTCCAGTGCCATGTGTGCTTTCTTTCCACCATGTTTCCAGCCATGATGATAATGATTAAACTCTGAAACTATAAGATAGCCCTTTATAAGAGTTGCCATAGTCATAGTGTCTCTTCACAGCAATAAAAACCCTAACTTAGACAAGATGAAATCCAAAAATCTTTCTTTTTTAATATTTATTTATTTATTTTATATATATGAGCACTCTATCTACATGTATACCTGCAGGCCAAAAGAGGGCATCAGATCCCAGCATAAATGGTTTTGAGCCATCATGTAGTTGCTGGGAATTGAACTCAGGACCTCTGGGAGAGCAGACAGTACTCTTAACCACTGAGCCATCTCTCCAGCCCCTAGATCTTTCTAATTAGATATACTACCTTAGAAATTGCCACTGGAGTGGTGATTCTGTGATTCCTGTGAAACTTTGAGAATGTCATCATCTCTCTGCCCATGCTTCTTGTACAATAAGGTTGGTTTCCCTTTTGCTTTACATGCACATTTAGAAAATGCAACTCTATAGATATTTATATGTCTGAGATACTTACAAAATAATTTCATTAAGGGTTTACTAAGAGATTGCATGAACTTTTCTTATTTGATCACAAACACAGGTATAGGTAAGTAACCTAGAATATTAAATAATTTTCCCAAAGCCACATTTCTACTGATCTCTAATCCAAGTGAACGTGACAAGTAGCATATGCCTAACCTCCGAGTAGCTCCGTGTTGACTGCTCATCTGTGCAACACTCATCTATAAAATGGATTATTAATCCCTCTTCTATTTTGGATTTGGTTTTGTGGAACTTGGATGATTTATAGAACATTCTGAAGCCTGAGCGATGAATACAAATAATCTATGTATTATTACAATTACTAGGACTATTAGCATTCAATACTGATCCCAATATAATTTGCTGGAAAACAGTAACTAAGTGATAGTTGTGGAGAAAGCAAAAGCAGCCATTTATTGAAGACCTACAGTGTTCTAGTCATTCTTCCAGGCATCTATTTGAACAAGATATTTTAATACTAAGAAAAACCACTGAGTACCAATTGGCTGCACTTCCTAGCCTCTACTCCCTGGTAGAATTCATGCTGGATTCAACCTTCATTGCTTCAACAACCTGGTTATTACACCCATCAGAAGGGATCTGCTTGGCACTAAATCTCAAAGGAACTTATACCCTAATTTCACTTAATCTTCTTGAGGCATGTGGTATTTACAGTATTCAGAGCTGTTTTGTTTTTGATAGTGTCTTGTTATTTAACTCAGGTATCCTTTTACCCCAGGCCTTTTAGAGCTGGGATTGCAGGCATTTACAACATTGCCCAGATCAAAATAATAATCCTTATTCTTAGAATGTGTGGTACAGCACTCTCCCACATCGGGCCAATCGTCAAGATACTTTTTTACACTTGCCTATTCATCTGGGTGAGGAGGAGCGCGTGCCCTGGCATGCATGTAGAGCTTAGAGGACAATTTGCAAATATTGTTCTCTGTTTTCCACCGTGTGGATTCTAGAGGTTGAATTCAAGTCATCAGGCTTGGTGGAAAGGGTCTTTGCCCACTGTGATGTCATACTGGACCTTAGGTTGCTTTTTAAATTTCCTTTTCAGGCTCAATAATTACATTTGATTCCACATATACAACAAAACGAATAGGGAATTTTCCTTTTTCATAAAAATTATTTTCTACACAACCTGCTGTTGACAAGATAAAAATATCAGAAAGAGTTACAATCTTGAGGACGAGACTCCAAAAATTCACTGCAAAGAAATATGCTCTAAATAATGGAATAACAGACATTAAAATATGCTAGTTAGTGGTTATGATAAGTATACTGGTCCACAATGTTAATAGTAAATTTCCAGATCTCCTTGTTAATCATTCATGAAATAGAAAGACAGAAAAATCACTGAGGCCAATCCTCCCTATAGCCCCCCAAATACAAATCCAGCCTGGAGAGCAGCATCTTGGTTTTGGTTTTGCAAACCTTGAGCAGAAATAGTTTCTGATTTGGGAACATACAACATTTCACCTGTGGCATATTATTGTAGCGGTACAGAGCACGTAGTATGAAAGTTTCATAGTTAATAAATATAGTTATTAAAATTAAAAAATAAATAAAGAGAAAGAAAATCTATAGATTCAAATCAGATAGAGGCTGATGGACTGGCTGATTAAATACAAGGTTGAGTATGTTTCCTGGAAGAAATAAATGTCTTCTAAGCATCAGTTACATGCTTCTTCTTCCTTTGTTAATAGTAATATCAGTGCAGGAATGAAATCCCCACTCTCTTGATTACAAGGTGGTACCTTTCCTGTCATTTCTTCCTTTTACTCACTGTATAATAGTAATAATAATAATAATAATAATAATAATAATAATAACAATAATAATAAGTCAGATTAAATATAATTGGAAAGATCAAGGTGAATCTCCAAATATTTTAAATTTATTGCATTTTATGCCCATATCTTAAATATTCAAGTAATTAAACTTTGTAGATTCTCACATACACATTGAAACTGTTAGGTAAGTGGATTTTAGCCTCCTCCTAAGCAGCATGTCTACTTTGTTCAGTGATAAATTGCCTATGAATATACAATTACTGCATCTTCCAGAAATTTGGGATTATCTGACAAGGGTGTGAGGTGGTAGACAGAGAGAGGAGAAAATACCATGTGCGTATGATACGTTACATGATCAATCACGAGACTCCTCATGTGTCTGTAAGAGCCACAGGCAGAATCATGAGGCTTACAGATGGCAATGTAGTATAGGGGTTATGCTTAGAAACTCTGTTGGCGCCAACGTCTTTGTGTAAATTTTGATTACATCCCTGGCCAGCTGTGTCACCAAAGGTTGGTCACTCATACTTTTATTACATCTGCTTCCTCTTATTTAAGATGAAGTAGTAACAATGTGTCCTTCATAGGGCCATATGGCAGTGCCCAAGACAAAGTACTTAGATATTCGCTTTTTTTTTTTTTTTTTTTTTTTTTTGGTTTTTCGAGACAGGGTCTCTCTGTGTAGCCTTGGCCGTCCTGGACTCACTTTGTAGACCAGGCTGTCCTCGAACTCACAGCGATCCGCCTACCTCTGCCTCCCGAGTGCTGGGATTAAAGGCATGCGCCACCATGCCCGGCTCTAGATATTCGCTATTATGATAGTATAAATAAATATGCATTCTTTATAAGCAGCCTATGACCTAGTAGTAAATATTACTAAGAAATTATTGTCAGGCACAAATATAAGAGGATGTAGTAAATCTTTCTGAATTTTCTAGGGACAGTTATATGACTACCAGGTTGCTGGCTTGTACCACAATTAATTTAAAATTGAAAGAGCAAAATGTCGTTGAGCACTGTTGATCTAACGTGGATGCTCAGATACTAGAGAACACCCACTTTTCTGTTTTCTCGGTAATGAGGGAGAAGAAACCCGGTAGGTTAAGGTGAGGGAGTGGAACACTGAAAGCGTTGAAGGGCAGCACCCAATCTACTATGACAAAGTCAATGTAACTATTTACATAGAATTTTCCTTTTCTGGGAGACGAGGTTACAATGTCCCCAACTCCCAGTTGGCTGACTTTGCTAATCTAGTGCTGGTCCTCGGACAGACCAGACATCCAGTCCCTGTAGTCTGTTCTACTTAATCTATGTCTGTTGTCCTGTGAATGTTCATCGTTGTCTCCATGAAGAAAGTGAAAAGATTGGTGGACAGCCAGTGCAGTGTTGGAAGAGGAGTCATTACTCAAGTAACTTTAGGAAAACACTGACAGATGAAGTTGAGCAAATTTCTTTTTGGAGAGCTTCAAACCCTTTCTATGAGTAATGTAGAAGTTTGAACGAGAATTGCCTCCATCTGAGCTCACATGTTGAGCACTTGGTAGAACTGTTTGAGGAGGATTAGGGGGCGTGGCCTCATTGAAGGAGTTGTGTCACTTGAGGGGGGCAGCCTTTGAGGTTTCAAGACTTACTGGATTTCCCCTGCTCCCTCTTGCTGTCTCCTACTTGTGGATCAAGATAAGAGCTTTCAGCTCCTGCTCCAGCTGTTCCTGGCACCATACCTTTGCTCCGCCACCATGAGCCCTAACCTCTGAAACTGTGAGCCAATTAGACATGTTCGTTTGTAAGTTCTTGTCTAAGTTGCCTTGGTCATGGTGTCTTATCACAGCAGTATAAAAACAACCAAGAAAAATAGGTTTCCAGGGTGGTGGGGGGGAACAGGTTGCATACTCAGCCCCTTTGTATGTATTGACCACTGGACACTAATCACTAAAAAACATATTCAAGCCTTCTGTTGAGTATATAATACTTGAAGGTGTGCTTCTTTAATCTGGAAGAAAGAAAAGCTTCAGTGACCAAGATAGCAGGTAATATTGAGGATGACATATTTGAAAAAGAGGAGTGAATATTTCTAATGTCCATGATATTCCCAAAACTCGAATGATCACTTACGTAAACCTCAAAGAAAATACACGAATATTTTCATCGATATTTTACATACTGAAGAGTATGAAGTTCAAAGGTTAAAACAAAGTCCTTGCTAGGAAAGGGAGGCCACTGCTGCTTCCATTAATTAAACATCTGGAGTAATGAAGAAAGACAATGATGATGCCAGGGCATGTGTGATTCGATTTCCATCCTTTCCTTCTCATCATCTTGTTCCCATCCCCAAAACAAACTAACTGAAATCCCTGGAGAGGAAGAGAGGAAATTTCTTATATTTTTGGTTATGATGGCTGAGGCATCTCTTCAGACAGAGAGAAAAATTCTTAATACAAAGAGAACAAATTCAAAGTGCTAGAAGAAAAAACACACGATGTCACAGAAAGTGCTTCTGTGGTTTTTTTTTTTCTCCTCTCCCAATTCCACAATTCCTTTACCCATTTGGAGAAACTTCTGTAGGGGGTCTATCAAGTTACATGTATTTTAATGGTCTTATTTTTCTTTTGAATATGGAACCAGGAAAAAAAGTCACTGTTGTTCAATTATGTGAGTTTGAGAAAAAGAAGAAGAAGAAGAAGAAGAAGAAGAAGAAGGAGGAGGAGGAGGAGGAGGAGAACTGATTCTGGAATTTGCAACACTTTTTAATCTAATTGCTAGTTCATATGGTACCCAGAAGAGTATCAGGTAGATGCACACATAGTTGTGTGTGTGTGTGTGTGTGTGTGTGTGTGTGTGTGTGT